>NW_026591086.1:59786159-59838007 GCF_907164565.1 Psammomys obesus | reverse complement strand
GTGTGTGTGTGTGTGTGTGTTATTTTGTGGGGGAGTTTTCAGGGGCACAAAGCAGATGTGAGGGAACAGGATGATAAGTGGGACTGGGGTGCACGTTGTGAAACTCACAAGGAATCAATTAAAAGTTAAAAAAAAAAAAAGAAAAGAAAAGAAAACGGGCAACATAGTGTTTCCTGATCTGAGAGCCATGGGCCTCAGTGTCAGGAAGAGAATCATACATCAGTTTAGAGAACACACAGGAGGTAACCATGGTCATTGGTGTCTGAGGGAAAAGGAACAGAGGGGCTGCTCATGTGAGCTCATCAGAGAGGAACTAGCCGGCTATGAACTCGGCTGTGTCAGCAGCGTGGGGAGCATCAGGCTGTCTAGGGAGCGGCAGATATCACAGAAGAAACACCTTGCACCGGATGACCATGTGACAGGAGAAAGTTGAACACGGGGAAAGCAAAAAGTTCTTTAAAACCCAAACTAGCTTTAAAACTTTCAGCCCTCTACCTCCTGTTTGATTTGGTGGAGCCATTGCTTCACACAAGACAAGCCAGGAAACTCCCAGGGTTTCCCAGGATGCACAGTGTAACTGAAGATTGCTTCTCTGCAGATTTCAATGCTTTAGCTGCACTGGGTTTTTAAGAGCATAAAAAGCAGGGATGTTTTTGTTTGCTTCTGTAATAGAAACTGTGTGGGCACATTTTGCACCACACAATCTTTGTGTTGAAAGGACGAAAGCCTAAAATGGATCTAGGATGAAATCCGATGCGCAGAGTCCAGGTAACAGTGAACATCCCAACACGTGTCACAACAATAATTGGTACAAAATGTATTATCCCCCACCTCTCCTCAGGCGCTGCAAGTGCCTGTTTTATTCCAGACACATTAAATCAACACATCTCCCACTAATTCAGTTTCAAAGCCAGTGTAACCACATCTAAAGTAACTGGGATTTTTATGGGGATTTCTGATGGCTGTTTAGAAGATCCTCTGTTACATGTAGATTTTTAATGCAATCAAAGTCAACAGAAAGCTCACTGTGGAAATGACTCTAAAGACAAAACAAAAGATTTCGTCCCTGCTGTTAACAGTCACAGAACAGATGACAACGCCATTTTTCTCATGCCTTCTCCTAGCACAAATCCAATGGAGAGCATTCTAGAGGAAAACAAGCATTAGTTTCACAGGGCGTACAAGCCCGTACAGTAGGTTCGTCTGCTGACCCAGACAGGAGGAGCAGGGAGGGAAGTGTGTGTGCATCAGGAGTCAGCTTAGCTTAACTCAGGAGGTGTTGAAAGAAAAGACATAACAGATAACAAAAAAGCAGAAAGGACGTAAGAGCTGGATGATGTGGAAGGGGGTCACGTGAGCACAGCCTGACATGCACTCGTGAACTCACAGCAGTCGTGATCACCTGTGTAGCATTTACACAGGGGGTTCCCGACCCTCAGTCACAGAGGAGACATTTATGGGAGCTACTGGCAGAAGGGCCACCGAGGAGGGGGAAGGCCTGGCCTTCGGTGGAGCAGCCATCCATGCTCTGATGAGCAGCTGCACACCCACGCACATGCGGCTGCCTCTGGTTGCACCAGGTGGGTCCCAAGTGAAAAACCAAAACAGCAGAAACAAAATTACAAAAAGCAGGATGGGTAGGATGGGGACGTGATCAGAGGACAGGAACAGAGGGAAGGAAGGAGTAGTGAGGGAAGGAAAATGGGTGTGCCCAGAGCATATTATAGACATGTGTGAACTGTCAAAGAATAGATTAATTTTTAAAAAGAAAAAGTCACAAAAATTTAAAAGTGAATGTCACTAGATTTGAACTCTCTTGCACAGGTCTTTTCTTGTGGCTTAAATTGGAATAGTGCTGCCAGTATGTGTGTGTGTGTGTGTGTGTGTACATACGTTCATATTTGTGAAGGGGTATTTGTGTGTGTATGTGTTTGTACGTGCACATTTTTGTGAAGGGAGTGTGCCTGTGGATGTGGGGGGATACACATATTCATATTTGTGAAGGGGTATATGTGTGTGTATGTATGGGTATTATTCCTCAGGAACCCTTCACCATATTTATTGAGGCAAGGTCTTCCACTGGGACCTGGGACTCAATAATTAGGCTACATTAGCTGGCCAGTGTACCTGGGGAGCCTCAGGTCTCTGCCTCTCAGTGCTGGGGTTACAAGAATTCACCACCATCCCTAGATTTTTATGTGGGTACTGGGGATCAAAATGGGATCCTCAGATTTCATAGCAGTTATTCTACCCATCCTGGAGCCATCATGTTGGAGCTTCCTTCCCACTTCTTGCCTTGTTCCTTGGGTATATAGGAATTTTAATCCAGCAACATGGCTGCTCTGGCAAAGGGTCATGTCCAAAGACCTAGGTCTGTGTGGTCCAGCTGAAATGCAGACACACCATACACCTTTAATCCCTCTGCCTGAAATACACACCTTTAACCCCATGTCTGGTATATAGTACATAAATTTATATCCAAACAGTAATGTCTAATTAAGGTACAGACAAAGCGACAAATCAGAGAAAGATTTGCCAGAATGAGTCAGAGACAGGATCTGACCTCACGAGAACAGACTGGAAACAGAAGCTACGTAGAGCAGTATACAGTAGAGTTGAGAGGGAGAGTAGGGGACAGTAGAGAGAAGTTAGAAAAGAAAATACAGCAAAGTAGAGAGTTTCAGTAGAGAGCTCAGTAGAGAAGACAGTGCAGTAGAGAAAGGAGTTCAGAGAGCTGGATTCAGTTTAGCCAGTCACTTGGAAGTCAGTGCAGTGGAGTTGAGTTCAGTTGAGTTCAGTTAACTTCATGGAGTCAGTACAGGTCAGTGTGTGGAATTCAGAGGCAATTACTCCAGGCAGAGCAATTCAATCAGAAGTGAGAGAAGCCAGACTGGATCAGCCAACCCAGAGCAGCTGAGCTGAACCAGAGGGAGCTATGAAGAATGGGCTTATTCAGCAGTAAGCCTCTGAGCTGACAATTACATCTACTGAATAAAAGTTAGAGTATATACTTGGGGTCATCGTCTTCAAGCACTGTTTGTCTCATAAACCACAAGAATCCCCCCTGGCCTCACACATTTAAATGTAAATGTTAACCCCCCTCTTCCTACTTACGGCCCTATTAATGAATGCAAAGCCTTGCCCAGCTGTAGCCTTTCCTGAGCTGTGCAGTGCTCTGCCAACCCTGTCTTTCTTCTGGCAAGTGGATCCCTGGGCCTGTTGCTAATCCCAGCACTCAGGAGGCAGAGGCAGACAGATTTCTGAGTTCAAGGTCAACCTTGTCTACAGAGAGAGTTCCAGGATAGCTAGGGCTACATAGACAAACTCTGTCTTGGGAAAAAAAAAGTTGCAGAACTCTTTCATGGGTGGTGGAAACACAGAAGAGTTTTGTCTGTATGATGTATTTGTGATGTTTAAACTTTGTATTTGTTTATGTTTTCATCATAAATATAAAGAATTGTTATTCTAAGATTTCATCCTCTTTTATCAAATTACTCCTTTTGATGTCCACTTACTATTTCACTTCCTGGAATGTTTTTAACAAAGGAATACTTTTAACACTGTTTACATTTGTATTTGTGTATGTGTGTGTGAGTCTGCATGAGAGCAGGTGTGTATGTTCCTTCTTCTTTATCCCTTCATTTGTAAAATTCTTCTCTTCTGCCTTGCACTAGAAACCTTTTCAAGATTAAAAAAGTTTTATCTAGGTATGGTGGCATACACCTTTAATTCTAACACTCAGGAGGCAGAGGCAGGTGGATCTCTGTGAGTTCAAGAGCTGCCTGGTCTACATATTGGGTTCCAGGACAGCCAGAGCTAGGTAGTGAGAATTTACCTTGATAATATAAAAATAAATAAAGATTAAGGTGAGTTTTCTATCAAATGATTGACCATTTACCACCGAAAGTACAGGTGCCTATGTTGATGTTCTCTGGATGCAGAGTGTGGACACACTTTGTTGAATAAGTACAGAGTGTGTTGTGGTTTGATGAGAGATGTCTCCTGTCTCCTATAGACCTGTGTATCTGAATATGTGGTCCCCAGCTAGAGGTGTGGTTTGGGAAATTATGGAGCCTTCAGGAAGAAGCATATCCCTAAGGTGAGTGTTGAGGCTATATAGCCTGGCTCTACTTCCTGTCCTATTTCCTGTATGTGAATTAATTGTGTCTTTCCCACCATGAGGAACTAAATCTCCCTGGAACTATAACTTACATGGAACACTTCCCCCTAACTTGCTTTTTCTCAGGGCATTTCCTCATTGCGGCAGAAACACAACTAACAGAGAGTGAGTCTCAGGAAGAGTAAGTCACGTTTGTGCTCGGAACCTGAACCTCTGTCATGATTTCACACCCATTTCTTCTTTAGTAGTTGTCTACTTTTTTCTGAAATGCATGTAAGATGTGTTAAATCGCACTGGCCTCATTAATCTCTGCTTTGTTTGCAGCTGTCATAAACTTTGTCAAAACCAGGTCATCTAACAGATTCACTCATTCCTAACAACTTCTTGAAAAACCAGAAAAACCTTTTTCAAAAAGCCAAAAGATACAGTGATCTAAAAGTGTCAATAGGAACACTTGGCTTCCTCACAAGATAAGGTTTTGCAGCTTTTTATGCCTCTTTATATGCTCCTGCTATTCCAGTGTCTTAGCTGTCTGTCAGCATCTAGTTATGCTTCCAATGATTATAAACAATCTTTTTCCCCCAAATAAGAATTTATGGTTTTACATTCCCATGTGTCACCAAGTAGACTCCAGAAAATGAATATCCTACAGGAGATCAAGGAGAGCCAAAGAAGAATAAGCCTCAGCAGGCCCAGCGGTGCAGCCAGGAGAAAGCCTTCCCCAACTCTAGCTGCCAGGGCAAATGGCCTAATGAAAAATGCTTCCATTCTGAAGTCATCACTGGAGGGTGATCAGGATGTAAACAGGGAGGAGACGCATAGCGGTAACTTTTTATTAAAGGATGCACCACAAAGCACAGCCCTATCGGAAAGTCACTAGCAATAGGAGTGGTTTCTGCTGATCACGTATGAACCCTGGAGCCCTATTCAGAGCCCACTGTTTTCCATTTTGATCTCTCTATCAACTTCCATTCTATCACATAAAAATATGCAACAATTAAGGCAGTTTACAGTCTAAATGGATTTTGGGCAGGAGGAGTGATGTCTGTCGTTTTTCTCACCGTGGGGTATGTATAGAGCATTGGTTAGCATCTGTTCACAGTAATTCTTCCAATTCAATTACAACACATTCAAGAGCTGCAGAAATGTGAGAGATGTACTCTGAATCACAATTTGTCATTTCTACTTCTTTTTTCTAGCTATTCAGGATATCAATTTCCAGTCCAAAATGAGGACTTTACATTTTCTATTCCCAAGTACAAAATGTCCCTATTTTTTTTAGAAATCTCACGGCTCACTGCTCTATCAGGGGTTTCTGCCTCCTGTTTCCTCCTAGATTATGCACACACCTAAATGAGCACCCTTCTCCCACACTGGGAGATTTGAGGTGATAAAGTCTTCCTCTTTTAAATTACTTCTTGGGAATTTGTCAAAGAACTGACTCACATGAAGCCTAACCCCACACTCTTTGCCAAAGCCAGGCAACAGGCAATAACGTCATTGTATAGCTCTGTGTGAGGACTGTAAATACTGTTATAGCCCTGTCAGTGAGCCTCCAGTGGTCTTAGACATCTCAGCCCCTGTAAGTAACACCCTTCCCAATCAAGTTAGTAGGTGGGAGACTCACTAACACAGCACACGTGTGCAGTGAGGGCCTAGCGGGCCTCTGTAGGGGAGAAGTCTGCCTTCAAAGCTGGAATTGCCTTCTTCATTGCTTATGATGAAATAAGAGTAAATGTCCACATACCATCCAGGCTCACTTCTCCACACATCAACTCCGTCCAGGAGCTGATATTCTGCACTGTTTGAGGCTACCTTCTAACACAACCTAGATGGTACCAACAATTTACCATCAGTGACACCATAAAGACCTGAAGGCAAAATGTAGTGCTACCTCCACAAGATCTAAATAAACCTACGTGGAGGAGAAGAACATTACCCATCCCTTTACCCTCCCCCACATTAGTTCATGGTATCTGTGATTTGCTTATGCTGTCATTTCTATTACAATGCTTTGGCATTTTTCACAAGAAGCCAAGCATTGAGGCCTCCTGATCTTGAACTTGACCCACTAAATCGATGGCTAATTAAACTTTTCTCTTGTAAGGCAATGGCCTCAGACATAATACTGTAATGAAACTAGTGCACAGAGTATTCCTGTCTCTGCTTCTGCAAAATCCAAGGCTCACCTTGTTCCTGCCTGGGTAAGTCCGGTTAGCTGTCCCTTTCTGCCATCTCTATCAGCTGGAAGAAACCCTGGCTGCTATTGTCCCACAGATCATTGGACAGACGAATACAGGAGTGTGGAGACTCCGGGAATGCCCCCTGAGGGAAGAGGTGCACCAGGCTTGCCTTGTCAGCCGGCGAGGACTGTCACACTGTGCAAAATTAACCTGTGGGGCTACCTGGCTGAGATCCCGGCACAGTGCAGGTTTCTCCGGGCTGGAAATACACTGACTTACCCTGAAGCAGGCGGCAACAAAGCTCAGAAGACATCTCCCCAAACTGACGCAGACGGTCTCTGGCAGTCTGGGTACATTTTAGACACACAATGGTCATCCGGTCCCTTGCTCCATCACAAATATTAAAACCATCTGCCCTATAAGGTGCTATTCCACGCGTAGCAAGCCTGACTGTTCTGCATCACTGATTGGGGGTGCTGCAGCCTGCCCTTCACCCAGCATTTACCAGCACATCAGGTAAATGCTGTCATGATTAAACTCCCCCTTTGCCCTTTTGAGATACAGCACAATATCCCCTGTGTCCCCAGATTTCTCAGTTGTTTTTTGCAATGTATTCCTTTAAAGGTTAGATGCATTCTTTCACTCTTGAAAGAATGGACCCTAGATCGAACTGGTCAAAGGTATAGGAAATGAAAAGGTTTGCAATGATAAATTGAGATAGCGTGTAGACAGCAAAGGCACTGCACAAACACCTGTATCTGTGACGTGTGTCAGTCCCACTGAACATGTTGACTGAGGAGCTGGCACAATGCTCCTGGCACAGAACCACAGAAAAAAACAGTCCCTCCGCTGTAGTGTTTCAAGGACTGCTCATACACACACACACAATTCTGTTTTTAACAGTGAGTGAAACAATGTGAAACTGGTACCCCAAAAAGGCACATGGCTTGAGGATCTGTCTGGTAGTTATCTAGCTCTTAGACTCACCAGAGGGACAGGGAGAAAAATGTGCAGATTTTGCTTGTTAGGATTTGAATCTTCCGTGTCCTCAGCCTCTAAAAAGTTCTCATGTTGTAGACTTGGTCCTCAGTGTAAGTGTTCAGAAAGGTGACCTTTGGGAAGCGATTGCATTGTGTGGACTGTGACCTCAGGTCGTTTAAATCTATTGATGAATTTATAGCCTAATAAATACCTTACTCTTCTTTTGCTGTGAAGACACCATCACCAAGGCGACTTTTAAAAGAAGCATTTAATTGGGGACTTTATTATAGTTTCTGAGAGTGAGTCCATGACCATCATGTTGAGAAGCTTGGTGGCAGGCAAGCATGGCACTGCATCGGCAGCTGAGAGCTCATCTCTAATCTGAAAGTTGCAGGCGAGAAAGCAAAAACCTGTAGGCTCTTGACACCTCAAAGCCCACCTCCTGTGACAGGATTCTCCAACCAGACCACACCTCCTTCTGCTTCGTCAACAGTTCCACTAAGGGTGGCCCAACATTCAACCATATGAACCTACGGAGACCATTCTCATTCAAACCACCACAATGAGTTTGAGGAAGGATATTGTTACAAGATGAGATCTCTCTTTACTTTGTAGTCACAGTGAAGTGAGCAATTTCCTCAGCTACCCTGATGTGCTGCCTCCCCTACAGTAATGGGACCCAGCCACCATGTACCAAAACCTTAGAAACCATGAGCCAAGATAAACCTTTCTTCCTTTTAAGCTTATTTTCCTCAGTTATTTTGTTACAGCAAGAGAAAATCGACTGACACTCTACTCCAATCTTGGGAAAAGGAAGGCAGGAAGGGAGTGGTCAGAACCATCTTTCTGATTCTCTTAGGTTTACGTGTGACGGCAGATTTAAAGTAACTCTACTCTCAACCCAGCAATGTGCTCATGGACATCCATTTAGATAAAAGTCTGACTACTAAAACCAATGCTTACGTTGTCTACCACCCATGTTTGAATGAGAAGCATCTCCCACAGAGTCAGTTGGTGGTGTTGTCTGAGGAGGCGCAGCCTTTCTGGAGGAAGTACATCACTAGGGGAAGGGATTTGAGATTCATAAACCTGTCCCACTTCCAGTTCACTCTCTGCTTCCTGTTTTCAGTGGAAGATGAGACCCCTCACTTCCTGCTCTGGCTGCCCACCGCCTGCTTCCCCCACTGTTATAGAATCCCCTCCCTGGAGTGGTAAGCCATAATAACCCCTTACGTACGTCTCTTTCAGCCATGTTATCTCACCATAGCCATGGAAAGCAACTCTACACCACCCAATACCAAAGATGAGAAAAAGGTATGGGGAAACTCACTCTCACAATTCACAAGGAACAAATGTGAAGCAATGATTGTTTTTTAATAGTGTATACACACCTTGCATGCATCCGTACTTCTAACGTGTCATATTTGCACTCGAAGTACGGTGAACTGAATAGAGGAAAGATGAACTAGAGCCATATCCTGAGAGACTTTTTCTTTTGGAAATATGGACTGTTGTTAGTCAGCTCTATAAGAGAATGCCATGGGCTGGGCAACTTAAGGGACAGAAATGTATTTCTCATACAACTCAAGGTCATTGTGAGAACTAAACTTGGTTGTCAACTTGTTGTCATCTAGAATTAGCTAAAACCCAAGCATCTGGTCACACTTATGATGGATTTTTTTGTACTGGATCATTTGAGATAGGAGATCTGCCTTACATCCATGTCGTTTGAGGTGAGAAGACCCATCCTAAATCTTGGCCACAATTTCTGGTGGCAACTCACATAAAAAGACAAGAGAGGAGGAAGCTTTTGGGTTTTGTTTTGTTTTTTCCTGATTGCCCTCACTCTTGCTGGCAAGTTCATCTATCCTGCTGCTGAGGCATTCCTTTATGGTATTAGAACCTACTTTTTCATGATTCCAATGTCTGCTGAAGATCAGTCAAGACATTTAGCCTCATAGACTGAACAACTACCTGATTCTTTAATTTTTCCATCAGGACACAGTGACTGTTGGACTAGCTGGACCATAGCCTGTAAGATACTCCAATAACTCACCTTTTTAGAGACAGATGACAGAGAGAGAGAGAGAAATTCTAGCACTTCTGTTCCACTCAGGTAGACTAGATCAATACCACCCAGTCTACATGGTATCAGTCTATGAGAGGTGACTGACGTGTGACTAGGCAATGGAAAACTTTCTTTTCTCTGGACATCAATCAACTCCAGTTCTCTAGTACTACTTTATTTGCTGTTCCAGGGTTCCCTGCATGACTGGAATAGAGCTAGCAGCTGTCATAGTACACCAATAGTTTTTAGTTTTCTTTGTGATACCTGCCTCACACACTCCTAGCTTTGGGGACATGCCCTTTGCCCCAGCACTGACTGGCACATGGACATTACTTTGTGAAGGGTCCTTGCTAGTACTGCTGTGTTGACAATCATCCTCTTGGATGATGGGATTCTGCAGATTCTCATCTGTCACTTCAGGCCATGTCATCTTGCTAAATGAAAAAGCCAGTCAGGCTTTGGGATCCCCTAAGTCTCTAAGGCAGAATAACACGTGTATTCTCACCTTGCACGGCTGTGCCTACCTTTGCAGCCAGCTGGTGCCCTATCCCAGGAACAACTTGAATGTCATGCCAACCTGCTGTAGCAATGGGCAGCAGACCTTGTTGGCCCCTACTACAGTGAAAGGTGTTTGAGGCCACCCACAGAGACAACTCAGAGATGGGTATCCAGCTGGGAGACGAAGGGCAGAGTATTGTCTGAAAACTCTTCCATGACAAATGAGGAAGGATGTTTTCCTGACCTTTGTCCAGACTCTGTCCACTGTGCTGGAGAAGTTCCAAGCTTTCAGCCTGTGAAGGAAGAGATGGTCCCAGATGAACTCACACATGCTCTGCATGAAGTTCATCAAATCTTTTTCTTCTCCCACTTCCTCAGCCCCATGGCAGAGTCCGTGGGCTTCAGGAGGTGAAAATAATGGATGAGAAGCCAAGGAGATGGGGAGGGAAAACACGGAAGCTCAATCAGGCTAAGACAGAGCACGCATCATACTAGAATCATCCACATGCTGTGAGGGCAAGTGACACCCACACTGATGACCTTCCAAAGGGGAATAAGAAAGCATGGCCAGTGTTTACTCATTTTACCCAAGTCCCACCTGGGCAGCAGCCAGGACATTCACAGAGGTTCGCCAACCTGCTCTCACATCCTACTCCAAGAGACAGTCTCAATCTATAGTTGGAAAGGGCACTGAAGAAAGAATTTTCCTTCTTTCTTTCTTTTCTGTAGAGGAGATTTTCTAAGTATCAGACTGAAACAAAAGTCCTGAGGCGGGGAATGAGGAAGAGGTGCCATGGGAGCTTGAGCAAGCCTACACGCTGCGGCTTAGTGGAGAGAGTGCCTGTGTCCGTGTGCACATGGCACACATGCAAGTGCGCATGTGCGTGTCTTCCTCTAGTGACAGAGAAAAAACATCTTGAGGGGTCAGAAATGACTTCCTACTATTCCTTCCAGAGGAAAACGGAAATTTATGTTTCACATTATGTTGCTTTCCTAATTGTGGGCTGCCTGAATCTCTCGTGGATTTTCCTGCAGCTCGAGGTCGTGTTTTACCAGGGATGTGCGCCTCTCAGCTCACACCTCGCCCTGTCCAAATCCCTGGATCACAGTGCTGTGATCAGCTAAACACAGCCAACAGCACTCTACGTCACAGCACTATTCTCCTTCAAGGTGCAACAGACATCAAAACAATTCTGTCTACAGGGAGAGTTCAAGAATCTGCTGTTTGGAACTGACAGTTCTGCCAGGGCTTAAACCTGGAATGTTCCCAGAGACTCTAGTCATGGTGTTACTGGGTGTAAAGGCGCAACCTTTAAGAGGTGAGACTAGTTGGGAGAAATTTGGTCATGGGAACAATTTCTTGAAGGGAACAGAGGACCCAGCCTTCCCTCTTCCTTCTGCTTCTCAGACACCATGAACTGAATAACTGTGTGCTACCTCCATGATGCTCTGTCTCAAAGAATGTAGCCAGATCACCATGGGCCTCTGAAACCATGAGTCAAATTAATCCTTTCCTCTCAATAAACTGACTCATCCCAGATAAGTGCTGTTGTGACAGAAAGCTGACCAACAGACTGTCTCAGCTGGTTCTAGTGTTCACCCAGTTTGTTCACAATGGCCCAGAAGAATTCTGACTCTTCACCCTGATGCCCAGCATGGCCACCGGTAGCCTAATGTTGGGTCATCCAGCTCACACACCTGTATGCTGTGTGCACCCCACAGTGCAGCCCCACTGACTGGCGGCTCTCCGGTGAGAGCACCTGTGCAGGTCACCTCCTCTGTGGGACCACACAGAAGAGACTGTGTCAGGTCCCAGTTGTGAAATTCTGATCTGTAGCAATGGTTCCTAGGAGCTTTCATTAAGTCTGGTCCATCTTAACACGGAATTTTAACAAGCATTAAAGCTCATAATTCTGGGGAATATTACAATGGGAGCAAATGTACTTCACAGTGAGGAGCTAGACTTGAAGCTGATTTCCAAATTAATAGTATCATAACCTTTAATCTTGGAAGAGTTTTATAAAGAACTGATTGGAGAAAATTGAACTGCTGACTACATATCCAGTCAGTGACTTAACACAGTCAAGATAAAAACAAAATGAAGAATGAAGAAACTAATCATGGAACATGCTTGTAGCCCGCAGACTGACTGTAATTCATTGCTAATACTGGAAACAGGCAAGAATGTTCCAGAACCTTTACTTTGACAACTGAGAATGTGAAACTTATCAAAGGGTTAGTCTACTGATTTGGTGTAAGCCCTTGTGACCTAGTTGTCTCTAAAAGGGCATCCTGTACACACTGAGAGAAATGTACTAAATTCCTGGGTGTTCCTCCATCTAACCAATCGAGGGGATAACCTACACCAAACACTGCACACCACAGCCATCCCCAGAACTCCAAGCAGCCTGAGGCAGAGGCTACTCTCTGCTTCTGCACCTAGGTTTTTAAAGATTTGGGACTCTTCCCAGGCATCTGGGAGGCCCCCCAGCTTGTACGGTCCACCCTCTTGGGGGAGGTAGTACCCCCGAGCCCTGAGATCATTCCTCCCTTCCTCTAAGCCCCAAGAGGCAAAGACCACACAAGTTTTACACAGTACTGAATCCCTAAAGTCTTTAAAATCACCCAGACTAGAGAAAGTATCCAGTACATACTAATAAACTGAAGAAATGCATGTTCCTAAGTCTCTATTACTACCTGTATTACTCAGGGTTCTCTAGAGTAACAGAACTTACAGAATGAATGCGAATTTACTATATTAATTTATATCTTTATATTTTAATATACTAATATGTAGAAATAATTAATTATTGCCACATTGGTCTATTGTTATCTAACTTAAGTTATAATATAACATACTTTGCTGTCAGTGAGAGCATGGTGTTCATAGGAAACATATGAATAACTATGAGAGTTGTTAGAACGACTTACAGGCTATGGTCTAGCTCATGCAACAATAGCTGGTTATGAGTAAAAAGTCCATGAATCCAGTAGCTGCTCAGCCCATGAGGCTGGATGTCTAAGCTTGATCTTCAGTATACCCTAGAATCCTGAAGATGTAGGCTCTAAGGCCAGGGAAGGAATGGAGTTGCTAGCAACATGAGAACAAGCAGGCAGAGAACAAAAGCAAAAACTTCCTTTTTCCATGTTCTTATATAGGCTTCCAGTGGAAGGCTAGGCCCAGATTGGATCCGGATTAAAGATCTGGATTAAATGTGTGTTTTCCTACCTCAAAGATCTGGATTAGAAGTAGAACTCACTCCAAATTAAGCAGAAATCCTTCACAAGTGTGTCCTCTATTTTTAAGTTTCACTTAATTCCAGATATTGACAGCCAGGAGTAGCCATCATATTACCTTCCAGGCCTTGCTTCCTAATGTGGTCTGTTTCAAAGACAATGTCTTCAAGTCTTGACTCTGAAATAGACTGTTCCTCCTTTTCATCCCAGGACCAGAAAATCATGTTCCACTGTAAGAAGATAATGCCAGATAGATAAATGGAATAGAGAGAGAGGTAAGGAGGGAGGGAGGGAGGGATGGAAGAAAAGATGGAGGGGGAATATGGTTGAAGGAGAAAATAATGGGAGGTTGATATAGAAATAAGATGGAACCTAGAAGAATAGAAGCCACAACGTCAGACGGGTCTCACAGGTGTCCTGAGGAGAATAGATGAGGTAGAAGGATGGAATAATGTCTTCTTCACAGAATTTATCAAGTGGTTTAGCAAGTACCTCCGGCACCCACCTGCCTCAGATTCCTGGTTTAGGAGCCGCTGCATGGATCACTCATGCAGATTACTGTGTCGTGTCTACATCCCTCTGTGGTGGAGCACCCGGGAAGCACTCTGTACTGTGCACCTCTGGGCACCTCTCTGAAGTGCTGAAAGAGTTGATTCTCGAACAACTCAGGACAGATGCTTCAGCAAGACCATTATGCCATAGTGGAGAGACAACTGAAACTGGGTCCTCCTTGTTGTTTAGCTTCTTTAGGTCTGTAGATTTTAGTATGCTTATCCTGTATTATATGGCTAATATCTACTTATAAGTGAGTATATATCATGCCTGTCTTTCTGCTTCTGGGTTACCTCACTCAGGATGATCTTTTCTAGTTCCAGCTATTTGCCTGCAAATTTCATGATTTCCTTGTTTTTAATTACTGAGTAGTATTGCATTGTGTAAATGTGTATAAATGTATCACAATTTCTGTATTCATTCTTTTGTTGAGGGACATCTAGGCTATATCCAGGTTGTGGCTATTACAAATAAAGCTGCTATGAACCTGGTTGAACAAATTTCCTCCTTGTACGGTGGAGCAACTTTCAGGTGTATGCCCAGGAGTGGTATAGCTGGATCATAAGTTAGCCCTGTTCCAAATTTTCTGGGAAAGTGCCAGATTGATTTCCAAAATGATTGAACAAGTTTGCACTACCACCAGCAATGGAGTAGGGTTCCCCTTCCTCCATATCCTCTCCAGCATGCATCATCCCTTAAGTTTTTATTTTAGCCATTTTGATGGGTATAAGATAGAATCACAGAGTAGTTTTGATTTGCATTTCCCTGATGACTAAGGACATTGAGCATTTCTTTAAGTGTTTCTCCACCATTCAATATTCCTCTGTTGAAAATTCTCTGTTTTGCTCTGTACCCTATTTTTAATTAGATTGTTTGGTTTGTTGATGTTAATTTCTTGAGTTCTTTATATATTCTGAATATTAGCCCTCTGTCAGATGTAGGGTTGGTGAAGATCCTTTCCCAGCCTATAGGCTGTCATTTTGTTGATGACAGTGTCCGTTGCTTTACAGAAGCTTTTCAGTTTCATGAGGTCCCATTTGTTGATCTTAGGGCCTGTGCTGTTGGTGTTCTGTTCAGGAAGTTGTCTCCTGTGCCAATGAGTCCAAGGCTCTTCCCCACTTTTTCTTCTAACAGATTTAACGTGTCTGGTTTTATGTTGATGTATCTGATCCACTTGGACTTTAATTTTCTTCAGGGTGATAGCTTTGGGCCTATTTGCAATTTTCTACATGTGGACATCCAGTTAGACCAGCACCATTTGTTGAAGATGCTGCCTTTTTTCCATTGTATGGCTTTGGCATCCTTGTGAAAAATCAGGTGTCCGTAGGTGTGTGGGTATATTTCTGGGTCTTTGGTTCGATTCCCTTGATTCACCAGTCTGTTTCTCTGCCATGCAGTTCTTATTACTGTTGTTCAACAAGGACTCTAGGGAGGAGTCTTAAATCTCATTCAGAATGGCAAACAGGATAGAAACCAGAAGCAGTGGAAGAAAGGGAACAGGACAGGAGCCTAGCATAGATGTCCTCTGAAAGGCTTCCCCCAGCAGGGGACTGAAGCAGATGCAAAGATTCACAGCCAAACTTTGGGCAGTGTGCAGAGTCTTATGGAAGAAGGAGGAGATAGAAGGACTCCCCCTTTCAGTGGACTAGAGGAAGGGGATGGGGAAAGAATGGGGAAAGAGAGAGGGAAGATGGGACTGAGTGGAAATGAGGGAGGGGGCTTCAATCAGGATATAAAATGAATAAAATTTTTAAAATAAATATTAAAAAAGAAAGAAAGAAACTGGGTCCCATGGACAAATACAGTGACCTCTCCCCTAGCCTCCCTTGTTCCTCACTCCACCCCAACCCTATTCTCCCTAGTCCTGCTACTCTTTGGGCTTTGGAAAATGAGTGCATATGGGCTGTCAAAGAGAGGAAAAAACAATATTGGAAGTGGAATGATAAACACAGAGGAGGCAGAATGGGAAGACAAAGGCCGAGAGCCACTGCCTGCAAGCATGTTTACGTATCGGGGTGCATGCAGATCATGAAACATGTTCACACACACCACTACCAAACGCTTCAAGTGGAGGAGGGTTATCAGAGAAGAGAGTGCAAAATAGCCTGACACATGTAAGCACAGAGCCACCTCAGCACGTCTCTTCCCTCTTAGTGACAGCGAGCTTGCCGGGTCACCGCTCCAATGCCCCAGCTCACAGTAAGTGTCTCATTGTGCCGTCTTCCTGAAGCACGGTCTAAGACATAAGTGTGTGAGCAGTTCTCTATTAACAGGAGTAGCAGTTGGCAAAACCTTAGCGCAACACTGAAAATGGCAAATGGAGTTGTGCGTTGTCTTCCTCCAGTCTGAGCAACTGAGAATTATACATAATGTAAGAAGGTGAGTTGCAGCTGGTAGCCGCAGGCTGGATCCTAGGAGATGATTTCAACTCATTTTTATGATCATGGAGAGCTACCTCTTAATCAGGCCACCAAAGCAAATGCTCCCCCTCAGCCCTGGGGGTGTGCAGAATCACACTATACAACAGTGAATAATGAGCTCTCTCAGAGGCCCCAAAGCCGGGCGCTTTCTTTATGTTCTGTGCATATTTTTAGTGTCTAGAAGGAATGCAGGCAGTGGAGACAACAGGAAGCAGGTGTCACCTGACCAGCTGGGGTGCTGATGGAGAGGCTCATAGTATGCAGCTGGGTTGGCTAGGGTAGTAGCTGGTCAACCGGGTGCCAGCCTAGATATGCCAGCTCTTAATCTCAAAATTGGTCGGACTCAGGAAATAGGGGCTGCCTAAAGCAACACCTATTCATGGTTTCAGTCATCTGCTGACAAACTCATTAAGGCAAAAGAGACATTGGGGGATCCCACTGGGCTCCCCAGTTTAGCCTATTGCCCTCCATCACCTGGCTCTGCTCAGCCATAATCTAATCTTTTTCAACTAGGTTGAGACAGAATTCAGTGAACACGTAATCCACAATTTAGGTGTAATCCAAGCTCCTCCCATATTGTGTCATTACTTTTTGTGTTAAGATACATAGAACAAAATATAACATTTTAACCATTTTGATAGGGTAATTATATATATATATATATATATATATATATAATACACACATGTATGTATATATATGTATATATTTATATGTATATATGTTTGTATGTATATATATATGTGTGTGTGCTCAGGGAGATGGTTAGTCTATAAAGTGTGTGCTGTGGAAGCATAAGGACCTGAGTTCAAATCCCCAGCACCTGTGTCAAAGCTGGGTGTGACTGCTCACATTTGCAGCACCAGTATTGGGAAGACAGAGACAGATGGATAGCCAGTCCAGCCAATGAGATACCAACTCAGGGAGATTCACTGTGGGGAGGACGCCGACATCATCAATGAACACTTTCATCTTTCCCAGCTGAAAATGTGCACATTAAACAACTCCCATATCTTCTCAATGAACTTCTGGGATTCCTTGACCTGCTTCCTGTGCCTACAGTTTTGAATATTCTGGAAAGATAATGTTAAGTGAAGGTCTTCAGCATTTATCTTCTGCATGGTTTATTTCACTTAGCATCATGTCTTCAGGATTCATTCACGGTGTAACATGCATTAGAACTTCACTGGCATGCATAGAGGAGTTTCATGCTTAAACTTCATACCAAGTATCGTTAAATAATCCTGGTGGGGACATCAAAATAATGAGCAAAAAGCATCGATCAAAACTAGTGGACAAGGTGGGCATGGCAGTGAGTGCCTACAATACCAGCTGCCTGGGAGGTAGGAAAACTGCAAGTTCAAGGCCCTGCCTAGGGGATGGAGTAAGACCCTGACTTAAATTGTAAAATAAGTTAGGAGGAGGAGGAGGAGGAGGAGGAGGAGGAGGAAGAGGAGGAGGAGGCAGCTGTGGCTATATCTTAGGAGAAGATTCTGTTTTCTTGCCTTCCCAGTTCCAGGGCGGCCTACACATATTCCTGAAGTTCTAGCCCTACCCCTTTATCTTCAAAGTCATTGTCATTAGCCCTGGTCCTATTCTGCCATCTTTGTTTTGTCTCTCCCATTTACCAGGATCACAATGATGATATTAGATTCATTTGCACTTCACATCAGTGTCAGATGATTAGCAACATCATTCTGTCTAAACTTTAAATTCCGAAGCCTTAATTGCTATGTAACCTAACATATACACAGGTTCTGAATATTAAGACATGGGCAACGTTAAGAGGTCAGGGTTTCACTGACAAGAACTATTAAAAAGTAATTCTCCTAATAGGAGATTTAGTGTATCTGGTTTTATGTTGAGGTCTTTGATCCACTTAGACTTAAATTTTGTGTGGGGTGATAAATAGGAATCAATTTGCATTCTTCTACATTCAGACATCCAGTTAGACCACCCTCATTTGATGAAGATTTTTTTTTTCACTGTATGGTTTTGGCTTCTTGGTAAAAAATCAAGTGTCTGTAGGTATGTGGGTTTATGTCTGGGTCTTCATTTCGATTCCACTGAAACTTGTACAATCACTTTGGAAATCAATCTGGCACTTTCTCAGAAAATTGGTAATAGTTCTACCTCAAGACCCAGCTATACCACCCCTGGGCATATACCCAAAAGATGTTCCACCATTCAACAAGGGCATTTGCTCAACTATGTCCACAGCCCCTTTACTTGTAATAGTCAGAATCTGGAAACAATCCAGAGTTTCCTCACCGAAGAATAAATAAACTGTGGTACATTTACACAACAGAATATTACTCATCTACTAAAAACAAAGAAATCATGAAATGGATGGAATGAGAAAATAACATCCTGAGTGAGGTAACCCAGACCCAGAAAGACACACATGTATGTGTACTCACTTATAAGTGGATATTAGCCATTTAGTACAGGATAACCAAAACACATCCACAGATCCAAAGAAGCTAAGTAACAAGAAGGGCCCAAGGGAGGATGCATGAATCTCCCTCAGAAGGGAAATAAAATAGATGTCAGAAGTGGATGAAAGGGGAGAACTGGGTGAGAGAGGTGGTGGGAAAGCAAACTAGGGCAGGAATGGGGGGAGATGAGAGGACTGGGAGAGAGAAGGGAATCCCTGGGACAAGCTGGAGACCCTTAAAGGGGCAGGCTCCTGGGAGGATACAGGGGTCACTCTAGCTGAGGCTCCTAGCAGTGGGGGATATGGAGCCTGAAGTGGCCACCTCCTGTAGCCAGGCAGGACTTCCAGTGGAGAGAGGGGACACCAACCCACCCACAAAACTTTTGACACGAAATTTACCCTGCTAACAAGGTGTGTAGGGATAAAAATGGAGCAGTAATTGGTGGAAAGGCCAAACAATGACTGATCCAACTTGAGACCCACCCCATGGGAGAAAGCCAACCTCTGGGCACTGTTAACAATACTCTGCTCTGCTTGCAGACAAGAGACTAGCACAGCTGTCCTCTGAAAGGCTCCACCTAGCAACAGATAGAAACAGATACTAATATCCACAGCCAAACATTAGGTGGAGGTCAGGGAGTCTTATAGAAGAGTTGAGAGAAAGATAGAGGGACCTGAAGGGACAAGAATTCTATAAGAAGAACAGAGTCAACTAACTGAGGACCATGGGGGGCTCACAGAGACTGAACCACCAACCAAAGACCATGCATGTTCTGGACCTAGGGCCCCTACACATATGTAGCTAATGGACAGCTTGGTCTTCATGAAGGTGCCCTAGCAATTCGACTGGGGGCTGTTTCTGACATAGACTTTGTTGCCTGCTTTTGGATCACTTTTGCCTACCTGGGCCACCTTGTTGATCTCAATGGAAGAGGATGCACTTAGTTCTGAAGTGACTTGATGTGTTGGGATGGGTTGGTGGGAGGGGCTCCCTTTTCTAAGGAGAAAGGGGGAAAGAGAGAAGAGGGTGGGAAGGTGGGACCAGAAGGAGAGGAGGGAGGGGGCTGTGATAAGGGTGTAAAATGAATAAATAATTTTTAAATGTAAAGATATATTTAAAAACAGAGAAAGTAATTCTGATAAATTGAATTTTATGTTTAATAATTACAATTAATAATTATAAAATCTTTACTATATTGTCACTTTGATTAATTATGATCTAACTTAAGTTATAAGTAAATAAAGTATGTTATTCATCGAAAACAAAGGAAGATTTTCACTCAATGCTCATAATCTTATTGAGAGTCATATAACAGAGGCAATAAAAGCCTAAAATGTTATTGTTTTACAGGGTAAAATTCTATGGTAGAAATAGGATAAAAGTTCAAGTCATAGAAAAAAGCGAAATATAAAATTTGCCAACATTTATAAAAGATTATGTATATACTTGTAAAAGATGCGTTTATCATATCTTTATTTTTAGGTTCTAATGAGTACATCTAAAAGTATAGTTGTCAAGCTTACTTCACCGTCTTGATACAATTGAATGTCAACAATTAATGTTGGGCAAAAGAAGCCAGATCATGTGACCCATTTGTATTTCCAAGACAGTGTTCCCAGGATGTTAGAACAACCCAACCAATCTGTTTTCTCACTCGTAGTTCTCAAGAATAACACAGGACATGCTGGTGGTGTAGCACGCAGGATGGATAGCTGTTCATCACACCCAGGGCTCCATTCTGAAAGCAGACTGTTCTTCAGCCCTTCAGTTCTTCAAAGGTCCAAGTGAGATGCCTCCGTGCATCCCTGAGGTGTAGGGCAAGTCGTACAAGGATAGCTGGAGTAGCTTCGGTCCACCAGCACAGCTTCCCTGAGTCTTAGAAGCTAGCTCACAGATTCATAGTCTCTGCTGTCTCTTCCTGCCTCTCTGTAAGAAAAAGGCCTATTTCACATTTGTTACATGAGGAGGTTTGAGTCCTCACCACATTAATACGTTGGTAACTGTGATAGTTAATCTTGTCAATTTGGTGGGCTTAGAATCACTATGAAAACAACCCCCCAGGCATGTCTGAACTGAATTAAAAGAACAAAGTGAGATGAGCACAGTATCTGGTTTCTCTGCTGTGGATGCCACGTGATGCCACCATGCCCCCATGATGGTGGACTGTACCTTTGAATTATGAGATGAAATACCCTCCTTTTTAAGTTGCTCTTGTCAGGTATTGTGTCAAAGTGATGGGGAAAACCACCAAAAATGGCACTGATTTACATATGAAGTTCAAAAATGAGCAAACTGATTAGTAGTTATAGAATTCTGGTTGGCACTCTTGCTTGGTTCAGGGAGGGTGGAAGAGACTAGGAAGGGAGACGGGATTCTGGGAGTCTGCTGACAGTTTGTTTTTCCATGTGGGTACTTTTCCTCAGGTGTCTACTTTGTAAGAATTCAGGGTTGCACACTCCCGCTCTGTTTACTTTTATCTATGTACAAGCTGTGATTTGTTGTCGTGTTATTTACAACCTCAGTATACCCTTTATGCATTATGGATATCCATAGTTACTTATCTTTCAGATGTTATTCTCACTCTGTCACTTATACCTTAACTACTTTAGAAAACTGGGCAAAATTTACAACCAAACAATTTGCAGAGGACTTCGGGCGAAGTTATCAAACCTGGAACACTGCACTTCCAGTGCTAACCAAGGAAACGCACATAAACATGACATGCAACTCCTCTTCTCATCAGAGTGGGAGTGTTTGTGAGGATGGCAATGGTGGGAAGGAGGACCTCCTCTACATCAATGAGGTCTAAGCAGGTTGGCACGATTTTATCAAACTCCACATCGGAGAGAACAGAGAGCATCCTTCATGACAGCCTTCCGTGTCTAGATTGATGTAACCAGCCACACACCTCCCAACTTCTTGTGAAGAAAATAAACCTTTATTGTTATTGTCTATTGCATTATAGATAGGTAAAGTCATGACATCTGAACTCAAAAGAAGCCAGATTTTTAAATACCATTTTTTAAAATGTTCAGTGGTATAAGGGGTGAGTTTATGAGGAAAAAGGTATTTTAGAGTAAATTTTGAAGATAACAATTTAAATACAAATCTTTTGAAATATATCCTTTTGTCAGTCCAAAGAGTAAAAGGCAAGCACAAATACATAGGATTTTCCCAGCTGTGAACTCTGAACTACAATAGTGACCAGCCTAGCAAGACACGCTCACTGGGGAGTAGCAGCATGGTTGGGATGGGAGTGACCAATTGCTTTCTGGTTAAACTCAAGACCTACTCTACAGGAGGGAACTCAGGCTTGGACTGTAAAGCTGGCCAGGAGCCCGTGGCTAGGAAAGCAAAAGCCTAGGGGAGACACTGCTAGCATTACCTTAGACAAAGCACCAGCATGCCTTATCTTTATAGGTATAAGGCAGTACAGCCTTCTCTCTCAAGCTTCTTTTGCAGCGGAAAGCAGTTCACACTGAGACTTAATAAATGGTAAAAGAGCAGAGGATAAATAGCTGAGGGGAGCTCAGCCCTAAATTGACAGCTGTATCTCACACATTTTCTTCAGTCTCCGGGCACATCGTGGAAGAGGAGTGAAAAGACTGTAAGAGCCAAAGAGCGAGGGGGGCTATGGAAATAGTCTCTTTCTGATACAACATGGCCGCTCATACACTCTCAGCATCTATGGTTGCCTGCACAAGACCTGTGTTAGAACAAGCCAGTGTGCATTCCAGTGTGTACGGGAGGGGCTGCTCCCGAGTCTCCACCCCAGCTGAGGAGCTGGTGTTCACTGCTGGGGAGGGAGGGTAATCATTCTGAAGGGCTGTGGCCATGCTCTTAACGATGTCCCTATACACACATGCACACAGCAAGCACTAAGTGGACTCACTGGGTTATTTTTTAAAAAAGAAAATTAGAATTTGGAAGATGGCTTTCTATCTCTCCCTTCTTTCATAAGATTCCCTGCACTCTGCAAAAAATTTGGCTATGAGTCTCAGTGTCTGCTTTGATACTTTGCTGGGTAGAGTCTTTCAGAGGATGTCCTGTCCTATTACCTGTTTTCTCCCTCTTCTGGTGTCCATCTCATTCACTTTCCTAAATAAAGATCGGGCTTCTTACCAGGGTCCTCCTTCTTAATTAGCTTCCTTAGGTTGTACAAGTTTTAATATGATTATCTTATATTATATGGAACAAGAGTTCCACAAGGAGAGCAACAAAACCAAAAAATCTGGGCATAGGGGTCTTTTCTGAGACTGATACTCCAAACAAGGACCATGCATGGAGATAACTTAGAACCCCTGCACAGATGTAGCCCATGGCAGTTCCAAGTGGGTGTCCTAGTAAGGGGAACAGGGACTGTCTCTGACATGAACTCATGCGCTGGCTCTTTGAGCACCTCCACCTGAGGGGGGAGCAGCCTTACCAGTCCATACAGGAAGACAAAGAAGCCAGTTCTGTTGAGACCTGATAGACTAGGGTCAGTTGGAAGGAGAGGAGGACCTCCCCTATCAGTGGACAGGGGGAGGTGCATAGGAGAAGAAGAGGGAGAGAGGGTGGGGTTGGGAGGGATGGGAGAGGGGGCTACAGCTGCGATACAAAGTGAATAAACTGTAATTAATAAAATTTTTTAAAAAAATTTAAAAGAAACATGGAGGGGTTCCAGGAAGGATTGGAGGGCTGGGTGTGATAAAGATACATTGTATATGTGTATGAAAGTCTAAAAGAATAAATTTAAAACATATTTAAAAGAATGTATAAAGCTTCATTTGTACAGTTAAGAAAAAACAATTGCAGCTTTGTAGGTATCTTCAAAGTACAATATATGCATAGTTTCTAAACATGCATGGAATAGGCCATAAAAGCACAACACACACACACACACACACACACACACACACAGTAAAATTTTATAATAAAATGTAAAAGATGGAAGTTTCGGAAGAGACTGTAGACCCTCGAAGGTGCCATTTTAAGCAAGTAAGACCTTGCCATAGCACTTAGATCACGGAAGCGACCGCCCAGTGCATAGAGACTGCAAATGTCACAGATATGTGCAGGTAACTGAAGGAAAGATGCTAGACATGCTTGAGGATATGATCGGCGTGAGACAGAGTCCTGGTCCCGGCTAAGTTTCTGAGACAGTGGCTATCTTCAGAGCTGTGTTCTCTAGGAAGCTGGGAAAGTCTACATCCACCAGCCATCTTTAGCAGGCTTGAACTGGTTTTCCATCCAGCAACCACTACCAAGACTCCTACAGCCTTCAAACAGGCTTCCCAAAAAGAAGTAGAAGAAGATAAGAGGCTTTATCTTCCTCATCGTTTTTTTTTTTTCAATCATAATTGTCTTTAGGTTGAAAACAATTTAAACCGCAACAGCTCTTCTCTTAGGAAAGACATTTTTGGTGACTCCACGGTGTTATTTTCACATAGGACATCTCTTCTTTTGTTAAGTGCTCTACCAAGGAGAGTGGAAGTGGTTGGATGAATTCTTTTCGTCTTAAACTGATATTTTTTTTTTCTCACAAACTGGTTTCCTAAAATGATGTTGCAAGAAAATTAGACACAGAGCTAGAAGATTTGAGAAGTAATGATCAAGAGAACTGCCATCAAAGATGAATGCCATGTCCATGCTGTGAAGACATTATGCTTCTGTCATCTACTAGGTTCAAGGCAGCAAGCCAGAGGAAGCCCTGAAAGATGAGGTGGTAGATTCTGTTTCATTCTGCTGCCTCTGCCTCTGACACTAGAAAATCTACGGGCAGGGACCCCAAGTCCTGTACTCCTACTTCTCCTCCTCAGGCCCTGCCATCAAGACTGGGGCTTCAGCAGACTTCAGAGCCCGGATCTCTCACCCTATCTTCTCTATTTGCCTCCTATGTCTGTTTCCTATTGTAACTAATGACACCAAGTCATCTATTTCCAGGTCTGGAGGTCAGAACTCTGAGTGGTTCAACAGCGTCTCTGCTCTGTGTAGCAGACAGATAAAATCAAGTACTTGTCCTGCCTGGGACTTACAGAAAGGCTCTGGAGAAGAATCTGCTTCCCAGTTCATAAATGCTGTGGCAGTAGGCACCATTTCCTGGAATCTAAGCTACCTGGAACTGCATGGATTCTTGTCTCCCCCTCCTTCTCCAAGCCAGCAACATGGCCTTGGAGTTCTTGCTACCCTTCTGCATTTGTTCTGGTCAACAGAGCCAGTTTCAGGACAGCCAGAGCTACACAGAGAAACCCTGCCTCAGAACAAACAAAGAAACAAACAGACTCTCTGTCCCACGTGCAAACTCCTCCACCAAGTTACAAAACACATTTACAAGCTTCAGGAATCAGGGTGCAGACATCTCTAAGGTTTCTGCCTACCCTCCTCTTCAAGTTTCCTTCAAGTTCCTCAAAGTAGAGCCATAGAGGTGTGCGTATGAGTGAGTGAGGTGTGTGCATGTGTGTGCGTGAGCAGACATGTATGTGTGCATTTGTGTGGGGGTATACGCACGTGTACGCACATGTGGAAGCCAGAGGTCAGCATCAGGTGTCTTCTCAGTTGCTGATTCCATGTTTGAGATAGAGTCTCCCTGAGCCCAGCGCTCAGCAACCGGCTCGCCTGGCTGGTGAGCAAGCTCCAGGGCTCCTCCTGTCTTGACTGCCCAGCCCTGGAGTTAAGGCACATGGGGCAGTGCCCAGCTCCTTGCCTGGATGCTGTGCCTCCAAACTCTTGATGTTTGTGCAGCAAGCATTTGATCAACTGTGCTCTCTCCCAGAGCTATGCCCTTCTACGCTGGACTAAGCCATGGAATTACTCTCTCACCTGGATTCTTACTGAAGAGCTAGAAGTTTGAGGCTTCGTACCACCCGGGCTGGGCATTCATCTGAAAAGTCAGGCCCTTCCAGCTCCATCCCTAAGGTGTTGCCACAAGCTGAAGTTTTATAGCAATTGCACAGTCCTCTAAGAACTGACAAGAACCCCAAGTCTCAGCCAGGTAGAGTGGCCTCCACCCACATCATCCCCAGGATCCAGCATCAAGAATTATCAGAACCACCCACTGCCTTCTCTCTCCCCTAACTGCAGCCACCAAAGACTGCTAGAGCTGATGTCAAAACAGTAAAAGCAGTGGGTGTGGGGCTGCCCCTCCCCTGTCTAAGCCGTGAGCCTGGACCACCTCAACCTTGCTGCTGCTGCCGCGGAAACCATTCCCAGCCAAGCAGTGCTCTGTAGCTCACAGATGCCGCAATGTGCCCTCAGTCTTACTTGTTCTGACACATTTCTGCCCGAGAAGAAATATGTTCTAGCTCTCTTTTCTTTAAAGTCAGAAAGATAAACAGCACCAAGCATTTTTATAATAAAGATGAATATTTCCTAGCTTCCTCATCATTTCAACTCCTACTCCATGTATTTCCCAAGAGGAGTCTAACTTCTTTCCCTATTTACTCACATAAAATCCTGACACTAAGAACAGCTACAAAATCTGTAATAGGAAAATGAGACAGAGACGGCAAATAAATCTGTTCAAATGTAAAATGGCAAATTGTGTTGTCATCATCAATGTAGACAACTAGGTAGCCAGACAACTGATCGACCTCTCTACCTGCCCCTCTGTCCCCACCTTCATGTCTTAAATATTGTCATACGTGTAGTCTGCCATAGACCTACCTACAGTCTGAAGTAGCCTGATTATTGTTTTTGTTAACTCCACGTAAGTATCCACCAGTTACAGTTCACAGCTCAGGTGTGTGAGCACCACAGCTCTTCATTTGCACTTAATTTCGATCCCAATGTGGGCAGTGACCTTCCCCACTGTCAGAGTTTCTAGATAAAGTTTCCATAAAGCTGCATAAAGGGTGCTGTAGCAGATACTTTTTAATTAGTGACAAAAAAAAAAAAAAACAACAACAACTTAAGGAGATAAGGGCTTATTTTGGATCTCAGCGGGCTACTTCTTGGGTTAGAGGTGGTAAGGAATGACCTGACTGGAGTTCTAGAGAGTGAAAGTCAGTATGAGCTGCCATTTTAGACAGTAGGCTGGTTGCCGCAGAGCAGGGTGCCTTTCTGGATTGTTTCTCTGTAATCAGGTTGCTGGCTTCCTGGCTGGTTGCTGATGCTCTGGAAGAATTTTCATTTCTGTACAGCCCTCTGTATTCAGACTTTCATCTAGTGCAGTTAACTATTTGGATTCTTGAACGTAGGATCCTGGAGAACAGGAACCCAGCCTTTATATTCATATTTGCAATGCACAGCACCTAATCTAATCTATTTCAGCATCTCTGAAGGAAAGCTGTATACCAATTCTCTTTGTTCCCTCTCCCCCAACCTTGGGCCGCACTAATATATGTTCTGCCTCTGTGTGTTTGTTTATTCTGGGAGTTTAATATAAATAGAATCATACAAAATATGACTTCCTATTTTCACTTCATGACATGTTTTTGAAGCCCATCTCCATTGCGGCACTGTTGGGGTGAATAATCTTCCTCATGGATATTTCCCATTTGTTCACCCGCTCATCTGCTGATGGACATTTGGGTTGCTTTGGTGAATCACGTGGCTATGGAGATGACTGTGCAAGTTTTCATATGAGCATCCTATTAGCTCTCTTGGGAATCGCAGGGCTGTATGGTGATGCTAACTTTACTTTCTGCATAATGTTCTTCAGGTGCAAAGGGTGCTATGAACATGCCGTGGACGGGGGAGAACTGAGCGGGCTTTCTGCTTTCCACAACTACTGGCCCTTCCTCCACAGCCTGCCAAGAACTCTGTCCCCAGTACACTGCCCCAAGTCCTCTGTTTCTGGCTCTGTAACCACAACTGACCTATGAGACACTCTGTGGCAGAGGCTGCAGATTTCCAGACGCTTTTGGCATCCACACTGTTGGACACTCAGCAGATGTCAAGTGCTCATATGAGCGAGTGGAGCCGACCAGACGGCTCAGCGGCTACAAGTGCTTGCTGTGAAAGCCCGTCAAGGCATGCTCCATCTGCGGGTCCCATGGTAGAAGAAGAGAACAGACTCCCATACGCATGGTAAAGTCTACACATGCACACATACATGCACACACGTGTACACACATGACACACATATGTGCATACGTGTACACACATGACACATATGCGCACACACATTATGTCACGCATGCACATGCGCACATGCACATACATGCCCACATGCACACATGTGTATAAACATGTACATGCGTGTGCACATACATGCACGTCCACCTGTGCACGCATGCTCACACGTGCACACATACATGCAAACATGTACATGCATGCGCACCTATGTACATACATGTACAACCACATGTGCACACGCACTCACCCACATACACACATGTGCACACACCATCATCAAAATTATTACCATCATTAAGATAATTTTTAAATGAACGGTTAAACTAACTAAAGCATCATTCCCTTAGCATGCCGTTCCTTGTTTAACAAGTGTGAGATTTGTCCCTTGTGGTGTTTGAACATGAAGTGCCTCCCCCTCACGACCATGTTTTCAGGATTTCCCAGCCGGTGGCGCTAAACGACTAGATTATAGGAACCTTCAGGGTTGGGGCTAGCTGCAGGAAGCGGGTCACGGAAGACAGGTCCTTCGTATTATCAGCATCTCCTTCCTCTAGGATTCACTGCGTCCTGTCTGCAATGAAGTGAACAGCTCCAGCCACACATTCCAACACCGTGAGACCCTGCCAAGTGACTGTGAGCTCCCTAACCATCGTTCCTCCCGCAAGCCATTTCTTTCACATGCTCTTCAGGGTGACCAGTGGCCAACATGCTGTCTGCTGTGTACAGGTGGCGGCTGAAGGGGTAGTCACGTCATCTGACACAAGACACACGTATGTCTAGAGAGCAATGAAACCCAGACGTCCCAAGACCCACAGCAGTCTCTCCCTGTGGCAGAGCACTTAGCTTGTTTACTAAATTAAGTGAATGTCTTTGAATATGTCTCTGTTCGGAGGGCAGAGGCTTATTGCCTCAAACAAAATACAACCTCAGATAACACTGACAACTGAAAGCCGAGCACTGCCTCTGTAAGGAAACGACCTGGGTGATACACGGCTGTATTGTCAGAATTCCCGAGCCTCTCCCAGGCGGCTCCGTGCAATGGTTGGTGCATCTCAGAACAGTAAAGGAGGCGCAGCCGAAGTCTGAAACGACGGTGAACTCAGCCCTCCTGTCAGATGCTCCGGCTCTGTCGGCAGCAGGTGTTATCTAAGTGCAGAGCCGAGCCACTAAGAACCAGTGCACAAAGGAGCCTATAGCTCTGGGGCCTTGTGTCACTGCGCCGAGGAAATCTCTTTTTTCTTCCTGTAAATTCTCCCTTGATGTTCAAGGGCTGAGGCTGAACATGATCAAATAGCAATTAAGCCAGAATGATCTGAGAATTATGTGATGTGATGACTTGGGAAGGCTGATCTGCTCCTGAAAGATAAATTGAGAAGAATGCAGAGGAAGGAAATGCACACTCAGGCAGAATAGATGTCTTGGCGTGGCAGCTTGCAACCAGAACCAAATATTCCCTTCTTCTCAAAACCAGCCTGCTCTCTGGAGTCCGACTTTTGCAGACTGGGGTCAGTGACAGTTCGGTCTTCTCTCTGACGCTCGGCGTGAATAACAGTCTCCCATGTACCAGCACAGCCGCACAAATCCAGTTCCGTGTGTCCCCTCTTCTGCGGCCATTTCCTGAGACCACCTACTCAAGATTATTGGAATAGCTCTCTGGGTTTAGTGCCTCCATCTTCTGCCTTTAATTTATGCCTCAGTCTCGTCACACATAGGCTCAGGCTCTGTTCAGAAACTGCCAAGCGCATCCCCTCCGATTCTTCCACAAACACCTCATCTGCTGCTACTCAAAGCTACTTAGCGTAACAGACGTACCTTTCTTTGCTAGAGTTGAAATGCGCCCTTTCAGGTTCCCCACCCCCTCTGTATCAGTGACTTTTCTCATCACTGTGACCAAATATACAGGAAGCTACCGAACGGGGAAGCTTCTGTGGACTCACAGCCTGAGAGGATAGTGTCCAAGATTGAACGGAAGGTATAGAGTATGTGACATCTCAACGAAGCTGGGAGGCTGCAAACAGGGCAGCCTCAAGGCTCACCCTCAGTGACACACTTCCTCCAGCTAGACCCTACCTCCTAAGCCTGTCACAACTCCCTTCACAGGCAGAGCTGCCGGCTAGAGACCAGACACTCAAATATGTGAGCTGTGGGAGACATTTCACATTTGAAACGCGGCACCTCAACACGCTCCTGCCAGCTCAGGTAGGTCCCCGCAGGCCCTGAGATGAAGATGTGTGGGTAGACAACTTGCTGAGGAAACTGAGCACAAAAGAAAAGTCGATATAGATGGCAGCTTCCCACAGAGGAAGAGGCAGCCGGGGCAAGGGGGCAGAGGCCTGACAGGGCAGACTGCCCTTCAGCTAGTCACTGGCTAAGGCTGGGCGGGTATGGGACAGGGAAGGAAAACTAACCTTCAGTAGTCTCTGCATGAGAAGGTAAACTGACTCCAGAGTCCCAAGGAACCCTGGACCACACAAAGGTCTAGAGCTATCAGAAGCAGAGCATTAAAGTGAGTGCAGAGGATAACTGGAAGGGGTGGGGTAGAATTGCGAAGGGAAAGGCTTCAGGAAAGTGTGGCAGGGCCTGACCCGAGAGGCCAACGCTGAGGAAAGGACAGCCCTCCACCCACCACCCCCACCCACCCCCTCCACCCACCCCCTCCACCCACCCCCTCCACCCACCACCCCCACCCACCCCCTCCACCCACCCCCACTGCAGAGCCACCTCCCATGGACTGCACTATCCCTGGCTCACAAGACTTGTTGAACCCAGACTCAGGGAGCTGGCAAGGCCCCTCCTCACTGACACAGGCAATAAACAGTTGCTGGGGAGAGGAGCATCTTTGGTAGATCTTCCGGCAACTTGTGTGGGAAACCAGGGATGTGAGTTTTCAAGGACATCACCTATGCTGAAGACACAGACGCTCCTGTGAGAAGCCCCAGTACGCCCACTGTCTCCGCAACCCAGACCTTCTGTGCTTGTCTATCCGTTGCCTCACTAGAAGTTATGTGACCTTTTACCAGTTGCGCAAACCTTGAACATCTCCAACAAGCTTTGGCTAACCAGCATATACTCACACACAAAGACATGGGGTCACAGAAGTGGGGACAAGACACTTTGTACAAGGCCTAGCGTATTACTAGTCTCAACCAAGGAAGATGGGTCTTGAAGAACGTGGATGGGCCAGCAAAGCAGAGGCACAGCAACTGGGATTTGTTGAGTGAGCAGCATGGAGGGTCCAGGAGGCTGGATGAAAATGATCTAGGCTTCTTCATAAAGGATGGAGTTCCTAGAAATTACATGAGGCAGAAACAGAAACTAAACCAGAAGTTTAGTCCCATGAGTTAGTGCCAATGGGGAGATGAAAGGACAGGTGGGCTCTCACTGCGGCCTGGGAGCTGACCAGGACCCAGCAAGGGACCACAGCTTCCATCAGGCTGGCCCAGCACTGGTGTGCCTCCATCCCAGGCAGGAGGCTGAGGCTGCTCAGGAATCAGAGACTGCTCTCGATGTTCTTGAGCTGAATTGCCAAGAGAGGGAATACACCACCTGCTGGTGCTATGTCTTCACAAGCAGAGTTGGCAGATGACATTCGGGTTAATGTCGCTTCTGTTACCAAGGTGGACACTATTACAAGCCTGAAGAATGTGTTAGAGGCCTTGTCAAATCTCCACTCTGCTCTCCTTGCTGCTCCCTTGTTCTGACTGGAATGCAGAACAAATGCTGGTGTCCAGAGAATGAAAGTCATGAGGTCAAAAGCAACAAAGGAAGCAGAAAGAGGCCCACTGAGATGGCTCTTAGGTTAAGGTGCTTGTCACCAGGCCTGGAGTGCAATCTCTAGGACCCACATGGAGGGAGAGGAGGACCAACTCCAGAAACTCCTGTGACCTCCACATGCACGCCTTGACACACACACACACAAATACACAGACACACACAGATACACACACACATACAGACACATATACGCACAAATACATACACAGAGAGAGACACACACACAGATACACAGAAAGAGAATAAATAAATATATAAACGTCAAAAAGTTTGAAAGAAAATAGAGCTTGGTCTCATGGTATAATATTTGTAAAATGCTCTAACAGTAGCTGTTATCACAAGTGAATTCTGAAATCTCAAATGGTGAGGAACAGTAAGGATTGCTCTGCCCCATTGTGTTCTCAATGGACCAAGCTAATGGAAGACTTCTTTCTGGGTATGGCCATCCAGCCAACAGAGAGGGATTCCACAGTGGTGCGAACAAGAACTAAGAATAGTACATCTCTTTTCTACTCCTTTCCTTCGGCCGTTAGTCCAACGGCCACACTAACGCAAGCAGTCTGTGAACGGTCGTCCAGCCACGGTGAAAAGGAAAACTCTGCCACAATAATCTCATGCTCTGACGTGCCTTCATCTAACCTGGTCATAAAAGAAAAAGAAAAGGTGTATGTGTCTTCTTTATTGATTGGAGGCTCGGGAGATGGCTTAGTGGTTAAGAATGTGAAGAGTCTCTTGGAAGAGCTGGCCTGGCTCCTCACACTCTCAATGTCTCACAGACACCTCGAACGCCAGCCGCAGGGGCTCTGACATCACTCCACCGGCATCTGCACTCGCTTGGCACATACCCACACACACAGACATGATGAAATTTATACAATAAATTTTTTTGAAAAGTGTTTTTGTTGTAAGTGGGATTGTAGATCTCTGTGGCCATGCCCAGAGCTTCCTGTAAGTGCCGAAGACCTGAGCTCACGTCCCCATGTTACACAGCAGCCACCTCACAGAATGAGCCACCTCCCCATCCCCCAAGTCTTTATATTCCTAGGAGACAAGAAACTGTTTGCCTCTGGGAAATACTTGGAAAAATATCCTACAGAGATTTTAATACATAGTTTCAAAATTTTTTAGCTAGGAACACCCCATCGGAGCTACAGATGGTGGGGCCAACATCAGAAGAAGGAAGTAATGTTAGAAGAAATAAACGCCCTCAAAAGAGCAGCCAGTCCCAGGCAAGCAGCTGTAGGGGCTACGCCACATACTCCCAACATTCATATGTTGACGCTTTAACTCCCGGTGCCTCTAATTAAATGAGGTGGAACATTTGAAGAACTGAGTGCATTAAAATGAGTCTACTGGAGTAGCACCTCACCCATTGTCTTTGACTGGTAGTGTGGAACAAAATCGGGCTATAAAAGGAGATAACAGGGACACAGAAAAAGGGGAGCACGAAGACAGCACAGAAAGGGTGCTAGCTACAAGCCAGAGCAAATCAAGCCATCTGACTCCTTGATGCTAGGGCCTCTAGCACTTGGGGAAGCTCATTTCCATCTCTGAGCTCCAGCCTGTGGCTCTTTCCCAGAGCAGCCTCAGGAAGCTAATGACAAGGAGCAGCTCTCCTCACCTGCCTCAGAGACCCTCCCAGGGTGCAGGAAGTGACTGAAAGTGCATCACCACGAGGTGTGGCCCTTCAATCCCCACCTGGACTGCCAGGCACCAGGGCCAGGATTTGCGAGGACGCCCTCTTAGCAATAAACAGCAATAAGCAGAGACAATGGAGAATGGCCCATGAACAACAGAGAGTTGGTACGAATAAGATCCTACTGAAATCCCACACTAGGATAAGTGAAGGAGGAGAGTGGGCCTCAGCGGTCCCAGCTCTGGGATGTGAGAAGCTGGCTCTGCTTGATAACAGCAGTAATGTGTACCATCCCTCATGGCTGACTTTGTTAAATTTCCTCAAGTATTCCCTATGATATACTGTCTTGTGAGAAACCCCATTGGAAGGTGCAGTTGATGAATTTATTGAAAGGTTTATTACCAAAGTTCAGACCCATAATCTTTTTCTACTTATTTAGAAATATACCGCTGTACTTGAGCCAAATCTGACAACCTTCTGGCAGGCATTAAGAATGTAGTTATAAGATCTGAGCTCAATGAGGTTAATTACCTGCTGTCTGAAGACCTGCTCAGCCAGGACCCCCTTCTCCTCTCAGCCCTCCCTCCACCACCCTTCCCGCCCTCCATGTACTTATCTCTGCATGGTGCAGCCGCACCTGAAGGACATGTCGAGAAAAGAAATCAATTGCTGAGACTTTGTCACTCAGAAGACCTTGGCCTAAGGCTCCTTCGCTCCTCAGACACTTCTTGGATCTGGTCACCCCCCCCCCCCTCTGTCGGACCCAGCGTCATCACTGAGAGAGATTCAGGGTTTCAGAGCAGACGAGTGTGGACTGGAGTGAATGAGGAAAAGCAGGTACAGATGAGGAGAGACAATGAGGACAAGTTGGAGACTAAGGAGGAGATGAAGAAAAACTTTAACCAGGGAGGCAAGTTTTGATTATGAAAAGACTAGAAAGGGTGAGGAAGGGAGTAGGGAGGGGAAAAGATGGAGGGGAGAGAAGAGACATGAGTGTGCTTCTCCTCAGAAACACACTGAACACTCCTCTAGTGTCTGTGATTATAACATTGTTTGCTGATCAAGTCCTTACAGATATAATCAAGTGAAGAGGAAGTCATTTTTGGTTAAGCCACTACCAGTAAGTACAACTGGTATCTCCTAAGGAGAATCAAATTTGGACACAGATTCAGAAGCAAGATCTTAGGGTGATAACTTCCATTAGCCGAAGAAGGCCAAAGGCTACCAGAATCTGGAGGAGGTAAGGAAGGATGCCTAGAGACTTCAGAATGTCAGTGCCCCTTCCAACATCTTCAGTATGGACTCCCAGACTCCAGAGCCCAGAAACTATGTTTCTCTTCTAAGACTCTGTCTGTGGTACTTGTTAAGGCAGCAGAAGAAACTAATCAAAGAGAAATGATCGATAGTTGAAGCAAGCGTCCCACCCCTTGGTCTACTCCATTCCACCTGCCTCATGGGAAACATATCTAAATTCATGGACTAGATTGACAGTAGCTGCTCTATAAATGGAGGGAAATAAAGCATGAGGCGATGTCACAGCAGAGAGCTTTTATGTCTTCTTGTTGGCTACCTCATTGCTGAATCAACGTGTTGATGGCCCGATTAATCCATTCCCATAGTCTCCAACACTTACGTCTAGACTCAAGGGTACACACTTCTGTGGTGAGATCATTTACTTTTGGAAATGGAACCGCTATTGATCAGAAAACATAAATTAGGCATTTCATCACTGACAAGGGAAGATGCAGATGGAGAACACAGGAGGAGAGAAAGGAAAATGAAGACACACAAGGAAGAGTGCTGTGGGGTTCGAATGAGAATGCCCTGACCTGAGACTGCAGAAATAAGAGTCCTGGGTCATGAGGGCTGGGTATAAGAGATACCAAGTACAGTCTTGACTCCTCCACAGTGCTGGCTGCAGCTTCAGACCAGCCTTGGTGAGGTTATTCCTGGACAAGAACACAGAACCACAGTTGTCTTTACCCTTTCATTGGGGCCTCTGAGAAAGTGGCTCCCAGGCTCATGTGCTTGAATAGTTGGTCCTCAGCTGGTGGACCTGTTTGAGAAGAAGGTGTGGACTTGTTGAAAAAGTTGTGTCACTGGGGTGCCCTTTAAATTTCAAAAGTCCATGCCATTCCCACTTAGTTCTCTGTATCTCAGCCTTGTGGATCAAGATGAGCCTTCAGCTACTGCCCACTGCCACGCTCTCCTCCATGATGGCCATGAACTCAAACCCTCTAAACTCTAAGCCCCAAATAAACTCTTTCTTGGTTTATTCTCATGCTCTGTAATTGTGTCTTATCGCAGAAGTAGAAAAGTAACTAAGACAAGTTGCATGGATAGCAGGACCAAAGCCTAGAGTGACAGATATTCCAACAAGCAAAGGGACAAGTCCAGCAGCCCCCAAAGCAGAGAAAGCACAGGCTTCTGGAGAGCTCTGGAAGGACCTGATCTACTCACACTTTGATTTTGGACTTCTAGACTCTTCTGAGAATACGTTTCTATTGTTTTAAGCTCTCTGGCTTGGGGCAATCTCATTCAGCAATTCTTCAAAAACAACCAATGTGTGAAAGCACTTTAATAGGCCCACTTGAGTATTGTTCTTTTCTTTGGTACTTGAGGTACGAGCTCAGTCCTGTGAGTTTACATACAACTACAGACCTTGTCTAGTGGAGATACAAAGAAGTCCTGCCTAATAAGGAGATACGCCTAAATGTTGCAATGTTTTACCTTGAGGGGCACCAGGAAGTTTTGTTCCAGACTAACAAACATAAAAATGTCTTTCTGGCAGAAATAATTCTTTTCCTTTCTCATTCAAATTTATTTTTCTATTTTTCTGTTTCCTCAGTGGAAATTTGAATTAAGCCCTTATACGGCTTCATTCTATATGAGAGTCACATTTGTGCTTTCTTGAGAATCATACTTTACCAACAGCCTGGCCTTCAAGGTCTACACATGCTCATGAGGTGGTCTACATCGATGTCCCTCTGGAAGGACAGAAGTCTTTCCTTCAAAAATCCTTCCTCCCCATCAGGGACCTGTACAGCCCATGCTTGTTGGAGGACTCAGGGCTGCTTTCATGCTATCTGTCCGGTTGTCTGGATGTTTCTCTGGCTGACACAAAATCCCCTCCTATCTCTTGCTTGGTGGTTTGACTTGTGGTTTCTTGATGAACACAAAATCTCAGTGACAGCTCTTGGTATATTCTAATTTTATGTTGTCCAGTGCAAGTCTCCGCATGGGCTCTTGAGTTCCACATGTATTTAAACAAACTACTGCACGTGTCTAACACTCCACTTTACTGTCTGCATAGCTGATGCTGATAACAAGCTTCATTGTTGTAGAGCATGGGCCTCTAAGCAAAGCAGCCGCCATCTTAGCCACCGCCAGGCTAGTTATGGCTCCTGCGAGAGAAACCATCATGACGGCGACTGTTGCCAGTCCTTTATCAGAGGATGAGGAGGGTCAATGGATGCCTGCCTGCTTCCAGGCGCTGCTTCTGGCCATTTGTATGCAGTTTTCACTAATTGTGTGTGGCTTAGAGTAACGGGGTGCTACGGTATATAAGCCAGGAGGGTTAGCTGAAGGGAGCTCCATCCGTGCAGGCATAAAGGCACCATCTGCTCTGGGTGAAGACTTTCCGGTGTGGTTGCCTGGGTCAGCTACACTCTTTTAGAGAAGCCCCTGAGCATTCTAGAAGTAAACCAGTCAGCTCCCTGGTTTCCCAGGGTGGGCTGGGTGGGCTGTACTTTGGTTTGTCACTTGGACCTTACAAGGGTGAAAAGTTGTTGTTTGCATCACCCCAGAAAAGGAATTCTCACAACAGCTATGAGATCTGAGGGAAATAACCCACACAAGTACAATTCATGTGCCTGACACATGCTGCACAATTGCCAAAGATGAACTTTTATTGTTATTGCCCATGTAGAAAATAAACAAACAGACAGTAACACAGCTCTCACCTTAACAGGAATAAGAAAGAGTTTACTCTGGAGATAAATTTGAGTGTGGCCCATGTACTGATCAGGCCTCTCTAGAGTAACAGATCTAATAGAATGAATATAGAGACACACATGTGTGTGTGGACACACATGCACACACACAAACCATGCAGAAAGAGAGTGCTTACAATAAACATTAAAAAATAAATAATAAAATCATAGATCTATCCCATTAGGTTATTTACAAGAGAAATGAATTAACAGACGACACTGCATTAAAACATTTTTTGCCTTAGTACAAGATAGTATGTTAGTTTTGATATGTTGCAAATCACGAAGAACAATCTCAATGGAACGGCAGCTTCCCCTCTTCCTTCACACTGTTTTCAACACTCACTTCACGTCTTCAAGCTTAAATTCTAACATGGCTGCCTACTATACAGCCGATTTCCTAATTTATGTTGAAAACACATTCAACATGAAAATTTATGGAAACATAATGCAAAATAGGATGCTTGAAGAATCGGCAGAGAGAGAACATTGTTAAGCATTTCTCTCCAAAGCATATTTAATTATTTACACACCCCTCCCAAAAACTTAACTTAGTAAAATAAGAACTTGATTGCACTATAAATATTCTCACCAACTCTTTTGAAAGTTGGGGAATTCTAAAAATAGAAAGGATAGTGGCACTCTGAAGAAAAGGAAATTTTTGAAGAAATTAAAGAACATAGGCAGTGTGCAAAACAAACAAACTTTCCACTGTGCATGGTAGCTCACATCTTTAATCCCAGTACTTGGGAGGCAGAGGCAGGAGGATCTCTGTGAGTTTCGGTCAGCCCGGTCTACAGAGAGAGTTCCAAGGCAGCCTAGGACAGTTACAATGAAGCCCTGCCTCAGAAAAAATTAAAAAGCAAAGAAACCTTCAAAACTTGGATATGGGTGGAAAATACAAGAAGTTTCAAAAAGGTAAGACACCACTGAGCAGGTAATGTATTCCAGCTTCTGCTATGAATTTAATTGTCTTCATGTCTCCAAAGACAACATCATTCCATAACTTTTTAAAAACCCTTTATCTTCTATATCTCTTTCTGGGCAATATCTCCTTCCTTTGCCTTACATTTTAGTAAACAATTAACATATCTGATATTTTAAAAGTAAAATCTTCTTGCTCTGTCTTCTCCAGGTGTTATCTAGCAAGGACACTGAAAACTTCTCACCTGGCCTGCGCTCCTCCCAGAACCTCAAAATCCACCAGCCATCCAGCTGCCCTACTTTTCGAGGTTGGGGAACAGAACGCTGTATTGTGCTAAGCCTGCCTGGTTCACACTAATCCCTTTTCCTCTAGCCAGTGGCCTAGGATGGTCATGTGATCAGGCTCCTTAACAGATAATTTCTAAAAAAGATTTTTCTGCCCTCTAAGTATGAACTATCACAGGAAAAGATTCTTTCCTGTTTTGAGATGTGTTGTTATAAGTAAGATGCCAGCAACTGAGCCAGCCTACACCCTCCCAAGGATGGCCAAACCCCTCAGACATCAAAACCATCAAAAGAATGGCCTGAAGGAGCCAGCCCATCCTTGGGATGCACCTAAGGAGCCCCTGCGCCTGTTCCAGCTTGTTGGTTGTTCTGGAATCCGCTTTATTTGAGCCACACCTTTTCTTGCCAGTTTTTATACTCATCTCAGGAATAATGACTGCTAATTCTGTTTCCCCTCTGCTGTGGTCCACTTCACATCCTTAGTTTGATACCTACCTTGCTCCAGGTATGATGGGCTTAGGAGCTGCAGAGGTAACTGTATCATAGAGGTGGAGCCTTTACAAACCAAATGAGTAGTCAGGCTGTGGTGCCTCGACCCTTCCACCACATTGGAAACAGCAAAAAGTCACCATCTATGAGTTAGTCATATGAGCAGGCCCTCGGCAGACATCAATCTGCTAGAACATTTATATTGGACCTCTCGGCTTCCAGAGGTGAAAATTAAACGTTTCTAATTTATTATAGAAATAAGCATGGACTATGATGTTGTAATCTGTATTCATGAAACTATGCTATCATTTTTGCCTTGATCCTAACAGGCCTCTTAAACAGTGCCAGGTCAAAAATAACCTATCCATGGCCAAATGTGACTCTTTCCTTCTTGACTAATTTGTCATTCCCTATCCTGCTCCTTCCAAGTCCCTGCTTTCATTTCCATGGTCATAAGTTGTCTTAGGCCCAGTTTTCAGTGAACTGTTACCTTTGTTGCTAAAAGTCCTGCCCTTGAAGAAAACTGTAAACAAGGCCCACCCTTCCTCCTAGGGTACCAACTACAACCCAAGGTACTCTTCCACCAAAGTTCACCCAGGAGAACTAAAAGCTTATTAAGTTTACAAATAGAGTAATGGGCGAGAGGCCCAGGGAAGTAGCATGGGTGATCTTAGAGCACACACACAAAGGTGTAAATCAAGCAAGGATAATGGCTCTACCACGACTGGGTGTGTGGAAGTCCGTCCCCTCATCCCTCCTCACCCACAGAGACCCCAAGGCCATGTGCACTCCAGATACAACTGTAAACAGCTACTCAGGGAAGGGCACTATGACCCTCCTGTGCCTGCTCCTTTCAGGACAGAGTTACAAGCTAGGATCTTTGGTAAAGACGCCAAGCTGGACTCCTGAAGATGGCAACAGTTTGGCTTAGACGCTCAGCCTTGGGGGCACGGTCCTGTAGAACAACTTTCTATTGTGGAATCTTTTCTCAGCTGATCTCAAAAAGCATTAGTTTCATTGACAGCAAAAGATTAAAGTCGCACACCTCAAGGAGAGCTTTGGCCCCTCCTCTGTTCCTGAGAAGTAACCTCTAAGCCGCTGGAACATGCTGTCTGAGAAGCATGTATTTGTTCAGTTGGGTCATGCTACATCATGCTAACAGTGTGATTGATGGCAGAGGGCTCCGCTCTTATGAGCTTGGCCTCTGATGGGGAGCCTGAGCTGGCAGTCTTGTCTGTGTTACTAAGCCTGTGCACCATCCTTGGGCACTGAGGCTTGGGTGGCTCCCTAAGTTGAAAACATATTTTACGGCTCTTGTCATGTTCTTGTTGGGAGAATCAAGTGTTGTCTACACAAGCAGACATGATGGTGGCCGCTGACAATGTGTGCTTGGTGTCCGCCAGCACATCCTCTACCATATGAATCATGTTTCCTGCGGATTTTAATCTGTATCTTCAGCTCTAATAAACTAGGAGTGGGAGCTCTGCCCACGTTTTTGAGTGTTTATAGCAAGTCACTGAGCCTGGGGACGGTCTCAGGAGTGTCCACGCACATCCCCTTGGGGTTCTGGATGAAGATTTCTGGACCAGAGCTATCACTCTCCTTGTTCATCTCCTGTATGTCTCATGGGATCCTCAAACTGTCTACCTGACAACTTGTCTGTGTCCCCAGGTTTCCTCCTCCTTCTCTATTCTTTGTTTTCTACCCTTCAAATAGTTAAAAACCTGTTACTTCCCTGAGGGTGTGAACTCTTTCAGCTGGGAAACCCAAGTGTCCAGCAGAGCAACTCAAATATCTGGCTTTCAGCACATTTTTGTAAAAGGAATAAAAGGGTCTGCACATAAATCATTAGTCTTCTATGGGAGTAAATTTCATTTCATATTGATAAGAGCATAGCTATTTCTGAATGTGAAAACAAGAATTTTAAGTTTAAAATTTTAAAATAAAGGTGAGTCATTAAACAGTAGACCTGCTTTGTATATAGAAGAGGTGCAATTTGTCACAAATGGAGAGTAAATTGCAGTTTATTCATAGGAAGAGATGGTTGTGCCTATTACAGTTCATTGAATGGAGAGGTTGGTGCAAAAAAAAATGTTGTTTTTCAAATGAGGTGAAGGAAAAGAATGTCTGAGAACCTGAAGTTCCAAGCTGTGACACCCCGGGGTTCAATTCCATGATTACCAGGCTTTGAGAAGATCTTGCCTGATGACAAGTACTTCTCCTGCCTGCTTGTCAGGGTCCTCAGTCCCGCTTGCCTTGACACCTCATCATTCCTCCGGCACGGGCATTGGTAGGAGTGTGCTCTGCTCCTCAGAGAGGTCGACAGCTGAACTGTGTGAGAAATGGAGGTGCTTTGCTGCGGAAGTGTGGTCAAGAAGTGTCACAGACCAAGAAAACTAGACACCAGTGCTCACCACACACACACACACACACACACACACAGAGCAAACTAGGCACTGGGGCATTATTCTACGGTGGAATAAAGACCCCTAGGCACTGCTCTGTCCAAATACACCCCTCTGGAATTCTCATCTTTGTGGAACCTGGCTTTTTCTTCAATGAACTCTACACCCTTTCATCTGACTGTCAGTGTCTGGAAAAACCAGGTTGAGGAATCGCCTTCTCCAAGGAGCCCTCCCTAACCCATATACTTGGATTTCTTAGGTGACAAAGGCCATTGGCTTCTTGCCTCTAACTCACTCACAGATGCTGTTGCACAACGCACGTCTACCGACTGTGTCCACCTCTTACAGGAGCTACTGTGCTCTGACGGTGTGCAAAGCCTTTGGGCCAGAAGCACTGAGCTCTGCCTATCTCCCCATCAGTTTTTTAAGTGTGTGTCTGTGTGGGAGAGAGAGACAGAGGTCCTTGTTGGGTGTCTCCCTCAGTCTCTCTCCACTGTGGTTTTTGAAACATGCTCCAATGCTCCCACTGAACCTGGAGCTTGCTCTTTTGACTACACTGGTTGACTAGCAAGCACCAGGAATCTTGTGTCTCCTTTCCTGGTTAGGCCACCACCCTTTCCCTAGCCCATCTTGATACCAGAGTGTCTGTGGGTCTTAGACAAGGGGTTAGGGATATCAGCTTCAGTCTCCTCACCTGTGAGAGGCCTCGCAATGGTAGCTGCGTCTTTCTGAGGACTTACCAAATGAGTCGTGTGAGGCATACGGTGAGAGCCACACTGGAGACTTTCTGAGGACTTACCAAATGAGTCGTGCGAGGCATACGGTGAGAGCCACACTGGAGACTTTCTGAGGACTTACCAAATGAGTCGTGCGAGGCATCGGTGAGAGCCACACTGGAGACTTTCTGAGGACTTACCAAATGAGTCGTGCGAGGCATACGGTGAGAGCCACACTGGAGAGCTACATCACCTTCAGAGAAATTACTGTTTTTATCACTCAGCTCTATTCCTTCCCTTCTTAATGGATTTTTAGTTTGTGACTCTATTTCTTATTAATACCTCTAACTCAGTGCCATTCTTTTTAGTGAGAATGGCAGGCTCCTGTTTTCCAGGGTTCTAGTTTGCTGCTCTGTGGTAAAATACTGACCAAAAGAACTTAAGGTGTTGTAACCTGTTTAACTTGCTTAAACTCTATAGCCCATCTATTGAGACCTACTTTAGTTTTTAGCATAACTTTGGATCCTGTTAACACCTGCTGTAGCCTTTACCTTATCAGAAGCCATTTTGCCTCCAAGTCTTCATTTTGATTGTGTTTCTATGGTTTAATTTCTCAAACTTTGTATACTTTGTTACCTGGACACTCAATGACGTCTCCCACTGCAGAAACAATCAAAGGTCAGTTAGAAACACTCTGTTTAGCTAGTCAAAATGATGTAATGTAGCTTCCTACACCTGGATACCTGGTTGTTACCTATTTGTGGTTTGTTTCTTTCACCTGGTTACAGTTTTGTTACCTGGTTACAAAAACAAACAAACAAACCAACCAAACCAAACCAAAACAAAACCTGCCTTAGGATGCCATACTCTGGCTCCCAAGTGGCTCCTGTGTCCAGATTGTGGCCCTGACTGGTCAGTTTTTGTTCAGCGTTCAATAAACTTCCATTAGTCTTAGTCTGGGGTCCCAGTGGTCAGTGTGCAGCTATTCCTGAACCCAAGACAAAGTGAGAAAAGGGTTTCTTTGGGCTTATAGTTTGCAGACTGTCTTACTCACTCTTTTACTGCTGTGAACAGATACTTTGATGTAAAAGGGACTTTTTTCACCTGATGTAATTGTCCTTTCAGGGATTACTGCCTCCATCAGCTAACCTAGGCCTAGTCCTGGAAGCTTCTAGCCTCAGTATAATTTAACTTAGACCTAGAATGTTTTTAGCCTCTGAGACTTATTGCTGAATAAGCTCAACCTTTCTGATCCTTTCTGAGCTCTGGCTGCCTGGTTCAACTCAGCTGTTCTGGCGCAAACTTCTCTCCCAACTGACTGATTCAACCTGGCTTCTTTACACTTTTCACTGAATTGCCCTGCTTGGCCTCAAACTAACTCTAGCAATCTGTTCTAATCTTCTGGCTCGTTCTCATTCTCTGGCTCATTCTGTCTTTATCTCTGTCTAGCCTGTTCTCTCTTCAACCTGTCTCTGTACACCTGTGCCAATAAACCAGCCTCTGAACTCCAGGAACGGAACTGCTACAAACTCAAGTCCACTGCCTTCCTCTCCACTCACTGAGTCAACCGACTACCCGAACAGAGCTCAGAGGCCTGCAGGCCCCTGTCTCCTGAGTGCTGGGATTGAAGGCGTGTACCACTACACCTGGTCCTAAGCTTTTCCTTACCAGAAATTTGGTCTATACCAGACTGGCCTTGAACTCAGAGATGTGCTTGCCTCTGTCTCCTGGGATAAAAGTTGTGTCTGTATTCCAGCCGGATCACACAAAGCTAAGAGGTCTTTGGGCGTGTTCTCCTGCCATTGCAACCGTGTTCTGAAGTAGAATTCCTCTACACTATGATTAAAGCAACTCATAAATGAAAGCATTTCACTGGGGCTTGCTTACATTTCAGAGGGTAGGACCATTCTTGTCATGGTAGGGAGCAGACCTAGTATTGGAGAAGTAGCTGAGAGTTTACATTCTGGTCTGTGTGTGTGTGTGTGGAGAGAGAAAGAGAGTGAGAGAGAGAGAGAGAGAGAGGCTTTCAAAGCTCATCCCCAGGAACATCTTTTCTAACAAGGCCACGCCTCCTACTCCTTCTAAAATAGTGCCACTCCCTGGTGAGTAAGCATTCCAATGCATGAGCCATTCTTATCAAACACCACATGGTCCACTAACAAAAGAAGCCGGCAAGACCTCAAGGCAGAAAACAGGAGGCAGAAAGGCTCCGAGATTAGACAGCCTCGTTTTACTTCCGGTTCACTCTCTCTCATGCTTGAGTTGGAAGATGTGAGTTGTCAACTTTTTGCTCCCACTGCCATGCTTGCCTACATGTTACCCTCGGGAGCCATATGCAAAATGAACTCTTTCTTCTGTACATTGCCTTGGTCATGGTGCTTTATCACCGTAAGAGAAAAGTAACTAACGTAGAGCAGTTCGGCTCTCAACCTGAGAAGCAGAGAAAGGAGAACGCCGTACTTGGCTTTCTCTTTCTCCATTGTATCCAGTTTGAGATCCCAGTACATGGAACTATGTGCGTTCAGTGTGGATCCTTTCGTTTCTCTGAAAACACCTTCAAAGGCATGCTGAGAAGAGCGTCTCATAGCTGATTCCAAATCTAGGCCAAGTGATATGAAGACCGACCTTCACACATGCAGTCTGATGGCTGACCCTTTGCCTTTCACTACACCGTAACCACTGGCTCTGACAACCTTCCACCTCACCCGGATGTGTTTACCTCCACATGGCCTGCTGGACCTGGTGTGCCACCCTGCTCATCTGGACCACGAACAAAAACATTCACAAGCTCAAGCTGAGGCTATGCGCACTCTCGAGCCTAGGTCTCCCTAGTTACTCACCTTCTGTCATTCTGCTCAGACAGCCAACAGGAAAGCTAGGGGAGGAGAGGGGAGTGAAGATAAAATTCATGTCAGAGGTTCTCTGATATGTGCCATGCTCCCTGCCTGGTACAAACAACATTTTTTTAAATCATATTTATCTTAATCAAAGTTTCATTATGTAAACAGAAGTAAAGCTACTTGAGTTAACTTTAAAAAAAAGCAAAAATGTATTGGAAGAGAATGGGCTTTACTAAAGTTTGATTGGAGATAGTTTGAAATTTTATTACCATGTGCTAGTGGTGTTGGGAGGCAAGGACTTTAAGAGGTGAAAAGTTCACTAAAGGACAGGGGTAATGCTTGCAGGGCTAGGTTAATTACTCTTTGGAGTGGTTGCTAAGGAGAGTATCTATGCATCTCCCTGGTCTCTGGAACAAAGTCTTTCTAAACAAATGCTTTTTTTTTCCTTCCTTTTCTAGCAAATATTCTGCTTATTTGAGAAAAAAAAAATATCACAGCCTTGTCCTTATTTCATCTCATTCCGTATAGGTTTTGATGGTTAAGCTCTGTAAATGTAATTTGATCAATTCTTTCTCCAGGGAAAACTTCGGGGACCATCTACTGGATATAAAGACTAATTCATTATTATAACATTCCAGATGCTTCAATTTAGAAGCTTCCAACCTTTCCATCCCATTTTCTATATGTGTCTAAGCAGTTCCACCTTCTACAAACATGGTCAGAGCTTTCCAAAAGCCTGTGCCAGGCCTTTGTTGTTGTGTTTTGTTTTGTTTTGTTTTGTTTTGTTGCTACAATGTTGGTCCTGCTGGTCTCTCCAGTTAGATCACTATTGTAATATATAAAGATATGGCACACAATGTGTATAAGATTTACTGTAGAAGGGGGAGGGAGAATGGGAGGGAGGAAAGAAGGAGGGACACCCCTAGGGAGACAGAGAAAGAGAGAAGGAAGCTGAGGAAGTGACAGTGAGAGCCAGAGAAAGAGGGTGGTTGCCAGGCAGGTTATACCGCCCTGCACCTGGCACAGGTGGTGATGATAGGGATGTTCTCAGGACCCTAAAGGCCTCTGAGGGCAGGCCAGTTGAGTTGCCTGCCCACCAACATAATGATCAAGTATCTCTGAATTCATTGGTTTCTGGTCTGAGGACTAAACCGCATCCTCCTGCCCCACTGCAGCACAGCTATTTTTCTCCATTGGAGTGGGAATGCGTGTCACGTCCAGGCCTTCCCATCTTGACTGAATAGTGAAGGAGCTAGAAAGTCACAGGTTGAAGGCAAAGGTTGGAGCCACAGCATGGGTAGGACTGCATCCATGAATGACTGTGCAGAGCAGGCTACACACCTATGGCGTGAAAGAAAGGGAAAGTTTGGCTGGACTAAGTCTCTGAGAGCATGGTTCATAACGGTATTTAGCCTTCTCAAATATTACAGCACCCCAAGACCACTCCATTTTATGCCACTTTTAGAAAATGACACCTCTGTCATCTTCCTCCCTAGCAGTGTATAGTACTACCATTTAATTGCTTAGTCTTATGGGCTACAAGTGTGTATATTTTGTCTCCCTTCCTGGATTGTGAATTTTTGAGAACAAGTGTGGAGGTCTCTTGCTAGGTGGACTACGAGGGTGGGTGCTGCTACCAGCTACACACTGTGAGCAGAACTTTTGCCTGGTGAGCCAGGGTGAAAAGCAAGAAGGAAACCTGTGGGGCTGGAGGGGTGGCTTGGACGATAAGGGCCTGTGCTGCATTGTAGAGGATGCTGGTTGAGAGCCCAGCACCCACACAGCAAATGCCTGGAACACCCGCTCCAGGGGACCCACGGCCCTCTTCAGGGCTCTGTAGGGACCCAAACCTAAACAACTAGAAATATGTTTTATTTTTGTTTGTTTGTTTTATTGTTATTGTTTAAGTAGAAGAGGCCCTGAGTTCCTTATCTTCTCCTTTGGGTCAAGGGGATCTCATCAAGAGTCATCAAGACTTTAAAAATCTTTAGTCACATTAACTGAAATGAACCTCAAATGTAAATATTTCAGAGCCCAAAGTCATTTTAAATGTCAAACATTGTAACCACTCCCCAAATTATAACCAAATCAGCTTCAGTACAAAATGTTCTAAAACCCCAAATTGATGATTTATAAAGCTTTAGAGCATTTTAAATTGTAGATTTTCAAGTGTACTGGTTTATTCATCTTGTACATGTACCAGCGTGAGGGCTGAAAGGGACTCAGCAATCAGGGTGTCCACTCAAGATTTGTCTTTCAACTATGCTTTATTCTCACAAGCATTCCTTACAGTGTGATGCTAATATAAGGGTTAAAGACATCTCACTGAGCAGGGAACAGTGGTCTGCGCAGAGGTGCTGCTGCGGGGTTCCACTGGGGAACTGTCTCCAGTGAGGACTCTTTGGAAGTTTGCAGGTTTGATCCTTGTCCACCATGAAGCCCCTCAGCTGTGGCAGGCTCAGAGGATGGTACAGCTGAGGTCCTAGGAGGTCCTTCAGAGCGAAGCTAGCAGCTATCACAGGTAGGCCTGTGTGGGGCCAGTGACAGACAACATCAGAAGCTCAAAGGTCCCTGAGGCCAAGGCCATACACAGTGTCAAGTCCTTTTGCCTTGGGTATCCATCCACACAGAGGCTAGAGACTGTTATGTCTCTGGAGCATGACAGTGTGGTGCTAGAGACCATTCCCAATCTTCCAATTTTCTGATTGACTGAGTAAATAAAACGGAACGAGCTAATGGTGAGACAAAACTATATTATACAAATACAGGTTTACTGAAAGAAGCATGTGGGGAGGAAAAGCACCTACAGAGAGAAAGGAGAGAAGGAGAAGGAGGAGGAGAGAGAGCATGCGGGGGGGGGGAGTGAAGGGGCAGAGAGGAAAGGGCAAAGGGCAAAGGGCAGGAGAAACCAAACTGTCCGGGTTGTGCAGTGAAGGCCTCTAGGAGAAGGGAAGTCTCACCCCAAGGTAGGGCAGGTAGCCACACCCTGCAGCAAGTAGAGAGAGACCTAACCTGTGGTTCAACACTGGGGCAGTTTCAGGCTAGCTGGCTTGGGGCTATTTGACCGGCATGCCAATTAACCACTTTGGGAGTAGTTCATTAACATATTAAGGCCAGTCCTGGGCTTGGCTTGTATTTGAGCTGCCAGATGTTCCAGCTCCGATACCTGGTGGCCAATTTTTATCTCACAGGGGTTTCATTATTCCAAGTCACACAAAATGGTTACTAATTTACCCAAATGTTTTGTTTGTTTTTTAACTTCTATTTCTAACAACTAGTCAGTTGCAGGAGGCCAACAAAGGTAGAGACACAGTAATCAGGACCTGGACAATTTGTTAGACCCACACTGGTCCCGCAACTGCCTCAACAAGCCATACCTGCCTGCTGGCAGACTGGCCTCTGGAAGTCAAAATGCTCCCATTCAGGCTTGGCCTCTGTGCTTAACCATGGAGGAGTCAACCAGCACAAGTGCCACAGATACTTCCAGCCTTTGAGCTCCTTGGCCTGGCAGAGGACAAGTGGCTCCTAGACTCAGCGACCTCCACCAGCCCCACCCAGCCTAGGGTAACACTGAAGGTCTCTTTTAAGCTCACACTTGGGTCTCACGGGCATATTGCCAACTTCTATCTTTGGAGACTTCAGGTGCCTTCTTAGTCCTCTTGATACGCAGGATACCAGGCCTTAATTCTCACTCCTAGATATGCTACTGTCAGATCTAGACGCAGTCTACTTTGTTACCAGACTCAAAAAGCAGGTCTCAGATGTAACATTTTACCACTCATTTTGTTAGGATTGTGTAACAAAGTTACAAGGCGGGTTCACAAATCACAACACAGGACTGGTTCCACGTGGGAGGTTTATTAAGGGAACAGGGGAAGGGGTACAGAAACTGTCTCTGGGCAGGGCTGGAGAGAAAGAGAGAGATTGGAGGTGGTGCGAGTTCTCTTATAAGGTGACCCAGAACATGCGCAGGTGGTTTCAGGTGGTCCATAGGTGGCTTCACAGATGCCTGATGTCTGGTTTGTCAGGTCCCTCAGGGCTGGCCGTAGAGATGCCTGCTTACGGATCCCAACACCTTTAGCTAAAGGACAATAGATCTTCACAGCAGTCTCACCTATGTCTCATGGTAAATAATCACATACAAAGGCCAAAAGATACAAAAATTTAAGTTATGAAACTTCTAAGAAAATGTTTGAGGGTCTAGGAAAATGTTTCAAGGTTGGTAAATACAAGTTATGAATGTTTGAGAGCTAAGAATGTGTTTTAAAATTGGTAAATGCAAGTTATAAATGTTTAAGGGTCTAAGAAGATGTTTTAAGATTGATGCAAGTTATAAAGGTTGGAAGGTCTGAGATAATTTAAGGTATCCTAAGTAAATAAAAATACTTCAAATTTCTTCTTCTTGCTGTGCTACCATTGTATTAATTGTCCAGAGCACTGACATTTATCACTAGAGCTCTAATTTATAAATCTAACTCTAATAAAAAAAAAAAATCCCACTATGTGGCCCATTGTCATGGTTCCAAGCTCAAGATTTTAAATTTCCTTTGGTTTATCTTTTAAGTACAGACTTAAAAAAGTTTTTTTAAGACTCCCTTCCATAATCTGTATCATACTAAAAGATCAAATGAGCTTTTGCCCCTTCTACTTCACAAAAGGCTTCTGCCTTTCCAGAGCTCACCTTAAAGAGTGTTTATGCTATTAACACAGAAGTATATCTACTGCCTTTTCTACAATATATATTTCACTACAGATTACAATGGTGATGCTAACACAGCTAAAGTTTTATCTCCTTTGTAAAACTAAAAGGGATTCTTGTAAACTGCAGAAAATCCACTTGAATCTACCTCTCAGGTCAGCTGCGCTCCAGGTAAGTACTACATGGTCTCTCTTAGGCTCACCGGGCAACGGAGCTAACCCTCACCACCACAGCCTTCCAGGCTACAGTTAGTCCTTCTCACGGCCTTCGCACGGACGCCTTCCCTTGGGTGAATAATCTTCTTTTTACTGGCACGGTCTCTCAGCTTTCCTTTTCTCTAACGTCAGAAAATTCTAGTACTATGTAAGGCTGTGTCCCTCAGAAGTCTCATGTGTGGCCCCGGCACAGCTCTTGACAACCTGCTCTGCCAGCTTGTGCCCCCGAGTCTCTGTTTCTCCTGTGCTTTGAGGGGACACCCCAAAGTCTGGCAGAACTGATTTACTTTTCTCTCTCTTCACTCACGGGAACTGTGTCTTCCACTCTCAGGCCCTCTTCTAGGATGCCTTCTAGATAATGGCTCATCCCTACACCTAGAGCCTGTTTTAAGGGCCTCTAAGCTTACACCCTTCTGCAACCAAACCTAGCCTCAGTATCCCTTAGATGACAGATTCAAAGCAAAACCTTTTGAATTATTGCCAGCGATCAGGTAAATGGAGGTTCCCTATGTTCTATTTTTTCTCTTTTTTGCTTCAAACTGTCTATCCCTTCTCGCTCTCCCAAGAGTTTCAAATATACAGTGATGTTTTTTTCTCCTTAACCTACTTTGTCTTCTGCCCATGTTCCAGTATCTTGCCAGGTGTTTCCTCATCCAAGACATCACCAAAACAGATACCCACAGCTGTTCCAGTCTGACCTCGTAGGCTTCATCAAGCCAGACCTGCACTTTCACTCACCCCCACCCGCTAGCTCTCTCTTTTTTTTTTAAACAAAAAGAGAGGAATGTTATGTTGTGCAGGCAATTCAACTGGCCTTCTCTTAGGGACCTTTAGGGTCCTGACAATATCCTATGTCAGTACCTGCGTCCTGTGACATCATACGGGCCAGGTACTTAGTGGCCGGCCTGCCTCTCTCTCTCTCTCTCTCTCTCTCTCTCTCTCTCTCTCTTGCTCTTTTGCTCCTCTCTGCTCTTTCCTTTTTCTTTGTTGGGGCAATGCCTCCCCCAACCATGTCTGTCTGTGTGTCTCTCTCCTTCCCTCCCTCTCTCTTCATCTCCATCCAATAAATATCTTTTATATGCACGCATTTAAATATATGCCAACAGCCAGGACTGAGGCAGACTTTGGGAAATCGATGGTGGTGCCCTGTGCAGCAGGAAAGCAGAGCAAGCGTGTTGGATGTTCTGCCACTTGAGATGTGGTGATATATACAAGGGGAAACTAAATAGGGAACTAGATAAACGGATTTGAACTCAGAGACAGCAAGAAACAAAGGTGTAAATCTGAAAATATTGATTGGAGTGTTGACAGCAATTAAAACATACAGGAAATTTTGTGAAGAGAAAAGGATGAGACCTTTAAAACTCTTAGAGACAATCCAGGGCAGGCAAGCCAGCCAAGAGCTCGGGGTTAAAACAGGAGCATGGAAAGGCAGTAGGCCTAGAGAAGACAAGAAGGAAGAAGAAATTTTGAGATGAGGTAGCATGGGAAGCAAAATGTCCTCTGGCCTCGGTTAGTGCAGAAGACAATGGCAGATGTGACCAGCAGACGCAGTTTCACTGAATGGAAGCCAAGTGAACGAAGTTGGAGACAGCTAGGGGTGGGGCCCGGGTGGAGGAGACAGCATTCTACTTCAGTGATGACGGGCGGGTACACACAGCAGAGGACAGCTTGGAAGTGACTCCTGAGGAGACAGATCAGAGACGGAGGCTTTCAGGAGGGTCGAAAGGAGGGCGTCAGAGGCCACTGAGGTTTGAGTTCTGTACGTTTGGCCGTGGAAAGTATAAAGGTTCTGTCTGGAAGGTGGCAGCAAAAATAAGCACTGAGAATGGAAAGTGAGTGGGTGGCCTTCCCATCAGGAGAGAAGTGTAGCATCTAGGGGTCGTGACTGGGGCCTGAAAGCATGCTGGACGGCTCTGTTCCGAAGAGGACCAGCAGTCCTGAGGCTGCAGGGCCTTGGGAGGAAGAACTCATTTCCCGTTTCAAGAGGAAGAAAGTGGGGACACAGCTTCAGTAACTCCTCCAAGACGGTAAGAAGCGTGGGAGCTGGGGTTTTCCGCGGGGACCCAAGCGCCCTCGGCGGAGCGCGCGAGACAAGCCGGCGGCAGGCTCAGAACCCGCGGGATCCCAGGGGAGCCAGGCCTCCGCGACGCGCCCAGGCGGCGCTTCCTGCTCCCTAGCCAAGCCCGTCTGGCCCTGCGCCGCCTCCGCGGCGGAGCGCCCTGTGCCGACGTCACCCGACCTGCACCAATGAGCTGACGGGGAGCCCGTGAGTGACGGAAAGGGAAGCCGATGGTCGCGCGGCGGGGGGCGGGACCA
>NW_026591086.1:59719070-59785759 GCF_907164565.1 Psammomys obesus | reverse complement strand
GGGAGGGAGATGCGGTCGCGGCTCGGGCTGCTTGCAGGTAACGCGCGGGGCGGCCGGCCAGGGCTGAGCGCTGCCGCGGGGCGCGCGGAGTTGGACGCGGAGCGGGCGCCGGCTCCCGGGCTCTCCGCCGAGCCGCGGGCCCGGCGCGGGGGCCTGGGGGCGGCGCCCGCTCCCTGCACCTCCACGGGAGGAGTTAGCCCCGGGACCCGAGCTGCCTCCGGCGGCCGGCGCCTCGCTGGAAACCGCACCCCGGACAAAGAGCGCGTGGTGAGGGGTGCGCGCCCCGGACCCGGGCTCCCGCGCTGCCCCGGCGGGGCCGAGGTCACGGCGCCCGCCCCATGCCTGTCGCTGACTGACTCCGCCGCGCCTCGGCTCCGTAGCCCGGAGCGCATCCAGCGCGGCGGCCGCCTGGCTGCGGGGTCCCCGCGCCCGGTGCACAGCTGGCCAAGGCGCGGGCGACGGCTGGACACAGCCGGTGGCTTGGCTGCCCGCCCGGGGTTACGCGGCGAGCCACCCGGCCGCGCCGGGAGTGCCAGCGGCCTGGGAGCCTGGAGCCACGGAGCTGCCAGGAGTTGGGGAAGCCGAGCAGGTGGTGCAGCGACCGCCTCACCTCCGCGAGCTCCACGGGGAGTCTGGGCTGTTGATGTTGTGACTGTGGGCTATTTGTGTTCTCTTTTTTTTAACTACACACAAAAGAAAGGCGGAGTTAAAGGGACGATCCAGTCACTGAGTCATCCACACTTTGCTCTCTCCTGGGAGCAGATAGATGGGGAGAATTCCTTTGGAAGCAATTATAGTAAAGATTGACTGGAACCCCGTATTGTCCGCTGTGCCCCCAACAAGCTGTGCGCCCTAGGGCCAACGTGAGTGTGCTGTCCCGTCTAGGTGGGAAGATGGCTGCACCCTAGCAAAGTGAAAACTTTCTGAGTGTGAAACCTCCAAAGGGCAGCCACTTGGACAGTCTTCAGTTCGGAAGGCAGGTCACCACATGAGGCACCTTACTACTCTGCCTTTGGCTCAGCATTACTGAGGAAGGCTGGCTCCTTTGCCTCCGCGTGCTAGCCCTCCCTGCATCATGCCAGGATACTGGTCAGAAACCATCACATTGCTTAATCTGATTTCCAGAGGCAAGGTCATGCTTTGTCCCGAAGGACAGCTGGCCCTGGATGCATTGCCCTTAGTGTTGAGGACAAGGCCTCTCCAGGCCTGGGGAAGAGACTTCATTAGGTGGCTGCTGCTGTTTTTCCAGGGTGAATCATCTAGGGTGGGTGTTGCTCTGCTTCATTTCAGCCTAGGCTGCTGTCCATTGTTCTTAGAGGTTCGTGGTTCAAACTTCAGTGCCATTTAGCCTTTGAGGAGACATGTTTGAGGTCTTTGACCTTTTGATTGACAGATGAAATTGTTTGGGGCTTAATATTGGGAGATTGAGAATTGTGGATACATGGACTGGTGGCTGCATTTCCCCGAGCTGCGTTGTTTCCCCCAGGACCAGCTTTCTAGTGGAATAGGATACCACTTTGCTATTCATTTGCTCCACATGGAGCTACTCTAAGAGGACAGTTCAGACAGGAGTTCAGGAGCCACCAAAACACCAGCTTTGTTATCTTTTCAGAACCTCAGAGTAGGTTCTGTGTAGATGAGTCACTGCTGGAATGGAGCCACAATGAGCATCCTCAGCGGTGGCGGAGGAGGCAGGGCTCACGGGCAGGGCATCACCTCGTAAGACTGGTAAGATGTGCTGCTTAGTCAAAAACAGAAAGTGCCCTCTTCTACACCCTGACATGGATATAACGGTCTCTGGCACCTTTGGGGACCATGGTTTTATTTACCCATGAACCAAGCCTTATTGTAGAACGAGGGTCATTTCCTGTTGGAGGAAGGAGAGTTGGGATTAGGGTGGTTGTGTGGTGTGGAGTTTGTATAGGATGCAAAGATGCCTCACGAGGGAGGCTGTGTGCTGTAGATCTACCCAGAAGAAGGGTTCCTCTTTCTTGTCACCCGATGGGCTTTGCTGGTTGTTAAGATGGCACCATGAACATTAAGACATGGGACCAGGGACTATGAGCTGCTCAAAACAAATGGAAATGGAGACTAACTGCTTGTATTGCCTCACTCGGTCCCTACCATAGCCTCAAGAGCACAGTGGTACCTTATTCCACCATAGACACAAAGGGTGGAGAAACATCCTTAGGGAAACAGTGCAGCTCGGGGAAATGCAGCCTCTGTCTCCAGAACCTTTGCTGTGGCCTGCTGGAGTGGGTCTGAGAACTTCACATGGGTTTCTACTGGATTGTAACACGTTTGTTGATAAAAGGCATATTCTGGACTGTTCTGCAATGGATGTGAACACAATCTGTTCATCAAAAGGGAACATTTGAACATGCCCACTGCCACCAGGCAGCAAAGGCACTGGGCTGAGGGGCTGTCCCCTGTGAGCAGACATGCTTCCATGAAATGGGGGGGGGCTGATGAGGACTGAGGGCTAGGGTTGGGGACAGAATGCCTCTCTGCACTGCAGGTCCAATGGTTTTGGTCACTGCAGAAGAAGAGGTGATCAGTTTGACATCAACTCATGAATTCAGTTGACTTCCCAAAAGTGGGGGTCTAGTCCATCAGGGCACCCCAAATGTTGGGGGTCCACAGTCCACCCTACGTATATGTGAGCTGTTGCTTGAATACCAAAATGATTGGCTTGGGCTGTGAGTATGAAGAGACAGGAAAGATACAGTAGCTAATTTGGAAACACAGATTATTTCATCAATCAGTAATCACATGGGCATTTGGACTTCAGAACAAACTGATTTCATATTCAAATGTTTAGGGCTCAACCCAAGAATATCAGAGCCACTTACATAATCCTTTGTAGCTCCCATGTAATCTGTTATACATTTAAAAATTGGTGTAAACCATTTGTGTCTTGCACATTGATTCTCTAAATCGAAGTACACATTTATTCCTTTCATTTTTAAAACAATGGTGTCTTCTAAGTATTTGTTTTTGTTTGTTTAAAATTTGAAGTAATTTCTTTTATTTATTTTTATTATCATTTATTACAATTTATTCAATTTATATCCTGGCTGTGGCCCCCTCCTTTGTCTCTTCCCAATCCCACCCATCCTCCCCTCTTCTAGAAGTTTTATTCTTAAGCTAGATTGTGAAACAGCAATCAGGGTATTCACGGAGACATGACTGCAATTAGGATTTAAACAGTGGTTTACCTTTTTCCGTGGAAAGAAAAGAAAATGACAGAAAGTAGGCAGACTATTCCCCTGACACTTGCCAAGAGCAAGTCTTACATCAGGCAGTGATACTCAGGGGACCAGCAGAGGAAGGGTTGCAGGCTTTTGTGTTTGCATTGTAAATGGGCCTCTGCCTGTGAGAAGGCTCAGTGCTGACATTGAAAGGTGTGCTCTGCTGCCCATCAGTCTGACTCTACCTTTATTCAGACAAAAGACTATAAAAAAAAATGTGGCCTGAGATTCTTATTTGATCGACATATTGTTGATCTGTGTGTTTATTTGGAGATCTGGAGCCAAATGTAACCAAGCTGCATCCTAGACAAGCGGCTGGGATTTTTTTTTTTTTTAATTAGCATGAAAGGAGAAAGAAGGCTGCTTTCTTACAGAGGAGGACCTGAGCCTTAGTATCAAAAAGTCAGTCCTAAAGGAGCTAGTCCAAAGATTGTTCAACCTCGTGGAAAATATAATGATAGCTAGCCTTCACCAAACATCCATTAGAACCCTAGGGACTCCGTTCAGAACCTGTCTCCATCACACTGGCCTGTAGGGAAGCTTTGGGAGCATTTTCTTGATTAATCATTGATGAGGGAGGGCCTAGACTCCTGGGCAGTGCTACCCTGGGCGGATGAGTCAGGGCTGTGTAAGAAAAAGCCGTCCGAGCAAGCCGGTAAGCAGCATTCCTCTGCAGCTAGGTTCCTGCTTTGAGTTCCTTCCACAACTTCCTTAGTGAGGGACCTGTAAGCCAAATAACACCCCTCCACAAATCAGTGAAAACTCCAAAGAAGGCCGGCTCCTTACCTTTTAGTAATGAGGAAGTTGGTTCGGAGAGTTTAACTAGCTCTCCAAATTTACACAAGATTAGAACTGAGCAACGGACCAGAAAAAAAGCACTAGTCGAGGGTGTGGTGGGAACAGGGACAGATAACTGACTGGCAGATAGTTTGTGTTTGAGTCTTGGAATTGGCCCAGGCTGTTATGCAGCTCTCACAGCCAGAGAGGACTTGCATTTTGCAGTGTTCCACAGGCAATATGTGGAGAGACTGATGCAAAGCCACACAAACAGTAAATGGCAAGGCTGCGGTAAAACCTCCTTGTCTGTTTGAAGTTCTCAATAAGTATGTCTTCCTAAGCTGGCTCTTCCCAGATAGTCAGATCTCTGTGCAGATGTGCCTCCCTCTCTGGGACAGCTCAGTTCTTTCTGAGACCTTCCAAAGAAATCAGTTCCTCCATCTGTACGTAAACCGCGGTTCAGTCAGTCATTGTCATGTGCCCTTGCCTGTGGGTCCACTCTGAGGTTTTCAACTAATTGGCATGTGCACTTGAGTTCCACACACAGACCGGAAGAGTCGGGGTCACAGTCATGTCTCACACAGTATACTCTAACTCCCCATGTGCCAGCAAGGAGCAGTTACTCATTTTCTGTATCGATGAAGACGATTGTTACTTTTTCAAAAGCCTTGTAAGCCGGCTCTGAGAACTAAAAATGACCTGTTTTATGGGGTAGTAAATACAGAATGCTATTAAGGCAGAATTTCTGAAAAGAAACATTGGAAACCCAGGAGCTGCAGATTTCATTGGTCAAGGTCGGGTCTGGAACGCTGCTTGAGTCCCAGGTCACTTTTCTGCCCACTAAAGTGTGAAAAACATAGCTTAATATGTCTAATGGTAAAATCACAGCAAAACTTACTGGGTTAGCTCTTGCTTGCTTATGATGTCCACTGCAGCAATGTGCTTAAGAGTGTTGACATGGTGTTTCCTTTGCAGATCTCTACCCAGCATAATGCTGGAGCAGGAGGCTGGCGGCCTGCAGCTCTCAGGATGGCCGAGCTGGATGCCGACTTGGATCACATCATCCCATCTGTCCTGCCCCCTTTCTGGGCCAAGTTAGTTGTGGGATTTGTTTCCCTTCTGTGTTTTGCAAGGAGCTATGATGGAGATTTTGTCTTTGATGATTCTGAAGCTATTGTTAACAATAAGGTTTGTGTCTTAATCCTCCAGAAAACTTGAGCATGCCAGTTTCCTCATAACTCAGTTATCATCCAAGTTGGAGTTAATTCTCTGTTAAGCTGGGTTGTCTCTGGGTCTGGGCCTCATGAGCTATAGTTACCCATTTTCTGCATTATCACCTAAGTTCATTGCCTCAGGTCGGCAGCACCTGCCTGTGCTCAAGAGACCCCCACCTGCACATGTATCAGAGAGGCCGTTCTGCTCAGATTACAAGTCCAGGGGTCTGCAGAGCATTGCAGATTGAGCACTCTAAGAGAGAGACTCATCCATTTCTCTAGTGATGGATGGATGTGATCACTCGTTGAAAGGTTGTGCTCTGTCGCAGCTGGCTGTGCCTCTGTCCTTCACCGTGAGGACAGCGTGCTGGCAGCCGCTGGAAGAAAGCAGTAGCTGCCGAGGGACGCAACGCTCCTGCTCATTTCACGTTTGCAGACTCAAGTCTGCTGACCTTGCAAGCTCTAGTCGTTCTCGTTTACCAGTTGCAGCTGAATGAGGCCAGGAAAGGAGTCGTCTTTTTTATTGTAAAATTGGAAAGAAAAGAGTCACATAAGCCAAAAGACAGTGAGAGTAAGAAAGTTGGCGGCAGGCAGAAGCCGCGCTCAGAAGTGGCGTGAGGTGTGCCCTCTGTGCTGGCCCAGGCTCGGCACACGGGATGTGTGGCTTGCCCAAGGCCGCAGCTTGAAGGAGCGCACCTGCGTGTACCCCTGGGGCATGTCATTGAGGGAGCTCCTGCAGCACTGCTGTTGCATGCTCATAAGAAGTGAAGGGTGGCCAGGATGGCCCAGCAGCCAAGCCTAATGACCCGAACTCGCTCCCCAGGGCCCACACTGCAAGCTGTCCTCACACACACACACACACACACACCATGGTATGTTTTTGCATGTTTACAAAGTTAATAAAGGCCATTAATTATATATATATATGCATATATATTAATTTGAAATCATAGATGTCACCAAATGAGGAAAAGTCCTTTTTACATAGAAATATCAAAGAAAACTCCACATGGTGAGACTGTGTGTTACGAAGTTAGAGAAAGCCTTGTTGGACTTGCAAGTGTTTTGTTTGTAGCATGATATTGTAATTAACTTTTCTGAGTCAGAGTCTCATTATATTGCTCTGAACTGGAACTTGCTGTGTAGGCCAGACTGGCTACAGACTCAGAGATCCATGTGCCTCTGCCTCCTGAGTGCTAGGCTTAAAGAAGTGCGCCACCATGCCCGTATCTCTTCATGTTCATGTTAGCTGGTGATTCCACTTGTGATTTCCTTCCCCTGCCACCTTTAAGCAAAGACTCCTTTGCAGTTCTTTCTTGACCATGCTTCTTAGAAGAAGCAAGTTGCTCCGAGCAGCTATGCCACCCTGACGGCTTGCCAGCCACAGAGTAGCTTTTCTAATGAGGATTCGCCTTTGCTTTTTCAGTTATGTCATTTATTGTGATTTTCTTCATGCCTCCACATGGGTATGTAAAGGGTTGATTTAGGTCCAGTGTTGGAGAATTCCGTTGAGCTGGGAAGATGGAAACATGGACTCTGTGGAGGGCACTGGCGCTGCAGCTCTCCTTTCCTGTGAGAGGAAGGCGACAGGCATCTTGTGCCTCTGCCAGGTGTGGTTTGAGCAGTACACTCTGGAACGGCACCTCCTGGCCCTGCATAACTTGCCAGCCCTGCTTTTCTCCTTCCCTGATGAGCGGAATGGCCAGCTCCACTCCTGAGGCCGTGTTCATAGTCTGAGCAGTGGCTTCCGGGCCTGGGGTGGTGGATACTGTCTGCTAGGTGCCTCCTTGTGCTGAGTTGCCATTTTTTTGCTTCATAAGATGATCTCTGAGAGGGTGGTGGTAGGAATTTCATATCCGATCCGGTGTTCCCATAAATCACTCTGCTTCGTGTAGGCTGTGCCGAATTAAACATTTAGGCTTCGTTGGTGTTCACTTTCTGTTCCGAGGGAGGGCACAGCGCGGCTCCCAACCGCCTCAACGCAACAAGCACTTTCACGGCAATATACAACGGCTTGGGCTTCCGCTGCTGTCACTGAGGGAGCAGAACATCCAGCTGGCTCCTTGGGTGCTTGATCTAGATTTTTAGGGCTACTGAGGCTGGTAGAAGTGAAAGTCGCAGTGAGGGTCAAGTGGTCACTTGGCTTCTGCTCCACCCCTGGCCGCCTTCCCTTGAGAGCGAGCACTTCACTCAAGAAGTCCTGACATCTAGACTGCCTGAGGTGGGCAGAAGAGGCTCTTGAACCTCCTGGAGCTGGAGTTGTAGGTGGTTCTGTGCCCAAGTTTGCTGAGAACCAAACTCGGGTCCTCTGGGAGAACCGTGTGCATTCTTGACACACTTAGCCATTTCTTCAGTGCTTGAGCATCTGTCTGCTCCCAAGACCATTCTTGGAAAGCTAATAATACCTGTTAGGGACACCCACCTGTCGGAGTCAGGGGCTGGTCATGTGACTGTGGGGCGACAGGAGAAATTGTGACTCTCCCAGCATGGATGTTGGGAACTGAACTCGGGTCCTCTGAAAGAGCACAGCATGAACACCCTCCAGCCCCTCGTTTAATTTTTTTATAGCATTTCTTATAATGATAAGAAAAATGCATTTAGGCATGTTTGGTATGATATAAGGTTAAATTTTCTCATCAGAAAGATAGTTTGGTTTAATAGTAATTTTATATTTTAAAATTGTATGGAAAGTTTCTTCCCCTAGTTTCATAATCTGCTTAACTCATGCTACCAAAAATGTTAACTTTATATTGGATATTGTTTTTTATTGTTATTTAATTGGCTGTGAAAGGCTAGTGGTGACCATAATAGTAAGTTGTCTGTTCATTCAGCATGGTTTTGTTTTGCTTGGTTTTGCTTTGCTTGTTTTTGCTTTGTTTTTTGAGACATGGCTTTTCTGTGTGGTCTGTGTGCCTTGGCTGTCCTGGAACTCACTCTAGATCAGGCTGGCCTCTCACTCATAGATGTCCTCCTATGCCCAACCTTTTGACCCAGGAAGGTGGGAAGCTATTGAAAGGCTGTAAACTCTGTGGGTAGGGTAAGCTGATGTGCATTGTGGAGTTCCTTATATATATAGAAATTGTGAGGATACAGTGGATTCAGTGGCTGAATCCTAGATGATGGGGGTTGGGCTGAGGGCTAGCGGGAAGGAGGAGGGGGTGGAGTTGACAGTCTAGGGGAGCTTTCAAGGCTTTGGTGTAAGACTGGGGAGAGTCATGACTCCTTGTCCAGAGTGTCCCATTGTGTCCCTGTAGGACCTCCGGGCAGACACACCCCTGGGTGACCTGTGGCACCATGACTTCTGGGGCAGTAGACTGAGCAGCAACACCAGCCACAAGTCCTACCGGCCACTCACTGTTTTGACTTTCAGGTAAGCTGTGACAGTAGGAGCAAGCACATCACTTAAGGTTCCCCCGTAACAGCATATGGGGATCCAGGCATTAGTTTCCAGGTAGGTGGAATCCACGTGTGTTCTAAGATAGCTGTGCTCATTTCAGGTCTTAGGAAGCTGGCCACAGGGAGGCTGAGAGGATGGATGTACCTGAGGAAGCTCCATTTCAGCTACACAAACTAACCCTGGAATTACAGCGATTAGCCCCACCCCTGTACACGGATGATGCTTGCGGCAGCAAAGCATCTGTCTCTAGTTCTCGGAGAGCCCCCCTTTACAGTTCGGTTAGCAAAGCACCAAGGGAACATACGATACGCATCAAAGCAACACAAGCATCCGATAAAACTGTGCTTGTTTGTCTCCATGACAAAATTAAGCTCTGAACTGCATACTGTTACCAAGTCAGTCAGTAAGGAAAATGAAGTGGCTTCCATTAACCGGAGCTGCCGGTCACGTAACAGAGCTCATACACCAGTTTCTGGGGGGCATTTAAATACGTGTGTTTCGATCTTGCAGAGAAACATTTAAAAACAATTAGAACCACCAGCAGTTGTGATGCAGATGAAAGGAAGACTTCTGAGAACCGTAGGAAGGTGTCCTGTGGGAGGAGGCCGGGATGCACACTATAAAAACGCTTTTTTTGTGCAGTTTTGTGCAGCCGTGTGGGCTGCGTAGCTGACTTAAGTCCAGTTCCCTGCGGGGTAGCCCTGAGGAACGTGCGGTTTACCTCGTTCGTCCTCGGAAAACGGTCCCTCTGGGGCACTGAGAAGTGGTGTAGCTTTGCTCCTGGCTTCCCCGCCCACATCGGAGCCTTGCCCAGTGGAGTGTCAGTTCTCTCCCTCTCCTGCGGCTCATTGTGTGCCGGTTCCTGGCTGGGCAGGCGTTGCTGCCTTTGTGCAGTTTTCACCGAGAGCGTTCGACAGCCGCTGTTCTGGTGTGTGTGCTTTGTTCATCTACTGTGAACTACCCCGTCTGTTGCAGGATCAACTATTATCTCTCTGGAGGCTTCCACCCCGTGGGCTTCCATGTGGTCAACATCCTCCTGCACGGTGCCGTCTCTGTGCTCATGTTCGATGTCTTCTCAGTGCTGTTTGGCGGCCTGCAGTACACCAGTAAAGGCCGGAGGGTCCGCCTGGCCCCCAGAGCATCCCTGCTGGCCGCACTGCTGTTTGCTGTCCACCCAGTGCACACTGAGTGTGTAAGTACCGCCCGAGTGTGGCAGTCTGCAGTGTAAGAAGGAAGACATCTGTGTGCCATGTGGTTTTCTAAAACAGGCTCTGTGTGCTCCTCTTGTGTGCAGAGGTAGGGTCCACGCCGCTCTGTCCTCAGGAAACAATGCTCTCCTTGTCAGACATCTGAAACAACGGATTCTGGGCCAGAGAGCTCCTTCAGGGTAAATAACAGCTACCACACTGTGAGCCTCTTCCTCAGAGTGCTGGGGTCTGGGGTGGCCTTGTCTGTTTAGTCTGTGTGGTCACACCAGCTTCAAGGGCATAAACGCCGATGTTGCCTGACTTTGGAGCCTGAAGGCAAGCAGTTCAGAAGCCTTCCTCAGTGCAGAGACTGGGCTAGCTTTACTTCTTCATTTTTGGGAGACAGGGTCTTACTATGTAGGCCTTGGCTGGCATAGAGGTCCCTCTATAGACCACACTGGACTGTGACTCACAGAGATCCATCTGTCTGCCTCCTGAGTGCTGGGATTAAAAGCATGCACACTGCACCCGGCCCTGGGCAATTTTTCTGTAATAGCTGACTTTGTGATTTACAAAAAAATTTCTGAATATAATTAGCATAAAAGAACTATGACATTAGGTGGCGGGGTAGGGAATGCTCCAACTCGAGGTCCTGCAGCCAGGGCTGGCACAGCGGTCTCCACCATCCTCCTCAGCCTCCCTGGACATCTTCCCCATAACAGACTTGGCCAGGTGACAGGCAGTAACGACAGGAGCCTAACCTGCTGTCCTGTGGCCTTGTCTCTGCCTAGAACACAAAGAAGAATACGCTCTGGACACAGACTGTTGAGATTTAACTGGACGTTTTTCAGGTTGTTAGGAAACCCCTATGTGCAATCCTGAACCTTTGCAAAATGTGAAGTGGGGTGTTGCTGAGGTAAGAGCCTGAATATGGTTACTCTGGTACTACAAAACACGTGGATTAGAGTGCGCATACACTGTTTCTCTCACAGTGCACTTTGACCTTTGGCAGACACCAATGCCTACATTTAACTGATTGTCCTGTTGAGGGTCTTAAAGTCAATTCTAAAATGTTGAGCAGAATTTTTGTTTCTGGCATCCGATTTCTCATGTCTGTTCTTTGGTATCAAGAATACCATGGGATTATTAAAAATTAATTTATTTGTTTACTTCACATCCCAGTAGGAAGTTCTCCTCCCTGTTCTCATCTTAGTCCCTCCCGATCTCACCTCGCCTCCCTTTCCCCTGTGTCTGCTTCCCTTTCTTCTCTGAGAAGGGCTGTCTCTGAATGTGTGCCTGCCTTTGGCTCCCTCTCCCCTAACTGGACAGCCTTGTCCAGCCTCAGCAGAACATGCTTCCGGTCCTGGTTGATATGCCAAGGCAGCCATACCGGGGGCTTTACTCTTGCGGTCTGTGTCTTTTGTGAAGGCTGTGGGCTGATGCTAAAGGCTGGGCCGCCTAAAACCTTCATCTTTTTACGGGTGCAGCCTCACTTCTTTGGTCTAAGTGTTTGCTACATCTCAGATACAGTGCTGCATCTGACACAGGCAAGAGGCTTTCTGGGAAAACCCTGACTGGATTGACTGTTTGCCTCTTGTCTGACTGGAATAATTATAAGACCGAAATTAAATATTTGAATGATTAGCCAAAGATATCCCCAAATTCTGATTTTAAGTTTTGAAAAGTTGATTTATAAAAAGATTTCAAGGCCTGGGTATGCTTCAGTGTGTGCACACACAAAGACACACACACTGCTGATGAATGCAGTTTCTGTGCCAATCTTGAACAGTCATATTCCGGATTAAATGGAATTTAGGGAGGTAGAGAGGTAGTAGCTCAGCTAGTAATGATCTTGCTGTGCAAGCGTGGGGAGTGAGACTGGTGGCCGGCACCACATGGAATCCCTGGCACAGGGCATGTGTGCACAGTCCCAGTGACGGGGAGCCAGAGGCCAGCCAGGCCAGTCTACTTCCCTAGTTCTGGGCTCATGAGAGACCCTATCTCGGGCAAGGTGGCCCGCCCCTGAGGAATATACCCACGGTTGGTGCATGGCTTCTACATGCACAGACACGTGTGCATGAGCGAGCACACGCACAGAGCAGGGGTGGGGTGCTACCTGTAGGGAAAAAGCAGTATTTCAACTCTGCCATTCCATTCTGCCAGCCATTTAAACTCGGACTTCAGGAAAGAAGGAATAATTAAAAATTAGCATTCACAGACAGGCATTTTGTATGTTTACCTTCCATTATTTTGACACACTATCCAATTTCCTCTTATCGGCTTTTTCCTGTTATCTTCCACTCTGCATGCTTTAATGCCAGCTTTAAATGTGTGCAAAGAGCAAGACACCTGGAGCTTATCTTCAGGTGGCAGGGGAATGGCGCTCGGGTGTCCTCCCAGGGCGGGAGAGACAGCCAGTTCTCTGCTGCGGTGTGGCCGTGGCGGCTCCACCCTGCATGTGGCTCCCTGTGGCATGAGGGCAGTACAGACTGGAGCAAATGTGTGTCTGTGTGTGTGTTGAGGATGGAGTAGCAGCATGAGGCCTACCAGGTCTTAATGACTTGTGTTTCTTTGTAATTTATATTAATGAGTTTTGTGCCTTCTTCTCCCACCCCCAGTGGTAATACTGAAGCTATTTTTGCCTCTTGTAGAAAAGACTGATGTTATCTTTTTTATGTTATTATTGAGATTTTTGTTTTATTTTGTTGAGTCTTCTTTCTTTTTTCTTTTCTTTTCTTTGAGACAGGGTATTATGTAGGTTGGCCTTGATGGCCTGATCCTCCTGCCTCAGCCTCTGAAGTGCTGTGATTAGAGAAGTGAGCCACCATAACCAGCTTAGCAGCTAACATTTATTTCCTAGCCATCAGGAGTACCTGAGATAGAGTTCTGACCAACGCTCAGTTGGCCCCACACAAAGTAGAACAAATTGGTTCCCCTTCTGGGCTCTGATTGGTAGGGAAATCACTACAGACAGATGGATTTGTTCCTCAGCTGATAGAAGTCAAAATCCACCCCAATCCCCTGAATTGTTAGCAGGCACATGAAGCTTTAGACAGGTCATTGTTCCCTGTGAGGGAGTTGAGGCACGGACAGATACTGTGTAGGCGTCCGGCATTGGCTCAGCCATCAGGATGAGATACTCCCCAGGCCTCCTTGAGGATGTGGGTACCATTATACTTAAAGGGTGGCTAAAGGTGACAAGTTGCCTGGGTTCTAGGATCAGAAAGACTGAAGGCTCTTCAAGACTTGTACCCACCCATCCAGATGTTTTGCCAGGGAGGGGGGACAAGATACGGTCTTTGTATCCTAGCTAGTCTCAAAATATTGTAGCTATTTAGATGAAGAAGGCTTTGAACCCTTGTAATCCTGCCTCTATCTTTCAAGTTCTGGGATTGTAGGCATGCACCATCCATCAAAAAGAATTAGTAGGGAGACCCTTGCCCACCTCCTCCCTGTCTCCACACTCATATCTTGTCCCTTGTTTGGAAGCTTAGATGCTACCAGTTTAATGGATTGACAGAGGGCACATTGATTTTTTTTTTTTTTTTTTTTTCAGAAAAGCTTGACAAGTTTTTAGGTTTTTGTATTTTAGGTTATCTGAAATAAAAATAGAGCTGTTGGAGAGAAATTTACCTGAAAATACATATTTTGCAAATATCAAGAAAGAAGGGAAGGGAAGGGAAGGGAAGGGAAGGGAAGGAAGGAAGGAAGGAAGGAAGGAAGGAAGGAAGGAAGGAAGGAAGGAAGGAAGGAAGGAAAAAAGAAAAAAGGCTTGTCTAGTCTTTCTCATGTCCATTTTCCAGTGGTTGGATATAGCCTGTTCTTGGACAGCCTTTGACATTCTATGCTGTGAGCTCTCTATAATTTAAATATTCATTTAAATGCTAAATTCTTCTTTACTTTAAAACACTTGGCATAGATTTATCTTTTGTTTGTTTTTATGTCAGGTAGTACAACATTCATCACTTAAAGACTTGAGATTGTCTTTAATAGTTTACAAAAATAGGGATGGAGAAATGGCTCACTTATCAAACTTCGAGCCCATGACCAGGACAGTAGTTTAGCAAAAGAAAAGCTCTCTTTTAGAAGAGAAAATAAGGTGTTTGCTTAAAGTTCATTTCGTAGCAGTTCTGTGCATGTACCTTAGCCACTCTGATAGATGGGGCTCCAACAGCCTGGTTCTTTTGGCTTTGTCCCTGGTTCTTTTCCAAACTTCTCCTTTCCCTTCAGCCATTCCAAGAAGCTCGGTTCACCTGTTCTCCCTCATCTTAGCTTGTTGCTTTGTGGCTCCTTGGACAGTAACTCTGAATTGGCTTTGGTTGCTTCTGAGGGTTTGGGGTCCAGTCTGCACTAACCCACAGCTCTAAAAGGCTCCTCTCCCTGTATCCAGCTAGAAGCCCACAAAGCCTGGATTTTCTAACCACTTCCTTACTTGGCACTATGACATAACTGCAGTCCCCCATCCCCTGATGAGCCTCCTTGGGCCTTTTCCTGCCTGCACTTTATCCTGTTTGGAAGCCTTCTGGGATTCATGAAGGAACTGACAGGGAGCCACACCTACCACATGCCAGGCTTTGTTCTGTAGCTGCATCTCTGATTGCTTGCTGTGTCCTTGGTTGAGTGAACTCTCATGGTAGATTCCACTCCAGTGGACTGCCATGTTCTCTTCCTGTTCTCTCATTAAGCTTGTTTGGCCCCTTGCTTTCTCTGCTGGTTGATTGTTACCATTTTTGTGACAAAATAGCTGGCAAAAGCAACTTTATAAAGGAAGGGTTGATTGTGGCTCAGTTAGGTACAGCCCATGATGGCAGGGAAGGAGTGGCTGCAGAGCATGAGCTAGCTGGGCAGATCCAGTCAGGGAGCAGAGAGGGATGGCAGTGCTCAGCTCGCGGTCTTTTTACTGAGCTGAAGGCCTCAGCCCCTGGAATGGTGCTGCCCCCATTGAGAGAGGGTTTGCCTCAGCTGGCTGGTTTAGAGATGTACTCACAGACATGCCAGCAGGACCGTCTCCTGGCTGACCCTGGATCCAGAGGAGTTGCAGCGCTGACCGTCACGGTCGCCTCTCTGTCGGGTTCCTCTCACCCATGCTCCTGCTGGGATGGCTGCATCAACTCCTTTTACCTCTTACCCTGTCCTAACACCCTGGATTTCCCAGTGCACCTCCATTGGGGGGTTGTAGCTGTAGTGGACAGCACACCTCAGCCCTCATGTGCACAAGGAAGACTGTTCTTAAAGGCGCTCTTGTTCAGCTGCTGACCACACGCCCTTAGGAAAACATGTATGTGTCTAATTTCCACAGGCGTGACAGTTTAGCGGTCCTTTGAGAAGGGATTCACTTGCCATCTGTTAAAGTGGTTTGGTATATGCCGCATTTGGGGGCTGGTTAGGAAAGGACATCCGTGAGTGGAGCAGGGGAGTTCTGTCTTTGCCTGTGCTGACATATCTGGAAAGCAATCACCCGGATAACCAGCCTGGAAGAAAAAGGGCTTCATTGTCACAAAGGGAAAGGAGGAAGGAAGTTGTCATGTTGGAAATGAGGAGAGGAAAAGGGTGGAATTATCCTCTGTTTCATCTCATGGGTCACTGTGGAGGTCTCCTAACTTCGCAGGTTAATCCTCTAAACCAGTTTGAGTCAGAAGGGAGAAAAGATGGCAGAGGAAGCCCAGAGACATCAAGCCTGTCCTTTTCTTTCTGCCTAAATGGCTGACTTTTAACATATATTTCCTACTTATGCTCTTCGTGTTTCCAATCAGATTTAAAGTTCTTTTCAATTTATTATTATTATTGTGTAGATGTGTGTTCATGCCTGAAGTGTGTGCATGCCTGATATTGGGGGAGGGAGGTGGCATGCACGCCATGGTACACATGTAAAAGCTAGAGGACTCTGAAGTTCTCTTCATCCCCCTTTCTGTGGGTTCTGGGATCAAACTTATGTCTCCAGACTTGTGCAGAAAGTGCTTTTACCGACTGTCCTGTTTTGCCAGTCCCAGGATTATTTTTTTAGTACTGTGCTCTCTGAGCTGGTGACATCTCCTGTGGAGCATGAGAAATCCGGGATTTTGGTGCTCTTGGGTGTGACATGTTAAATAACACGCCTTTTGCTAGACACGTGCCGTGCCCAGAACAGTCTGTTGAGATAGCCCAGTTTCTCTTAAAGCAATGGGATGAAGTCCTGTGCAAGGGTGACGAGAACAAGCCAGCAGTGGGATAACACCGCTGGGCCGTGTAGCCAACACGGTGTCATTAGGGGGTGCGGTCTGGTAAGTTGCTTGTTCTGTGTCTAAGGTATGTTTTGAATAGCTACGATTTAGAAATGTTTATTTTTTTATGTAAATCTCCTCTCCCCCTTCTTTTAAGGTTGCTGGTGTTGTTGGCCGTGCAGACCTCCTGTGTGCCCTCTTCTTTTTGTTGTCTTTCCTTGGCTACTGTCACGCGTGTAAAGAAAGTAAGCACTGTCTTTACCTTTCTCATTTGCTGCCCGTCTTCATGATTTTGCCCTTTGGAGCATGGTTTTAAGTTATTCCAGCAATTAGTCTGTTCATATAAGGTTATCATGTGAGGCACAGTGGGTCAAAGCTTTCAACTCTTCACACATGTTTACTTCATTACCATTTCTATAATGCTGCGTTCTTGATCAATAATACAGCAAAGCCCTGAGTAGAACTATTGACGCACTTTTGTTTGTGGTAGGGAGGGGGTGACTGTTTTAGTTTCAGAAGAATTGCATGGTTACACACCGTCTTAGGACTCTTAGAGATCATGTGTTTATGGCTGCCCCTACATAGTTTTCAAGGGTGGCTGAGCCAGGCCTCTGAAAGTCTTCACTCTTCCTCCATCTTGCATGCAGGCTGCAGGCTACACCTGAGCTCTGGGTCCCTGGTTCTCGCAGATCCTCAGTTCCACTGTGACACAGGAGGAGAGGGCTCTGCCCCCATGATGTTGAGTAGGCGGGGCCACACCTCACTTGTGTCATTGTTTTATCATGCTGAGAGAAGAAACATGATGTCGGTTGGTCAGAGTGGGGGCCAGTGAATCGAGCACCTTCAAATGCAGAGACAAGCAAGGGGCAACTTCTCTTCCAGAGACCAGCAGTGATCACAGCAGGAGTCACACCATCAGGCCCTTGCCCAGGGTCTCCCCAGCAACCACAGCCATGATTAGAGGATCTCACAACTGAGATGCTGGTGCCGGTGTGTCTGAGTGGGAGGGGCCTCCTCCCTCACACATATGTTTATCACAGTGTAAGGCCACTGCATGTTAGGAGCTTCTCAGCATTCAGGAAAATTTATGAGCTTCAGACTTAATACATTTCCCCAGGAAAATTAAAACTTCAGACTCGAGAAAATTTTTTTGAGAAATGTCTCTTCAGTCATTGTTTATTATTTTTAATATAACCTTCTTAAAACAACTCCTTGAAATTATAAATGAATTTCATAGTTGTTAGAAGTACTTTTTGTTTGTTTGTTGTTGTTTTGTTTGTTTGTCTTTTGGTTTTTCGAGACAGGCTTTCTCTGTGTATCCCTGGCTGTCCTGGATTCACTCTGTAGACCAGCCTGGCCTCGAACTCACAGAGAACCTCTGCCTCTGCATCCCTGAGTGCTGGAATCACAGGCGTGTGCCACAGCGCCTGGCTCCAGAAGTACTTTTTGACAGAAGAATTTATATTAAATATTAAGTATTAATTATCAATAGATTTAACATGTAGGATGTGTAGTATAGACTCTCCCACTGCTTTTAAAGATTGCTCTTGTGAAATAATACGGAAAATTATTACAATACTAAAAATCCATTGATAAATTTGTTAGGTGTTTTGAATGGAATGTTCTTTCAGAGTGGTGAAAAAAGTAAGGCTGCTTTGCATTCCACTCCTGGATTCTTTACTCTTTCTGTGTTCCAGTTTATGAATTTGTGCATTAATATTTATATACTCTGTATCTGTTCTGAGAGCTGTTATAATCATCAGATTGTTTCTAAGGGCCATCTATACAAAAAGTAGTCGGTTTATGAAGCCTTTAGTGTGTTTAGCTTGGTAGTGGACCACTTCCTGGGACAGGAGAGGCCTCAGATTCTATTCCCAGTGCTGAAAGGCAAAGTATATGCATGACATCTTTAGAAACTGATAATGGAGTGAAGGTGGTGCAGTGCGTGATGGTTTTTCAGTTAATTAATGCTTCGATTCCCGGGAAGTGGGTGAAGAGCTGCCTGCCAGATAACCATTTTTTGGCCCAGTGACACTATTTCAGCATTTATGCTGTGTTTACTTTAGCATGAGAAAGACATGGTTATCTCTTGATTTATAAAGATCTTTAATAAAGTTAATGTGTGGATGTATTTCATGTTTCCAGATCAGTAACAGTGGTGCATGGGCTCTTATGAAACTGACTAGGACTGTGGATAAATGTTGATTTGTTTGACATTCTTTCAACAGTGAGAAGACTAGAAGAGGGGTGTGAGACCTTTGCAGAGGCCTTCTGTCCACCTCTTGATCTCCCTGGGACCTGTTTGTTTCCTGGTTAGCTTGAACTAGTTTTAGGACAGGAAAGAGTGGATTAAATGGAATCGCTCCGGCTTGGGCTCTGACGCTTTGCAGTTACTGGGTCTGTAGAAAGTATGAAACTGTGGTAATTGGTGCGCTCACTTCAGGCTGCAGTTCAGTTACTCTCAGCTGTGTGTGTCTGCATCCTTTTTGCCCTCTGACTGTTCACGTGCCCTGGCCGGCTCAAGTCAGAGATATCACAGTTACTGCAGAGTTTAAAGCAGGTGCTTGAAATCCCTGACTCTTGGGTCTTCCTCATTGTGAATTAATTTCACAGAGGTTGGAATTCAGCCTTGCATTTCTCTGGCAAGTCAAGAGGTTCCAAATAGCCTTAAAAGGTCTTAGATATGCTATGCCTCGTTTTTTTGTTTTTGTTTTTGTTTTCTTTGCAGGGAGGCCCCTCTATCTCCAGCAAGGTCCTCAGCCTGACCCTCACTGTAGTCAGCTCAGGACTTCATGTCCTGATGAGGCGTCTCCTCTGGACCAGTGGCTCAGCCCTTTGCTGCACCAGCCACTTGGTCTGCTCCTTATCACAGCTCCCACCGTGTCCCTTGTCTCTTGACAAAGCTGCTGTGGTTTTGATAATTTTTTTATATGTGTGATTTTCTTGACTCTTTTTCAAACATGTCAAGTGTAGACTATTCATTTGGAGTGAAGTAGTAGCTTCTCAGAAACAGCCTTAAGCACAATGTTGAGCTTGGCATGTATGTTACCTAAGACCTGTCTCTTCCTCTTACGGGCGTGCAGCGTCTGCAAGCCTTCACAGAGGAAGAACAGGAAGTTCCCGCTGCATGAAACTTGTCAGTGAAAAGTATTTCTGGTCCTGATGCTTTTCCAAAGTTTTACAGGGCCTTATCAACCTAGATCATTCATTCCCTCACCAATCAGCCATTTTTTAAGTCTTCCTTATACTAGGTCCTCTGCCTAATTTTGGATTGCAAAACCTAGAAACATAAAGTCCATACAGCCCCTATGGGAGGATTTGTAGTCCCATTTGTATTATATGAATGTGTGTCTACACACATCTTGCTTATGCATATAAAATACTTTTTTTCATGTGCTAGAGTTCATAGCCAGGGAGTTTGCATGTTCTAGTCAAGTGCCCTGCTACTGGATTACATCCCTGGTCCCAGCCCAGTGTGTTCTGACTAAAGTACAGCTTGCATTGTTCAGCATGCCAGAGGAACTGAGAACAACCCCCTTTCCTGCTCTTCCTCCTGGACTTTGTCCTCCCTCTCTCTCTGCATGTGTTCAAGAAAGGATACCATTTTGTGGTGTTTGCTGAATATATGCCTTGTACCACTGTTACCTTTGACATTCAGTCAGGTTTCCGTGGGCCCGGCTTTTCATGTTAAGAAGCATGTGAGTGTCTACGTTTCCATGTGTCTTAAATCATCACAGTTTTCTCTCCCGTAGCTCGTCAGTGCAGATGGATACAGGGCCACACAATCCCCAGGGACTCATGCCGTAGCATGACGTTTTTTTTTTTTTGTTTGTTTTTGTTTTTTTGCCTGTGTCTATTAGTACAGCAGAGAATTAGAATGTCTGTAGTGGAAACAAAGTCTTTATTGGGATGAAAATAATCATGCTGTTTAATGTTTAGGCTTAATATTTAAAGCAACCAACTTAAAGACCTGGAAGAATTTGAATATATAAAGTCAGTAAAAAGGAGGTCCAGTTTTAGTTCCGCATAAACTCTACCTTCAAGAGGCTTTAACGTTGGAGCTGATTTGAGACTATTTTAGAAGTGCTCTGAATTAGGATTTAACCAGTTAGAAGGCTCTCTGAGAGGCTATCGCTCCTTTCTGGCAACCTCATTAGCTTTCTTTAGAGATGCAGTCTGCGTTAAAGTCTGAACAACCTTTAGCTGCCTGCATTTATTAGGAGGCAGCCCTGCTAAGCTCTGGCATCCTGGAGCTTCAGAAAATGGAGGGATCTTGAGATAACAGTACTAATTTTCTGAGAAAGTGCCAGATTGTTTTCCAAAGTGGTTGTACAAGTTTATATTCCCACTAGCAATGGAGGAGAGTTCCCCTTTCTCCACATCCTCTCCAGCATGTGTTGTCACTTGAGTTTTTGATCTTAGCCGTTCTGATGGGTGTAAGGTGATTTGCATTTCCCTGATGACTAAGGACACTGAGCATTTTTTCATTTCTCTGCCATTTGATATTCCTCTATTGAGAATTCTCTGTTTAGCCCTGTATCCCATTTTTTAATTGGATTACTTGATTTGTTGCTATTTAACTTCTTGAGTTCTTTATATAATCTGGATATTAGCCCTCTGTCAGATGTAGGGTTGGTAAAGATCTTTTCCCAGTCTGTAGGCTGTCTTTTTGTTCTGACAACAGTGTCCTTTGCTTTATAGTTCATGAGTTCCCATTTATTAATTGTTGATCATAGAGCCTGCGCTGCCTTGGTGTTCTGTTCAGGAAGCTGTCTTCTAGGCCAGTGAGTTCTAGGCTCTTTCCCACTTTTTCTTTAACAGATTTAGTATGTCTTATTTATGTTGAAATTTTTGATCCACTTGGACTTTAGTTTTATGCAGGGTGATAGGTATGTCTCCCTGAGGTGTGTGTGTATGTGTCAGGGGAGCAGCCTTACCAGGCCACAGAGGAGGACAGTGCAGCCGGTCCTGATGAGACCTGATCGGCTAGGGCCAGATGGAAGGGGAGGTGCACTCTTATCAGTGGACTGGGAAGGGGACTGGGAGGAGATAGGGAGAAGGTCACAACTGGGATCCAAAGTGAATAAATTGTAATAAATAAAAAATTTTTTAAAAAGAAAAGAAAATGGAGGGAAATCGGCTCACTGTCATTTCCAGGGCTCTACTGGTTTCCCTTTACTCTGTGTGTGTGTGTGTGTGTGTGTGTGCATGTTGGCATGCATGCATGTGTGGGCATGTTTAGCCTATAAGCTCCTATGGAACAAAATCTTTCTAAAAATGGAATGTCTTTATAAAGGAATCAAACATTTGCTTTCAAAAATCATTAAATCAGATGAGTTGAAGGTACATGTTTTGTTTGTTTGTTTGTTTTTTAATGTCCAAACCAAAAAAAGGGCTGTTCCCATGACATGTTTTGTCAATACTGAGAGCTCTTTTAAAGCCTGCTATTTCAGCCTGGAGACAGGTAAGCCCTGTACAGTAAGCTTGATAGAATGGTGAAAACACTTCCATTCTTGGTGGTGCTTTGACGGAGGACTGAGTGTCTTACCATGCAGGGAGGAAGGATCCTCCAGAGAGCAATGGGCGAGCTACATTGCCGCAGCACACACCGCAAGTTCTCAGGTTGGCCAAGTGTCAGCAAGAGCTCAGAGCCGGTTGGCTTCCACTTCCTAAGCCTTTTTCACTCCGCTGCTCTTCTGTCTTAGTTCAGCCGGGAAACCAGAGTTCTCATTCCTTTGCCTTTTGTTTAAGGTATGTTTTTATCTCTGATTTAGAATCATGATGCTTAAAAGATAAGCCTAGCCAATTGGGTCACTCATACTTGTCATCCTAATGCTCTGGAGGCAAAGGCAGGAGGATTGAAAGTTTGAGGCCAGCCTAGACTACAGTATAAGAACTCGCTTTAAAAAGTGAGTGAAATAGTTAACTGCCTGTGTCGCGCCGGTACCTGCTCTTCAGTGGGGGGTCACTGCCAATGGACGGTTGAGAGTGGCAATCTTTTGCATCTTCTCTGCCCCCTCTTCCTTGTTCCTTGCTTGCTTGAACTTCTCCCTGTCTGAGGACAAGCCTGTTGGCTCCAGCACTTGGCGCGTGAGTCTGATGCTCTTTGTGATGCTCTGGCAGCTGCAGTGTTGTGAGCACCTGTCGTGATGGCGCGGCTCCCACACACACCATGATGTGCCAGTTTGCTCAGCAGAGCTGCCAGGCAGAGGGGTGCTGGAGAGGGCTAGCTTGTACCATGTGCTGCTTTTGCTGAAAGGAGGGCTTCCCTCCGGAAGGAGTGCCAAGTCAGAGCCACGTGCTTCCTTAAATTCAATTGGGCACATCTGTTGGCACTTGCGGGTGTTCATGCTGACAAGTCTTTCTGCTGGTGGGAGCTTTCCCTTCACTTCTTTAGCACTTGTGCCCGTTGACCTAAGGGATTGTGTCGTCTTGGGCTACAGAGGATAGACAATCTGCTATGGACTGAGGCGGGGCTTCCACGGTCTGGATCTTAAGCTGTTGCTGCTTGTGTTCTGCGTTATTGTCCTAGCGTGGTCTTCCTCGTGGCTGCAAATGGTTTTGTCATGCTCTCCTGCGTCTCCTAAGCTTAAAATCTAGCAGTCTGGAGAGTCACGGCTGTGAATTCCAGTAAAGACACTTGACTAGAGCTGTGTTCAAATGTGAATTACCTTTCATAGGGAAACTATTTCTGCACAAAGGTTATTCATAAGTATAACTGTTCTGGAGGCAACATTTGCTTTAAATTTACTTTTACAGTTTCTAACATTTGCTTCTATCTAGATTTAAAATTAATCCATTTCCATATGCTTTTTGTATTACATATTTTTTAAAATTATCCTCTTACATGTTGGGGATACTTTCATCCTGAAGAGTAGTTTGAAGGCTAAATTAAAAATGAAAAGATTTGACTTCTAACTGTGTTTGTTCACACTGAGAAGATTACTTTTTGGTGTTATTGCATAATTGCATAAGAAATGTGGCAATGTAAAAGACTCCTAATAAACACGGACTAAAAGAAAGCATCAACTCGGTGCTGTGTGCAAGGGGCCAGCGCTTCTGTCCTGTACCGAAGTCCTCAGACTTGGATGAGAGTTGTTAGTATTGGTTGTGTGGTTAAAAACAGACACACAACATGAAGTCCACATTACCTGGTTAACGTTGCCTATTGGCCTGATTAGAAGTAGGTGCTCTGACAAATCAGGATTAAAAGTAAATCTTAATTTAGGGAAATTTCGTGGATAAAATATACTAGACTGGGTTGTCCCAGAACTCAGAACCAATTTCTCAGTGTAAGTTTTTACCCACCCCTGTAAGATAAGCATTTTTTGGCCAATGCTGTGTCTGTTGGTTGACCTGGGTTTATAATGCATAGGCATACTACATGTTTGTGAGGAAGACTCCCTTGATTTAAGTTATATGATTTTAGAGATTTACTTAACATATACACACACACACACACACATGCTCTTCTGCATCATAGTATATATATGTATATACATGTATATATACATACATGTGCCTGAGTGTATGTATACCTACTCCATGCACGCAGGCATCTGTGTGCAAAGGCAGAGGATCCCCTGAACTTTAGGTACAGGTGGCTTGTGAGATGGCTGAAACAAAACTGGCATCTTCTGGAAAAGCAACAAGTGGTCTTCACTGCTGAGCCATCTTTCTAGGCCCAGGTGGTAGGGCTTTAAAAGGTTGGGGTTTCCAGTTTGGATTCTGGAAAATGCCCCAGCACATGTGCAAGCGTAGCCTACGGCTCCTGATAAAGTACTGGCAGCTTGTGGCAAAGGGTAGATGAGAGAACGCTGGATTTAAATCAGCAAGCCTATGTCATACTTTGCACAATTTCAAAAGTGTGGCTGACATACGGACAATGTACAGGGTGCTTCATTTGTGAGCTGAGACTGAGTATGAGGTCTGCAGACACTGCCATGTAGTAGAAACACAATAGGGACATCCTTGTTCTTTTCAGTTTTCTGGTGTCTGTTACAGCAAGAAACAAATGGGCTGGGGATGTAGCATAGTTGGGAGGTGCTTGCATGCCATGCATAGAGTTCTGGGTTCAGGCCCCAGCTCCACAAGAACCAGGCCTATAATCGCAGCACTCGAGATGGAAGCAGGAGGCTCAGGAATCGCGGCTCACCCTGTACTTCACAGTGAGTCTGAGGCTTGGATACTAATCGTCTCTTTAGGTGATGAGATGGATTACAATTTTATATAATTTTATATGACATCAGTGTAAAATGTGAAATGTTTTCCCATGCAGGGTCGCAGTGTAGCACATCCCAGTGGGACTCGATAAAGTCTCCAAGTACTCGTTAGCGTTAATGATTTGCTTTAAGACAGGAGCAGCTCTGGAGTGGGGCTCTCTGAAGCTGTCAGCCAGGTTAACGACCGACCGCTGACCTGAAATTGCCACGAACTACAGAGACAGTGCCTACTAGTAAATGGTGACTGGGGCCTAGGCAACGCGAGCAGACAATGCTCAGAAGCCACATCTTCTTCACCTGTGGGCTTTGTCCTGGGCATGTGCTGTCCGAAGCTGAGGGAAGACTGCAGTGAAGGAAGTGTGAGTGGAGGAAGCGGAGGCTTTCTATGGCTGTGACAAAGCATGACCAAAGCAGCTTGGAGAGGAAAGGGTTTATTTCCGCTTGCACTTCCACATCACAGCCTCCGCAGCAGGCAGGAGGAGAAGGATCAGCGTGAGGTTAGAATGAAACTCCGCTCAGCCCAACTGTCGTAGCCGATGCTGTACCCAGAGTTCTAGAGTCTGGTCCAGATCATTCTCCTTGAGCCATATTTAAGCACAGCGCAATGTTGGGAAAAAGCAACCAGATTACAGTTAACTCAGTCCCAAGTACACAACAAGTTAAGGTGTGCTCACACTGGGAGTCTTACAAAGGATATCTGGCTTCTTTCACAAGAATGGGTACTGTTGGCTGAGAGATAGTGCCGAAGAGTTAGGGTCTAGGGATTGTGACTGAGGTAAACGTAATGCCTGTGGGTGTCAGGGTTGGCCTGGGCCCATGATAACATCAGAGTTACTTAGGCTGCTGGACAGCACAACTGACTTCACTGTAAAGATAGTTTTATGGCCTAAAAGCTGTGCTAAGGTTTAGGGGGGAAGAATCTGGGATAAGTAAAATAAAAAAAATCTGGAAGATATGGGCAGAGCCTGTCTCATCAGACAGCAAAGGATCCCCAGGTTGTAAAACTACAACATTCTGGACATTCCAGGAAGAGCAGCTAAGCACCTCATTCCACTGAAGAGGTGAGTTGTGTGTTTAACTTTGCTGGCTTCTCCAGTGCCTACCTGTGTGCACAGGCCTCCCTGCCCTCCCTCACTGAGGGAGGTCAGATCAGGAACTCAAGGCAGGAACCTGGAGGCAGGAGCTGAAGCGGGGACACTGAGAGGTGCTTCTCAGTGTTCATCCGGGGTTATTCCTCCTGCTGAGTCCTACAGCCATGACCACCTAGCCCAGGGACAACACTGGCCCTCCCACAGCGATCATCAATCCAGACAGTACCCAAACAGGCTTGCCTTCAGACCAACCCATGGAAGCATTCCCTCAGAGAAGACTCCGGTCAGAGCAGGTTGGCGTTGTGCCACGTTGACAGGAGCCAGCTAGCCCAGGGCGTGAGGGCTGTGTACAGTCCTGCAGTGACCCTAGGGAAAGAGCTTGATTAAGCCGAAGGCTGTGTGTTCTGCCTTGTTTTCACGCCTTCGTTGTGTTAGCTATCCAGATGAGATAAATGGGACTCGAGCCCTCTGATTTCACGTGTTGACAGGGTGACTTCAAAAGTTACCTTTTCCTGTGTTAATGAAGGACCTGGGGATTTGTTTCCTGTTACGCCCCCACAGGGGATGTTATATTTAAGTAAAACACAAAGTAATTCCACTTTTCTAGGAAGATATAAAATGATCTGGGGATGTACTTCTGAAATTAAGAATTTGGAAAAATCATATGATGTTTAGTTGAAAAGTATGAACTGAGCATGATTAATGTCAAATCCATATATATGGAGGTGAAATAGAATTGATAGTTTTAATAATAAAAAACTAAAATCCAGGTAACATGCTGAGGTAGATCAGAGCAGAATAAGTTTATTGGCTCCTGTAGGACACTTGGGCTTAGGTTTAGTGGACACAAGTACAGTGGGATGAGGTTGGATTCAATGCCTCACGCTGAACCTGGACAAAGTTTCATGTCAGAATCCTGCTTAGTGAGTGGCTCTGGTAATGGTGGTAGGCTATTGGTATTACATGTATATAAGTCATTTTTTGTTTGCTAGAACTAGGTTAGTATGTAGTGGTTCTGGGAGAAGCGTTGACGTCCATGCCCTGGGCCGCCCGAACAGCTTGGAGCTGAGCCATGAATTTTAGAAAGGCAAGCCTGTGCTCAGCATAAGGAATTACATTCCTAATGGGCCAGAGCTTAAAAGTGAGACGGCTGTGTTACGAGTCAAGGCCAGGTGGCCCCCTGCTGGAAGCATCCTGAAAGGCTTCTCCTTCACCCACCCATGTGCTGCCACTCCAGTGCTGGCACTGGGTGCTGCTGCTCTTTGTTCAGTGCAGTTCTCAGCTGCTCCTCCAAGCCGAGCGGGTGCCGACAGTGTAGCTGAATGCCAGGCTTCTACCAGGGCCTACAGAGCATACAGAAGGCCTGGGAACCATGTTAAAAGGGCCCATGGCTTGCTAGTTGCCATCCTCAGGATTCCTGACTCAAGAAGCCTAGGTGGGTTGTAATTATGCAGTTTTTGCAAGATCTAAGCTCAGGCTCCAGAGCCTGAACCCTGAGTAGCACTGGTTTAGGGCAGTGGTTTCCGATAGGCATAATTCCCCTCAGCATGGTCATTTGGCAATGTTCGCAGCAGGGTTGCCTGCTGAGTAGAAATGCATCTAAATCTGTGATGTGTAGCATTGTTCCCACAACAAAGTATCAAACAACCAAATGTCTAATGTTGAGAGATTCTCATCTGGAGTAGTAACAGAAAATCCAGCGTCTATAAGGCACTTAAGAGTATCCCGGTGGATGGTGGGTTATGGTTCCTCCTAACTTAGTCTGAGGGTGTCTGTCAGTTAGGGACACCTTCCCATAGGCAGTGAGACAGGCAGGCCACTTGCTGTTGTAGCTGCAGGAAAGCATGTGATTTTGGAAGGGAGGCTGCCTGGGAGAGCAGGGGTGTGGCTTCACAGCTTAAGTGACATCTGACAGCTCTATAAAAGGGTAGGATTTGCCAGAGGCGTACTTGCCCAAGGGAACAGGCAAGCAAAGCAAAGTGGGAATCTGTTGAGTTGGCTACTATGCCTGGGATGGAATATAGACCATGGAAGCTAGAGGGTGCCAGGTGGTCACAGTAGCAAGGCCACTAATGAAAGTCGCACTCACAAAGGTTACCCTTAGCCTGAAGGCAGCAGCAGGAGTCAGTCCTGGCAGAAAATGGTGCTGCTCACACTTTCGTGAGCTTCCAAGGGCTTCTGCTGTCTGCAGGCCTCATCACCTTGACAGGTGCCTCAGCCGGGATCACCTCCAGTGCACTCTGGGTCTCAGTGGTTATTAGCAAGACATGAAAGATTCCCCTCCATCCTGGGGCTTTGCCAATCAGTCCTTGCTAAACAACAAGACTTCTAGCCAGTCAGGGTGTGCATCGCCTACACGCTTACACACACACACACGCACACGCACACACTTGTTACTGGCTTCTGGAGGTTGGCTTCTGGAGTGGGCCATTCAGTGAGAATCATGGTGAACCTTAGAAACTGGACTGCATGCCTGGCACCTTTCATGCCAGAATGATTCACCAGCCACCCCTCTTGGCTGTTTCGTGAGGCCCCATGGAATCCCGTGATCTGACCTGAGGAAGTTGCAGTGGTTTCCATGCAGCGTTTCCAGCTGTGGTTTCCACACACAGCAAGTGATTCTTACTGTGCTGTGGTCTTCTATGTACATAGACTCAGGACTTGATTCTGCAGTGAAAAATGCAACTTCCCCAGGCATTCGGCTCTCCCTCCCCTCACTAAGAGCTGCTGTTAGTTTCTTACGTATTTTCTGGAGGGATATTTATACCAGATGGTATAAGGTATAAGGTAACTTATACCACACTGGCAAGTCACTCGCTCTAGTGCTTTTCTCTCGTTTCCTGAGTTAGGTTCATTGCCCCATCTTAAACATGAGGGCAGTAAATGGAAGTAGCTTGCTGGGTGCTGGGTGTTAAAAGTGAGAGGCAGAGATTTAAAGTTCTTGCAGATATACTCAGACACACTAATGATTGGTTCCCACAAGAAAAGGCATTGTTTTTCACTTCTCTTGTTTGCTTGTGAGGACTGAGGGCCAGGAACCTGCCTGTGACACTCCGTCTCCTTCCAGCTGTGTAGCTTTGGCCACTAGATTGCATTTTCTGCTGACCCCTGCCAGCAATGAGTGCACGCCTGCCTCCTCAGAAAGCAACTTAGTGACAACCGGCTGCCACCTCCAACTTCTCCGACTTGCTGTTGATGCCCCATAACAGTTGCAGCCCGCACAGGCCCAAGGCCTTTGCTTGTCCGCAGTGCTAGGCAAGGTGAGCAGCAGCCAGGCACCCTTTGGTAGCAGGATCAGCACCGCTGCACACAGGAGCAGGCCCAGCCTGAGCCCCGGTGGACAGAGCCCAGTCCTTCTCCCTAGGCTAACAGGCTGAACTGCCTGTGGCGTCACCTACAGGCAGCGGGGTTGTTCACAGCCTCACCGTTCTCAGCAGCACTGAGCATGGCCCCGCAGCGGTGGCAGGTAGGGGAGAAGGAACTTGCTCCACGAGGACTCTGGGTTATGGCAGCTTTGTGGACAGAGCTTACTTACAATGCTTCTCAATGCCTTGAGATGGGACATATGTCCTGTTTAGAGGACATTGTCCAGCCTGAGCGCAGAAACGCACAGTGGCCCACTGGGGACCAATGGTTTGGTCCAAATTAAGGTTTCAGATAGTGATTCTGTGCATGCATGCTTGGAATTTTAGTTCCTGGTGCTGGCAAGGTGGAACATAAAACATGACTTATGTGTTTGTCTCTTCCCAGCAGATAACAAGGAGGGAGCACATTCTTCCACCTTCTGGGTGTTGCTGAGCATCTTTCTGGGAGCAGCGGCCATGCTGTGCAAAGAACAAGGAATCACTGTGCTGGTAAGAACTCAGGCACAGATAGGGTCATCCGTTCCTTCCAAGAGAGACACTGTTGGCCAGCCCACCCCTGTGGCCTCTTCTGCTTCTGTGTGCCATCCCCAGCTGGAGGTTTTAGCCTTTTCTGGACCAATGGTCTTGGCTGCCACAATGCCAGTGTTTTAGATGGAGAGCTGACAGGTTCTTCTGTCCATGACTTGTGAATGCTGGGAATTGACCAATGGGAATTTCTTAGGGAGAGGAGCACGGTTCCTCCTTGCAGAGTCCCTTAGAAAAAGATGAAAGAATGGCTTGAATTTCTTGGGGCACGCTCAGACTTAGCAGTCCTGCACACAGCAAAGACCTTGACCAGCCACTGAAACCTTCTAGGCCCCCACACACTTGGCTTTTTCTCTCACCCAAAATGAGACTTGAGACACCTTCACCTGAGTAAGAGTGCTGGTTCAGTTCGGGCTCATTGTGCTTTTGTGGTTCCAGCAAACAAACCCTAGCACTGTGCCTGCTAGGCAAGCACTGACCCACTGAACTGAGTCCTCAGCCCAGGCTTCTTCAACATTCACAGCCCATTTCCACCCAAAACATTTTACACAACCCAGGGTATATGAAGTAGGTATATGAGATAGGCTTACAGATCAAACATTTACTGATGACATCATATTTTATACCAATTCTCTGGTATAACGTAACCTTACCATCTATTGAATAAAGTAAATTTGTATGCCATAAGGTGGATATAGTTATTTGTCTAAGAAAATCTAATCCAACAAAACACTAATTTGATACTTCAATGCTTTTAAATGATAGGAAAAGATTGAAAGTGTTGATTTTCCATAATTAAACCATTATGTTTCTGTAAGAGCAGAGAACTTGTGTAAAGAAACCAATTCATGGCATGCAGAAGTCCACAGTCTCAGGCAGGGATTCAGGCATTGTGTGGTGTGATGGCGTGCCCAGTGCCAAGAGTGCGTGATGTGTTTGGAATACCGACTTCAGTGAGGCCGCACAGTGGACCCTGGATGGGGGCCACTACAAACACCTTCCGTTCATCATGTTTTTGATTTTGACTTAATTTTTGGTTATCTTGTGCTTAGAAACTTTGACGTTGCCAGCTTTTTATGGTTAATTGCGTGGTCTCACATGGGATCCTGACCCGCAGTTTAAAGCCTTGGCCTAGTTAGTCGAGTGTTTAGAAAGGTGTAGAGCCAGTGAGATGGCTCAGCAGGTACTGGTGACTGCTGCCAGTCTGATGACCTGAGTTTGAGCCTTGAGACCCACATGGTAGAGGAGAGTGATTCTCACTACCTGTCTGCCATCCATCCCAAACAGATTTTTAAAAGGCTTTTTCTCTTCTTCATTACACATTTCACAGTTCTGAGAACCGAAGCTTCCGTTTGTATATATAGGACATATATCATCTTCAGTCAGTTGTAGGCTACATTGTATTTTGTAAAATAGACGTGAAGTTGTGTTCATAGAGCGAGCTCGGTGAGTCTGTTAGAACCAGTCATTAAATGACATGTGCATGCTAGTGAGCCAAGTGTTGAGTGTGCTCTGTTGTGCTCAGCTTCCACTGCCAGTGCTGAGGTGGGCAGGAGAGGGCTCCCTACACAGCAGGCACAGCACGCCTCGGTCTGATCTGAGTCCGAGCGACAGAGACGCATTAAATATATATCCATCCATCCATCCATCCATCGCCGCCCCTCTCCGCATAGCCCTGGTTGGCCTTGTGTCATTACAGGAAAACGTGGAATCTGAGGTATGAGCCAGAAAGGACCAGCAGCCTGGGCAGCTGCCTCGTCATCCCCAGAGCTTGTTAGGCCAGGGTCTCCGCCCCTTCCCAGGCCTACTTAGCTTACCACACTATCCAGGTCTGCTCCAGAGTTTGTTAACGCATTAGAAGCACTAAGATTAGGTTGAGCTGAAATGAACTCTGAGCATCTTGAGGCTGCCTCTAGCTTGGGTGGAAAAGTGAGTACCAATCTTGTATTGGGCTCCGTGCCCCTGATCACATGGCAAGGACAAACAGCATGAGACAGAGCAGCAGCAGACAGAGCTCCTGTCTTCCGGAAAGCAGTGTACAGTTAAGCAGAGACTCTTCTGTGACCCATGATGACCGACTGTCACGTTAGTGGATAAAATCAGGATTCTTGGATATGTTTAACCCGGCAGTGGCCTGTGAATTGGGTAATTAGTGACTCCTTTCGTTTGTGGGAGAAGAGAGTTAAGCAGGGGTGTCAGCCTTGCTCTGGAAACCACAAATTAGCACTGGCTTCTGATGATTCCTCATCTTCCTTGCTCTAAAACCCCGTATTAAAAAAGAGCTCTGTCACTAGGGGCAGCTTCACCCGACACTTGGACTCTTTTGTACAGACTGGGCATGGGTTCCAGTAGGTGAGAGTGACATGTACAGCAAGCCATCCACAGAGTAAAGATGAGGTCCAGGGCCTAACTATACTTTGAATAGCTGCCAAAGCAGACAGTGTGCCCGTAGGCGAGGTCACACTGCCCCCGTAGCCACTGGAGGTCACGTCAGTCATTTGTTGTTCAGCTAGCAATAGAGGGTGATTCTAATCGTGTCTGAGGAGACTTACTTGTGCACACATTAGCATCTTTAATGTGCAGGGTGCAGAGCTCCTCTAGAGCTACGTTACAGCCACCGGTAAGAGGACACAAAGAGAAGAGAGTCTAGCTTTTAGACTATAGCTCCAGAAGAGTGTGGTCATTCTTCCCAGGCTCCATTTGCCACCCATGTGACCCGACTGACCTTGAATTCTCTCCTCCAAGGGGCGCTCTGGAGGATGGAGTCCAGCTGTGTGCCCAGGGAGCTCTACCCGAGAGAGCCAGGGCTTCCTCAGAGACTGACGTGTTTGACCATTCCCCAGGCCCCAGTCAGCCCACTGAAGTTTAGGTACAAAGCAGGGTTGGCAGGATTGATGGCTGCCTTTCTCTTTTTATGCTTACTTACTGCCCAGGCAGCTGACCATTGTGTTTCAGTTACAGACAAGGAATGGCAGAAACAAAGACTTCTGGGGAGCTTCTTATGGGAGCCCCAGAGTTTTAGCTATTCTAAATTGCACAGTGCTGCTACATGTAGGCTGTGGGATCATTGCTGCCAGGGGCTCCCTCGATTAGCACCGGTAGAATCCGTCCTGTGGATTAGGTTCATCTAAACACGTGTTGTTCTTTCTAAGTACTGGGAGTTTGTCTGTGGTCATCTTCAAGTTTCTTGTCTGGGTTAAATAATGAAAATGTGACTATGGTTTCTGCCCTGTCGGAGCCAGGTTCCCTCCAGACTAACTGTGAGGCTTTGATTCTTAGGGCTTGAACGCTGTGTTTGATATCCTGGTGATAGGCAAATTCAACATTCTGGTAGCTGTCCGGAAGGTACTACATAAGGACAAGTCATTAGAGGTGAGTTATGTACTTCATCGTGAGCCTAGACATGGAAAATGTCAAGTAGCAGCCTCTTTAAAAATGCTGTTTTCCGAATATTTCTTGAGATTTAAACTCTCAAGTAGGCAGCTGTTTAGTGCACTGTGTCCCGTTATACTTGGAGTTGGGTTGTTTACTTATTTTGCAGTGCTGGGATTAAACCCCAGGCCTCGTTCTAGGCAAGTGCCTAACCTGTTTCTCCAGCCCTTTTCTTACGTTTTATTTTTGAACCCGGTCTTACTAGCTTGCCTAGGCCGTACTTGAACTCTGCATAGCCCCCAGGAGACCATATGGGCCAATGTGGCTAGTCTCTTGTCTTAGCCCCTAAATACTTAGATTACCTACTAGGCTTTAGTGAAAATTTTCAACAACAGGAACTTTGTGGTGTCCTTTCAGAACATTGGTGTGCTCAGGAATGGAGGCCTCCTCTTCCGAATGACCTTGCTCACCCTCGGAGGCATAGGGATGCTTTACGTACGCTGGGCCATCATGGGTACAGGCCCACCGGCATTTACTGAGGTGGACAACCCAGCCTCCTTTGCTGATAGCATGTTAGTTAGGGTAAGTATTGCACCTGGAATCTTTTCAGTTATTTTTTCTCGCTATCAATCTGTAGATTCACGGTTCTCAACCTGTAGGTTGTGGTCCTTTCTGAGGGGATCTCCTAAGACAGTTGGAAAATAGATTTTACATCACAATCCATAACAGTGGCAAAATGACAATTATAAAGTAGCAATGGAAATAATTTTGTGGTTGAGGGTCACGGCAACCTGAGGAGCTATAGTAAAGGATTGCAGCTTTAGGACGGTTGAGAACCGCGGCTTTTTACACTTCATCCTTCCCCATCTTCTCCCCCCCCCCCCATCGTATTCACAAGTGCCTAATAAATGCACACACCCATGTTTGCTGTTGTTACGGTTCTGAAGCTGACTTGTTATTACACAGTTGGGAAGACTGTATGTTGGCTCCCTGTAGTTATCTCTTGCTCTCCATGGACAATTAGTTTCAAGAGTCCCCCCACAATTCCAAACTCCAGGGGTGTTTGAGCCTCTTTGATTATGTAAAGTATTTACATATAACCTGTTCCCATCTCCCTAAGCTCACAAGTCTCTCAGCTTCTATACTGTGCCTAACACAACGCCTGCTCTTTGTTACATGATACAGTGAAGTACGCTGCTCACCAAGCTTAAGCTTTGGGTTTTGAAACTTTCTGGAATTTGTTTCTTCCAAATATTTTCAGCATGTGGTTAAATTCAGGTTTGCTGAATCTGTGGATTCAGGCCCCCAGAGAGAACTACAGCCATAACTCCTTTCGTGGACAGAAGGGAGGGCCGCCCTTCTGTTGTGATGGCCGTCTTACTAATGTGCTTTCTAACCCCATTTCTGTTGCTGCGTGGGAACCTGGCATGACTGAATTAAGACAAATGTAGTAGCACAGTGCTCGTTAAGAGTCTGACAGTATTGAGATTATTCACCTATGTTCCTGTTTTCCTAAGGATAAGGAAGGATCTCTAGCCCCAGGTTCTCAGCTGTGTGCTTTACAGAAAGAAATCGGGAGGCTGTGTAGGGAGGGCTGGGCTCTGTTTTTAAATTGTTAGGTCCCTGGTGACAGCAGGCCTCACACTGACCGTGGCAGAGGCATTAGATAACCCTGAGTAAATGAGCCAGAAATATAAGTAACATCTGCATTGGCTGAAGTATTAAAATTCTAAAATCTGCATGAAGTTGATAAATTACAGATTACAGCCCTATGCGCAGAACACAAATGGGCAGTATTTTATTTTTACACAACTGCTCCCTGGAACAGACGCTCATGACCTCCTCAGAAGTGAAGTTAGGATATGCATGTTCTTTCAAATTCGACATCAAGGAAGTGTTTGTTTTTCTTTTGACTGACAGGCCATAAACTATAATTACTACTATTCATTGAATGCCTGGCTGCTGCTGTGTCCCTGGTGGCTGTGTTTTGATTGGTCAATGGGCTGCATCCCCCTCATTAAGTCAGTTGGTGACTGGAGGGTAATTGCTCTAGCGGCACTCTGGCTCTGCCTAATTGGCCTAATATTCCAAGCCCTGTGCGCTGAAGATAGCTGCAAGAGAAGGTAAGAGGCAGCAGTTTTAACTTCTACAGAATCATCCTGCTAAACCGAGCACCCGTCACTTGTAACAACTCTGTGCATATCTAAGGACACTTGTTCTGAGTTATGGCAACCACCAAGTAGGAATGAATCTACAGCTAGCTTCAGCTGGTGGGGAGGGAAGTTGGAGGAGCAGTGGGCATGACTGCCAGGTGCCACCCCCAGTTCCTACGCAGTCCTTCCCCTCTGTTAAGCACTAAAGTATAATCTATGCTCAGAACAGAGAGTGCAGTGCATGTGTCGGGCCCGGTACCTCACAGTTCTCCATCAGAGAAGTCCTTGTGAGTTCCGTGCTGGTCCTTTCTGTTGTCCAGCACAAATTAAGTTGCTGCCCGGAAGAGATACTATACTTTTCCAGCAGATAAAAGGATCTTATGCAAAGCATTATTGAGAAAATAACTGGGGAAAACAAACATGCTCTGACAATGAAAACTGTAGGAGGATTTCCACAAAGCCTAGGTGACAGTCCTTGTGGCGTTTCTCAAAACACATGGATGCTTTGCGCTGACCTGTGAGCTTCTGAAGAGCAACAGCGTCCGTGCAGTTCATTTGTATGTGTGAAACAGGATTTAAAACTAAAGTGCTGTGAGTCACGGCTCCCAGAGGAACCTCGGATGTGACCTCGCTGCGTCACTTAGGCCACCACATCATACGAGACACTGAAATGTGCATCTGGATGAGTTTCACCGCACAGCGTTCTTGTGCTTAAGTGGTTCCCACATAAAATGTCAGTTTCTTTGGAATTTTACAAAGTTTAATCTATTTCAGTATTTGTTCGTGTTAGGAAAGTGTGTGTGTGTGGTGTGTGTGTGTGTGTTTGTGTGTGTGTGTGTGTGTGTGTGTGTGTGTGTGTGTGGTGGGGGGGTGGGGTCATCCATTAAAAACTACATGGATCTATTTGGGACCAGTGTTCATTAATGAAGAAGTAGATTAAACGTGGTCTGGCATATGATCTGGATGTTTCCCTGTGTGCTGGCTGCTAAGTATTTTGCTCTGTGCTGCCTCTCCTGATGACTTTATCTTTGCTAACATCTTTTCTAAATTGGCGGTAAGAAACAAAGAACAGTCTTCATGGCAAGGAAGGTACTTTTCTTGAGAAGTCTAAAAGCAACCATTTCATCTTCCAGAACCCTTACTCTGGGTTTGGGATTCCTTGTGATCCCCTTTCTTCCTGCAAGCAACCTGTTCTTCCGAGTGGGCTTCGTGGTCGCAGAGCGCGTCCTGTACCTCCCGAGCGCGGGCTTCTGTGTGCTGCTCACCTTTGGCTTCGGAGCCCTAAGCAGACACACAAAGAAAAAGGTATTGGGGGGGGGGTGCTGGGGCGATGATTCGGTGGGTGAGAGACTCGCTGTGCAAGCATGCAGGCTGAGTTGGAACCATAGCATCGGTGTGAAACACTGCGTTGGCTTTGCCCGTAACCTTGAGCTTGGGAGCGCCAAGCCAGGCAGACCCTGGGAATTCGCTGTGTAGCCAGCCTAGCAGAAGTAGCCAGCTCCAGGTTCAGTGAGCGGTCCTGTGTGAAGAAGGAAGGTGAGGAGGAAGGCGCTTGGTGTCCTCGTGTGGCTGTACGTGGGCACAGGAGGGTGCGCGCGAGTGCATGTTCCGCATATATGCACACCGCAGCTCAGAGTGCTGCCACAAAGAACCCTAGCCACCACTTAGCTTACTCATGACATCTGCCTACTCCGTTCAGAAACCAGTTGCCGCCATCATCCTGGGCATTCTACTCATCAACACGCTGAGATGTGTGGTTCGCAGCGGCGAGTGGCGGAGCGAAGACCGGCTCTTCCGAAGTGCCCTGTCTGTGTGTCCCCTCAATGCTAAGGTACCTTGCCACCAGATTCCTCTTCAGAGCATTTCACTGGAGAATGTTTGAAGACTTCAGTGGATGAGAGTATTCACCAGAGAGCAGTGACCAGTGTTAGCCCATCATCAAATACTTGAGGGGGGGGGGGGTTAGTGTAATTTTTTTCAGTGAGTTAAGATTAATTACACTTAGCTAAAAAAAACAAAAAACAAACATTACTAAATTCAGAAGAAATCATTGAAAGCAAACAGTATCCATAGGCTGGTTTGCGCAAACGTGTGCCCACCTGCCAGGTGCTGGAGTCAGGGATGACGCGCCTCCAGGCAGGGAACAGCTACCATCTTCTTCTTTTAGAGCGCACCTTTCAGAAGCCACGCTCTGCTGATGGGAGGAGCGGGCCCTCGGCTGTAGTGTGAAGGCAGCAATACTTACGGATAGGACTGGAAGTTTAAGGTCGGCCATTCCACAGAAGTTCACATGCAGTTCACCCTGAGATCCTGCCTGGTGGCGCCTCTTGCCAGATTAGATAAGCATGGATGTGTGCTGTGAAATTGGCAGTGTTTTTGTTGGAGGGGTCTAGTGGGGATTCACCTCACTTGTACATTTGGTTAAATCTTAGCTTTCCGCTTACTCAGCTATGCAAGCTTTCAGTTCTATGCCTGCGTGCTAGCTTTCTTGATCATAACAGTGGTCAGCACATAGTAGGTGCTTGGGAAATGTTAATTTTGTGTTATTTGACTTCACGGTACATTAAGAAGAGAATTCTGTTTGCTAGGGTTGGGCCAAGACTTTAGGGTAGAAGTCTCCTGTTTAGAGTACAGATTATTCTGTTGTCTGAAGCTGTCTTAGCTCACTGATTGGCATTGCTTGGAACGTACAAATGTTACGTCTCTGAGGTTTTCAGTTCTATGTTCTGTATTAAAGAAAGCAATGATTTCAAAGTTACATAAATAAAACTAATGAGCTTCACATCTTACTATGACCCCAGAGTGAAGACAAGTCTATAACGCCATGACCCCTTGTCCTTCGTTGTTTGTTTGCTTTTTCTTTTTTGGTTGAAACATTTCACTCATGTTTTATTGCTGAGATGTCTTAGAAAAAGTGGTTTCCTTCAAGTGTTTATCTTTGTTTCCTGATATGTCACGCTCTGTTGTTAATTAGCTTCAGTGGCGGTTTAATTCCATAGACATGAGACTCCGCTCACGTTCATGCCTCTGCAGGGACAGCGCTGGCTGCCCTTCTGCTTCCGTGGGTCCTCGCTGTTGCTCATTCCAGGCTACACAGGGCTTTATAATTAATCCTGTTGTTTTTCTGCTAAGGACTTGGAGGGCATTTCTTTATTTTGCCAGTTCGGAGAGACAGGCATAGAAAAGGGAAGCTGGTACGATTTGTGTGAGTAATTTTGGTGGCTCAGTAGAGATCCATCGTGGTGTTTTGGTGTGCCCAAGTGACCATAGTAAGCAATAGACATGGGATATATTTGCTCTCTGAGCTTGAACATCTTCTCAGCATGTGAACTGAGCCACAATAGGCTGGAAAACAGGATTCACACATGGGCATTACTCAGGTCACAAGTATATATGTTTCTCTTCTTAACTTGGGGTGCACATAAAGACCTCAAGTGCTGTGATATCCCTTCTTTTCCAGAGCTTTTCTCAACGATGCTGCCATTTCATGTAAGCATGATAAAGTTTCCGATTGTGTATAGAGTATTTCTCTATACACTCAGGTGTCGAATTGTCTTCCTCTTTTTTTTCAAAAAGCTCTGTTGCTCTCAGAGAGGAAGGCTCTCTTTTGAAAACTGCTGCGTCCTTTCGATCACTTTCCAGGGGATTTGTTTTCTGTTCTGGTCTCTGCTCAGTAGCTTCTGAATATTAAGTAAGCAGTTGGCACCTGGCTACTGTTCAGACCCAGATTTATAAGCTGAGACTCTTTTTTTTTTTTTTTAGATTGGGATATCAGTGTAGGTAGTGCTGGTCTTGAGCCTGCATTTAAATTACCCACAGTGCCTTGCATGTGGTAAGTGCCTAATATTAATGTTTGAATTGGGCCAAATGAAGATTGTGTTCATCAAGCCTACCTTGCGTGAGACTCCAGGTACTGAATATTGGCAGTCATTTTCGTTTTTAAGGCTGAGGCGTATGCTTTTAATATCAGCCCCATGATACAGTCCTAAGAGTGGACAGATCGTATGCCACCCCAAGGTATTTCCTGAAGGATGATTACTGAATTTTTGTGTGTTTAAACATTTTAGGTTTGGCGATCTTCAACCTCGGCAGAATATTTGAAACAGTTTCTAAAGCAATGATATTAAGAGTGCCTTTTGTTGTGGTCCCTGTTACTTTTTTCACATGTGTATGTCATTTAGTGGCAGTGAATGTTTTAATCTGGCTTCATTGTCTCAGCATATGAGGTGCAAAGGCTGGGGGAAAGTTGGGTAAATGGGAGCTTTCCCTCTTTTATTTACCATGGTAACAAAGTCACTAATTTTCTAACCACTACTAGAAGTGGCCTGTTGTGAGGTTTGTCTTCTCAGTGTTTGGCCCAATCTAGGCAGCTATTTTCTTTTCACAGAATTCCCTGTCCAATCCACAGAGTGAGGATGTGTTTTTAATTTTAGACTGCCTTCGAGGCCTGAATCATATTTCTAACTCATTCCATTTAAATAGCTGCTGTCAGGCTTTTCACAGTAGCCTGTCCTCTCCCTTGGAATTCTGGCCTGGCATCCTGAGTGTCTGGCAGAACCCTGGCCATGCTGCAGAGGGCAGCTGAACTCTTTTTGAGAGTGGTTTACAGAGAGAACAAAATTTACCCCAAACAAAGGAAAGCAGCAAGAGCTTGTGGGCAAGAGAGGCTAGAATCGTATTGACATCTGAGTAGAAACTGTGTTTGTATTCTGGGGACCAGGAGGACATCTTTCTTGGTGGCATCCTCTATCTAGTTTTTTGTTCTTCTGTGCATGGAATGGGATGATCTTCACAAATACCAAGGCCTGCTCTGGCAACAGCATTTACCAGACTACTTCCAAGCTGTAATGTAAGAATGAAAATGCCTTTGAGCGGATAGTATTGTGGTCCAGGAAGTTTCTGTCACACTGTGGTGTGTGTGTGTGTGTATCTTATAAGAGAGGTGATGTTCAGGAGTACACAATACATCAACCTAGTATTTCTCTGCTTAGGATTTCTCTCATTGAATTAGGCAAATATAAATAGCAATTTTAAAATTGACTTTGTGAAAGGAATCTGCAACACATGTGCTTTTAGAATGCCACGCTGCCCCAACCATTCCAGAAATGCAAGAATATCTGCAGCAGTGCTGTAACTGGGTTGAGACGGAGGACAGGACGGGTTCCTTTTCAGGGTACAGGGCACCACTCCTGCTGGAATGCATTTAGGCTGTTGCTGTTTCAGGATTCGGCCGTATGCTTGAGTGCCCAGGTTGCTGCAGCACAACGCCTGATAGCATCAGCCTGCAGCCATGGAAACAGGTTTTCAAGGCTGGAAGTCTCACGAGGAAGGTGTCGGCAAGGTTGCTTCCTGCTGCAGTCTCTCCCCTTTGTGTTGTCAATGGCTGTCTGGCAGTGACAATTTTGGAATTTGGGTTTCTTTAAAAAAACACACACACATCAAGATTATGAGAATATGGTTCGTTTTAATCCCAGGTGGGGGGATATGGGGCTTCTTCGAAGCAGCTCTGATTTGCCTCGTGCTCTAGCAGAGCCATGATTTTGCCAGCTGCACTTGTGTGATGTTTGGAATTCTGGCAATTTTTCAGAGTATATATAAATGCTAAGGCCCTGAGCCCTGGTGTTGGTGGCTTGTTGGTTGTTGGTGGTTACTCTTTGTTGACGTTAAGTGGTCAAAGCAAAGAAGAAACAACAGCAAGAAGAAATTAGATATCCTGTCAGTGAACATCAAACTTGCCCCAAAGAACTCCATGCCCCTATTCAACAGAAAGTAGTCTAACGATAAAGTCCCCTTCCCAACCCCTAACGGTATTCAGGGATCACTTTCCTTTCCTCTCTATCCTTTCTCTATCTTATCTGGTGTTAGCAGGTCGAAAGGGAAGAAGAAAAAGGGTGGAGAAGGGGTGAAGAAAGAAGAACCCACAAAGTAGCAAGCGCTTGTGTGGTCGTTATTTCTTTCTTCACCCAGTCAGACTGGATTGGGGTCCCCTGTGTGACCACACCTGACGTTTCTCTGTAGTATATTCTGAGCCCATGTGTAACTGAGAAAATGCTCTGCGTTCGCCTCCTAGGTGTCCTCATCCCAAGGTGGTTAAGAATTTCTCATTGAGTCCTCTTTATCGTCTTTGCAAATGGCTTCTGTGCTCCTTAGCCATTATCTCATATTCTCTTTCATTCTTAGTAAACATGAAACTCCCATCATAGAAATTAACCTTTTTAAGACAAACAGGATGAGTCAGTATGTGAAGGTGTTTGCTGCCAGGCCTCAGCTGAGGCTTGATGAAGACATGAGGCTTTGTAAGGAGAGAGGCTTGACCAGGCACCCTGTGGTAAACCAGCAGTGACCTTCTCTGAGGGCAATGCCAGGACTCGCAACTTACCCCCCACTGTCCTGTCATGATACTGTTGACTGTGTTCTGAGTTCTCACAGGGGTACCCACTCCAGACCTCACAATCTCTCTTCTAAACTGTGAGCAAAGTGTATATCTGCATTAAAAATTAGCAGCCTGTTGGGGGCTGGAGAGATGGCTCAGTGGTCCAGAGGACCCAGGTTCCCAGCACCCACATGGTGGCTCACACCTGTCTGTTACTCCAGCTCCAGGGAACCTGACACCACCATACAGATGTACATACAAGCAAAACCTGAATGTACATTTAAAAAGAAAAGCAGCCTGTGGCATTCTGTTAGAGCAGAAGGAAACAGTAAGACAGGGTAGAGAAGAGACACGGAGACGGGGAAGCTGGGTGGCGTATGAAGACAGCAGAGAGGCGTGTGCTCACCAGCAAACACCTAGAAGACAGAAGTCAGGCCGGAAGAGCCTCTCCCTCGGCCTGGACTCTAGGAGTGAGATCAGCAGCGCAGTGTGAAGCCCCAGCTTTCCCACCTTGTCCTGACAGCCCAAGGACACTGTTCTGGCCTTGTTGCTTCCAAGCAGTGCCTCACCAACCTGCCGTTGCCTAGCTGACCATAGTGCTGGCCACCCCAAGTTCCTGTCCTCAGCACCGCAGGACCTGAGCCTCTTGTCCCTGAACTCTGCCGGGGCTACCTCCTCTTCCCAGAGCATCCTCCAGGCAAACTTTTCCTGGTAGTTACTTCAGATCCCAGGCAGGAAATCCACCCACAGAACATAACCACTCCTACACACCCTTAAAGCCTGTGCAGTGGCACAGATCCTGAGGCAGAAGGTTAGTCATTAGCCAGGGGTGCTGTGAGGCAGACTCTGGGCTTCTGTTGCCCTGTTGTCCCAGCTGCTGGCACAGTGCCTTACCTAGTCAATCATTAATTGCTGCCAGAAGGATGTGGGATGGCAGGGGTTATTTGATGCCCTCTTACTTTAAACTGCCATGAGAGAACACTGGGGTTTAAGCACCATATATGTACTTCTCAGTATTCTGGAGGTTACGAAACCCACAGTGAAGGCACCTGTGGTTGGCAGTGCCTAGAAAGAACCCTCTTCTAGTCCAGGAACAGCCATCTTTCAGAGAGACCCTCCCATAACAAAGAAAGTGAGGGGCTCCATCTTTATTCACCTGCTAAAGTCCCCACTGCAATTAGGAGTTGGGATGCCATTGTAAGAATGTGGGGCGGGGACAGAAACATCCCGCTCACAATTCAGGAAGCAAAATGCTTTCAGTGCTACCAGAGGGACAGGCCAGGCCAGCAAGGGCTGGATTTAGGGAAAGGTGATAGAATTACCTCTGACTCGGGTCTGTAGTTGACTGACTTGTGATCTCAGCTCTGAGATGCATGAGAGAGGAAGACATGGAGCTTTCCAGAGGAGCCTAGCTTTGTGACTTCCTGGTTTCCTCTGGGGTGTTAGAGCCATTTTCCTTCCTGTCATATTTTACAGTCGTGTCTGCCTGTTACCTCCATGACTTGTGGTCTGTTCTCACAGATTCTTACATAAGCCTCTTACCCTTCCACCAGGAGGGCTTTTTAGTTCTGGAGAGTGCTGTTTTGTTTGTTTGTTTGTTTGTTTGTTTGTTTGAAATCCCTTTCCCTTCTGTCTTCAGTTAGAAGATTCGATAAGTTGTCTGGCTCAGAAAAAAGAAGTCTGTGCTGATGGCCACATTGTCACCTGTGTTTTCAGGTTCACTACAACATCGGCAAAAACCTGGCTGATCAAGGCAACCAAACAGCGGCCATCAGATATTACCGAGAAGCAGTCAGGTACACACATGTATGGGTGGAGTGTCACTTCCTGCGATGCCTGCCAGTCTCTGCTGAGTTCCAAGTGTTGGCTGGAAACAACTGAGCAGTAACAATTGTTTGGCCTCTCTCTCCACTTCCAGATTAAATCCCAAGTATGTTCATGCCATGAATAACCTTGGGAATATCCTAAAAGAAAGGAATGAGCTACAAGAAGCTGAAGAGATGCTGTCCATGGCTGTCCAAATACAGTAAGCATTTTTCTCTCTTCTCCTCTCCTCTCCCCTTCTCCCCTCACCTCTCCTCCCCTTCTTTTCTTTTCATACTGCCAGGGACAAAGAGTGCACCTCCATTTGGGCAGTCATCTAATCTTCTTTCTTTTTTGTTTACCTTTTGTAAAAAAATGTTTTTCCAGGCCAGACTTTGCAGCCGCATGGATGAATTTGGGAATAGTTCAGAACAGCCTGAAACGGTTTGAGGCTGCAGAGCAAAGCTACCGGACAGCTATTAAACACAGGCGGAAATACCCAGACTGCTACTACAACCTTGGGCGGCTGGTAAGGGCAGACCGCCCCCTGTTCCCATCACCTTAACCAGATGACCCTCTTAAACCCATCCAGCACACTCCACATTATAAAAGCCTCCTATGTGTTTATCGCATTTGAAAGTAGTGATTAGATTTCTTTGTGTGCACTGCTGAAGTTCCAATTAATGAGCCATCCAGGTTATAAAATCATAAAGGCAACAGATCAAATGAAAATTCTGTACATCCCTTCTGCCCTGGGAAGCATGTTCTAGGGGCCCATTTCCTGATAAACATTCTTGTTTGTTTTTAAAACATAATTGAATAGGAACTAAGACTTAAAAACAAACCTGTAACTGTTTTCTGGGCTTCCTTATTATCATTCCCCAAGGGAGCAGATCTCTTCCTTTGCAAGGGGACATCCTCCCCAAAAAGACAGCTTCAGGGTTAGAGCATTTATGTGAAAGGGCCTTGCAGTTACTTGGTAATAGAAACTAAGATGTTTGAACTAGTTTGTGTTTCTCATTGTTGGCAGAATATTTAGGGCAATCTGATTGCTCTTAATTTTCTTGACAAATAATGAAAATAATGAGACTCAAAGAGCATAGTTCTTTAAACAAGAGTCTTACAGACTTACCAGGCGAAATTGGTAAGGGAAGTTCTTCTGCTGATTGTACGCACAGTGACGAGACATCTGAAGAGAGTGCACAGCTTCACAAGTAGGTAGCACCCTCAGGCTGAAACAGGCTGTTTACCAGCAGTGGACATTGTTCTTTGTCTAAACAATGCCGTAGTGCCCTCACAGTAGTCATCCGCATGACCACCTCACCTCTTTTGAGCATTTGTTCTGTGTAACGTTTGCCGAACTTGTCTTTGCCACTTTGTGGGTTCTTCTTTCTCCCTTATCACCCTTCACCCCATTCCACCCCCTGTCACTTGATAGGAGAGAAAGAAAGATAGAGGGAGAAAAAGAGAGATCCCTGAATCTAATGTCTTTCTTTTCGTTTCTTCTTTGAGCATAACTACTAACAAGCTGCAGCCAACCCTTTTGAACAACCAACATCCACCAACACCGCCTCTTGGGGCCTTAGTGCTCACATGCGCGTGCACACATACAAACACTAACACTCACACATACACACCCTCTGCAAAGTTCCTCGAATCCCAAATGTCACACAGTCACAAACACTATCTGCAGCTGGCAAAACCATGCCTCTGCTGGAGCACGAGGCAAATCATAGTCAGCTGCTACGGACGGTCAGAAGCAGCCCCACATCCCCACACCTCGGATTAAAGCAAAACATATTCCTACAATATTTCTGTGTTTTTTAAAGAAACTAAAATTCTGTAATTATAAACACCCCTTGGCATCACCTGCCTCTGGGAAGCATCCCTCTCTGGACTTTGACCTGAAGACCATTTCAAAACAGAAGGGAAACCCAGAAAACCTTGGATGTTTGGGGCCATTCAATAGGAAGAATAGGCTTCCATTTTTACCATGATATGAATAACGTTGACCTTTAACATGTTTGTTCCGGAATAATGAGTCATGATTTTGTTAACTACACAGGAAGAAAGAACAGAGGAATCACAATGGTGAGACACATGACAGCAGGCAGAAAGACTCTTTCTCATGTTGGACAAGTCACTTTAAATGGGCAGATAATGTTTGTAGGAGAAACTTTAGAGTGATATAGTGTTTATGTTCTTATTTTAAAAACACCAAACTTGTCTTAGTTGTAAAGTATGGCAGGAAGACAGGAGTTGCTTCCTGCAGGGCACAGTAGAGGTGCAGCAGCAACAGGACTCCTGGGGAATAACGAGCAAGAGCAGGGTGCTCTGTCATCCTCATCAGCCGACTCCTGGGCTGCTGGGCCCTGAGTGTTTATACACTTCAGATGCCTGTTTTGTGATCTGCTTTGTCCTTGTATGCTGAACCAGCCTTCTCCCTGAACCATAAGACCAGGAAGTACTAACCCTCTCGTAGATAAGCTGTGGTGGAAGACACTTTAACTCCAGGGAGTCCAAGACCTCAGTCACATACAGAGCAGGCCCAGTCCTCAGAGTTCACAAGGGAGTGTGCTGTTCAACCTAAATCTGTAGGTGGAGGGGGAGCCTCCGGCTCTGTTGGGTGGGCCAGCTGACATCAGCCTCCGTCCCTGTGAAGTCTGTGGTGTTTCCCTGATCTAGATGGCTCCTTTCAGTTACTGTTTATAGCCAAGTGAGTGCACCTGCCGCTGCTTCCATAGCACAGCTGTTCTACAACCTCACTTCCTCCCCACTCACTGCCTGTCACTGCCGTTCCTTGGATTCGGAAAACAGAATTTATGCTAGCTGAGCCCCAGTAGGAGTGGCTTCCAAAGAAAACAGAACATAGAATAAGCTTGGATGGTGAACTCTAGTCTTTCGCTTCACTGTGATTGTCATAGTGCTGAAACAATGGAGACCTCAAAATTGTTTACCTATGGTGTTACCACGGGGCCTATTGTGCAAGGCTGTTGTTCTCCATTGTGGTTTAATTATCCAGCTTTGCCCAGGACAGCTTAAAAGCATTAGGGCTTAATCTTTAACAGCTCAGCCAGCCCATTTATATATCTGAAAACAAGAGAAACTTAATAACTTCAAGGTGTCTGCTTTAGAAGTTGCCTTTTTATAATGGGAGACAGATACTCACCTTGATTTGTGGACTCCGATAAGAAGATGTAATCTCATCGTGGAAGAAATAGGAAGAGCTGCATTATTTGGGACATGATTGCCTTTTTATAATGGGAGACACATACTCACCTTGATTTGTGGACTCCAATAAGAAGATGTAATCTCATCGTGGAAGAAATAGGAAGAGCTGCATTATTTGGGATATGACGGTGGTGGTGTCAGTGACTGGGAGGAGTGCTTGGGGACTGTTGACTGCAGTCATGATGGGTTTTAAAAAAGAGAAAGCATGCTAAGTATTTTAAACTGGGAAGACAGCACAGGGAATTGGCCAGACAGTTGTGGAAAGAACAAAAATGGAAACGTTATATTAATGCAGAGATTAATAATGAAACTGGGGGAGGCATGTGGATGGAAGGAGACTTGAACGGAGAAGAATCTGCCTTATGATCCTGGGGCAGTGGGAGAGAGAAGGAGCCATTTGGAGAAGGAGCCAGTAGGAGAAAGGGTAGAATGAGAGTTGGGGGAAAACATGTCCTCTGTCCTGTTCTTCTTAGGCTGACAAAAAAATGTGTTAGGAGTTAGATGGTAAAGAACCCCAAAGAGTATAGGATGCGTGGGAAATAACACCTGTCCTCCCTGCCTCGTGTTAAAGCATGATGCTTCTGTCTCCCTCAAGTGTGTGTAAAGAAAGAGTAGCCATGGAGACAGAACGAAAACTTACTATTTGATTCACCTTCAGCAAGCATCAACAGTCAGAATGAGAACAAGTTGGAAGGAGAGAAGGACTTGAGTTGTGTGACAGGTGTACTGTGTCACCACTGACTCTGGGGCTCCAGGGAGTTTACACAGTGTATCCAGATGGCTCTTGTCTTCATTTTGAGTTTAGATATTCAAACCATTCTACACCGGCAGATTAGGCATATAGCATGCACACACAGTACTGCTTCCCTGCTCCCTGTCGCTTCTGTGCGCGTGGTGAGGGTGAGCCTGTTTGTGTGCATGGAGGCCAAGGATGAACATTGGGTGTCTGTGGCTCTGTACTTCCTGAAAAGGGTCTCTCACTGTTTCAGACCTTGCCATATTCAACTAGATTGGCTGGCCAGTGAGCCTCCTGGGGTCCACATGTCCCTGTCCTCTGCCCAGTTTTGGGGTTGCATGTGTGTGTCAACAGGCTTGCTTTTTATGAGTGTAAGCACTACCCACTGAGCCATTTCCCCAGCTTACTAAAAGTTTGTGATCACGTAGAATACTCATTTACTGTTCTAAATAATACTTTATCAGAGATGAACTATGGAAACTGGATTACTTGGGTACTTTATTGGGTTCTTTTTCCTACCTCCCTAAACATGCCTATTCCTTTCAATCCCTCAACACTAGGTAAGAGACAAAGAAGAAAGATTAGAGGGGAAAGGGGCATCAGTGTCTTTAAACTGCTTCCTGCTCACTCAGGTCTTTGGGGGCAAGTGTGACCTTCATCTCCAACCAGCAACCAGCAAATAGCAACAGCAGCAGGAGCAAGCAGAAACCAGCAACAGGGAGAGCAACAGCCTCTGCAGACCCTCGGTAGTTCTGACATTTTTATACCTTCTCGAGAGTCCTCATCATTCTAGAGATAAACTATCTGCAGCTGACAAAGTCGCACTCCTGCTAGAGCACAGGGCAAATCATACTCAGCTGCTGTGGACATTCTGAAGCAGCCCTTTATCCCACACCTGGGATTAAAACAAAAACATATTTATATAAATGTTTCTGGGTTTTTAAAGAAACAAAAGTTTATAGGGGCCTTTCTGGAAGAGAGAGAGAGATTGCAATGATCAGGGCTTTTCAGTAGCAGGAAGTGTGACCTCGTACGTGTGATCAAGCAAGTAACAGGTTATGTAGTTTCCTGGCTTGGGACCCAGGCCGCCTGGTTCTAATTCCTGACCTTTCATCTCTGGATGTGTGACTGAGCATGTCACTCCATTCCCCATTGTCTTGGTTGCTGCATCTCTAAAGGTGGGTTTGTGGTGGCATTGTTTTCCAAGTTGATATGAAGAATGAGAAGCTCCGTGAGTGAGGGTTGTTCTTGTTTGTTTTGGGGGATTTTGTTTGTCTTGTTGATAATGTCTTAGAGATGACAAAAGGCAGAGGAGTTGGAGTTTTGCCTTCAGGGGTTCTTTGTTTTCAGTATGCAGATCTGAACCGCCATGTGGATGCGCTGAATGCGTGGAGAAACGCCACGGTGCTGAAGCCAGAGCACAGCCTGGCATGGAACAACATGGTCATACTACTGGACAACACAGGTGCAGAGGAGGAGGCCGTGGCCGCAGGCCAGTTCTGCGGGCCCTCGGGGCGTGGAGTCACAGCCGCAGGCTAAAGTCACTCCTTCAGTTTAGAAGATATTTAAAATGGCTGTGGTGGCACAGGCCTTTAATCCTAGCACTTGGGAGGCAGAGGCAGGCGGGTCTTTGGGCTTGAGGCCAGCCTGGATGAGACTAAGAAAGGAAGAGAGGGAGAAAGAAAAAAATCAATCTTGGTTACTAGGTGTTAACAAAAATCTGTTTTTTTCTGGGGACTGGGAAGATGGCTGCACCCTCCATACCCACATAAAAAGCATAGGGAGATAGCGTGAGATAGAGACCTGTAACCCCAGCACTGGGGAACTAGAGGCAGAAGACTCCTGGGGACTCACTAGCCAGCTAGATTAACCTGAGTGGTGAGCCAAAAGTGCAGCGACACACTCTCCCCATCTTGAAAAGAAATTGCCTAAGACAGCTGGTGCTGACTTCTGGCCAGGGGCATGCGCATGCAACGCTTCCAGCACACACAACGGTGTTGTCTCTCTTTCTAGAAAATGAAGCTTCCTCTAACATAGCTGAGCATGATGTGATGAAAGTCGTACTGCACTTAGAATTAGTGTTGTGCCGTGGAGGAGGGTATGAGGTCAGGTCTCGTTTGATCTGGAGGCGATCACTTAGCCATGCCACCCTTGAGCAAGTTGGAGACAGCTGTAATGGCTTGTGGGTTGATGGGTAGAAGCTGCAGGCCCACATAGGGTCTGCTCTCAGGACTGTGCTCAGAGCAATGGATTCTTCCTTAAGATACGATGCTGATGACTCAATCTGACATCTCAGCCCATTGCAGACCAGATGAAGCCAGTTAGCGGGTTCTCTGCTCCCCTTGTTTTAAGATAGTAAAACCATATTGGAGATCAATCCTGGGGCCTTGGATGTGGCAGGCAATTTCTCTGCCAAGTAAGCTCTAGCCATAGTCCTCTCCTGCCTTCTTAAAAATTCAGCCATCCTTAATAAACCTTGGTGATACTTTGACAGGATCAAAAGTCACAAGCCATCTAAAGCGCGTGGACACTTGCTTTCTGAGGCAGACACAGGGCATGTGCGTGGGTGTGAGATAGTCACCAGTCTGTGCTGCTTTGTACTTTATGTCCTTGCTTGGGTATAACTTGTCTGGGAGGAAGTTTAAATGTGGTTTTCTAAATGTCGTGAAAGACCTCTTCTGTTAGAATTGTGCTGAGTTGTCATGTCTCCTGGGCTCATTAGGCTGTGGGTTCTTCTCAAGCAGCATTTTCATAATTGTGTGTAATGAATGCTCGTCCTACTGTAGACAGGTAAAGACACAAGTTCAGTATTGATGTGGTTTTCATTTCTCCTCCCAGGTAACTTAGCCCAGGCTGAAGCAGTCGGGAGAGAGGCGCTGGAATTAATTCCGAATGATCACTCTCTTATGTTCTCGTTGGCCAACGTTCTGGGGAAATCCCAGAAATACAAGGTAGGTGGACCACGGGCCTCGGTGGTCTGCGGTCAGTCCAGCAGCTGACAGGGGCCATCCGTAGTTCAGTGGAGAGTTAGGCCAGAGCATGAGTACCAGGGAAGCGCTTGGTCCGATTGCTTCCTGAAGTAGGCATGTGCGGTCAAGCCCAGTGTCCTTTCTCATCAGAAACCATTTTGTTCCTTGTGGAGAGAGAAGACTGAGCTGCTGGTGCTGGACTCCTGTGAGACACGGTTGGTGTCAAGACAACTTACACAGTGCCATCCCTCCAGGACACACCCTCCTCCTCTGTGTGAACAGTCTACTTTGTCCCTTGCAGTAAGGCAGGAGAACTGGGGTTGTCGTGGGTCCTACCTTTTGCATTTTGTTCAGCTAGATTTCTCCCCTGAATTGTGTGATCAGCAAAACCCTAGAGATTTTTGACCAATGAAAACCACAAGATCTTAACTCTGGTGCTGAGGTGTAGCTCGGTGATAGAAGGCTTGCCTGGGATTTGTGAGACCCTGGAGTTGACCTCCAGACACATACACACACATGCACACACACACACACACAATCACACACAACCTCTTCCACTGAGGTTTTCAAGAGTCTTGCTATATTTTGTTATATAGCCCAGGCTGGCCTTCTTCTATCCTGTTGTCTTAGCTTCCCAAGTACCTGAGAGTTCAGGGATTTAAACCCTCCAGCCCCCACTGGTGCTTCTCTTTAAAGAAATAAGTAATTTTTTTTTTTTTTTTTTTACTTACAGGGTTTCTCTTTGTAGCCTTGGCTGTCCTGGACTCGCTTTGTAGACTAGGCTGGTCTCAAACTCACAGAGATCCACCTGCCTCTGTCTGCCCGAGTGCTGGGATTATAGGTGTGCACCATCGCACCTTGGTTCTTATTTATTAATCTTTAAACCTTTTTATGTGTATGGTGTTTTGCCTGCATGTATATCTGTGAACCACATATGTGCACTGCCCGTGGAGGCCAGAAAAAGGCATGACATCCATTGGGGCTGGAGTTACAGATGGTTGGGAGAAGCCAAATATGTGCTGGGAATACAGCATAGCTTCTTTGCAAGTGAGCTATCTCTCCAGCCCTTTGAATATATTTTAAACACAGATGAGTGTGTTTAAAAGGTAATATCATGTCGTTATTAGAACTGTAGGTAGCTGAAAAGTGAAAATTTTGTTCCATTTCAGCTACTTGACTATTCCAGGCACAGGCTCTGAGGGACTATGTGCCACAAACTGCCAGCTGTACTGACTTTTGCCTGAGTGAATCGGAAGGAAGGCGAGCATGCTGTGCTTTAAACTCCACATCAGACTGTCTACTCCCTTTTCGGAGGCCCTTAGGACATCCCATCAGAGGGCACAGACTTGGGCTTAAGGACCTGCTGCTTCTGTAATGTTTTGCCTTCTGGGTCCTCTTTATCTAGACCTCCACTTGTTCTAAAGACCCAAATTGCAAGGCTGTTTCCAGCTCAAAGCCTTGTTAAAGGCAGTGTATAATGTACTTGGGAAGAGAGTGTGTTACTTTTCCTTTGTTTATAAACAAAACCTCCACTTTCAAATGAGGGTTGTATGTATTCACTCACAGGTATAAACCAGCACATTTCCTGAGCCTACAAGCATCCAGATATCTCTATGGACCAGCTTAAAAAGAGTTCTGCTTTCCTGAACAGGGCCATTAAGAGCCAATGGGATGGACGTGCAGTCAGGAGCTTTGAATGCCTTTAGGCCCGTCTTCACCCTCACGCTCAGATGCAGTCCAGGACTGCTGGAGCATGCACTCAAGGCTCCCTGAGACAGCAGGTTGTGCCCATACTCACGTGCCCTGAGACCTGCCTTTCCTGGGACATCCCTGTGTTGACATGCCGCAGTGTTTTGATTTTCAGTCTTGGAAACCTGATTCAAGCTTCCTCTTTCACTCCTGGTCCCCCTGCCAACTTCAGCCTTGTCATTAGGAGTAGCCACCCCCTAAAGATGTGTGAACCTCAAGCCCCTGGCCACAATCAGTGTCACCAATTCTTCTCTACCCTGGGACAGCGTGGCCTTGACATTTGAGCAGTTAGGGAAATTAGAAAGTGTGGGAACCCCTAGAACGAGTCACCCATCCCTGCAGCAGTGTGTTCCAGCAAACCACTTTGAGGCAGCAGAGCCTCTGAAAGATTCTCATTCTCTCTGGCTCTCTTATTTTCTGTGGTTTTAGGTGTTAAATGAAAATGTTCAAAAATTACCAGAAAAAGCATAGCTGCATGAAAACCTGCCATTTGGGAGTTTTTTGTTGTGTTTTTTTGGTTCTGCAGCTTATCTAAAATGTTGGATGAATCCTAAGTCTCTCTGAAGGCTGTTCAGCTGCTGGCGCTGGGACGCAGACACTGACTCACCACCACCGTGTGTCAGGTGGCTTTGTTCAGTTTCCTTTGAGGAAACTTCTACATGACCAGCCTTTCTCTGGGCGCTGTGGCTCAGAGTTGTCCACCTAGACGCCAAGCCTGCTTCCCAGGACTCCCTTGGACTATCCATGGCAAAGAAGCTGCTGTACCTGCACTGTAGAAAGTACAGAGGCAGAAAGCCCACTCAGTAAATCACGTAGCATGTGAGATGTGAAAGTTGCCCCAGTCCAACAGCATGGCAGTATAAGGGCCGTCCTTTAACACAGGCATGCAGGACACCCGCGTGTGGCCTGCGCTGTGTTAATGGATGGGTGGGACATTGGGCATGGAGAGTGGCTTCTGGGCTCAGGCGGGAAGGAAACCACTTCTCCCTGCTTCCTAGTGACTCTGCTGCCAGTAAGGACAGCTTAGAGGATGTGTACACGAACCCGGCCATGCGCACCAGGGCATTTGGTCACAGTCATACACGGCACTAGGTGGCTTCTATCATAGGTGGCCATTTCTTCCTCATTCTCCATGCTAATTGCTGCTGAATGAGGGCTGCAACTTCATCTGGAATACCGAAGGTTGTCTGGGTTTCTGGGGTATTCATGCCCCTACCTTGAGAGTCTGCAAGGAGGCTGCCAGTTCAGGCTGGGCATGCTGCCTTCATGGGTACCCTTGTCAGCTTCGTCCTTTCCTCCTCTGTCCCCTTCTTCCTTCACTGAACCCTGAATCAAGTCATTTGAATCAGGCTGCAAGATCCCAGCCTTGTCTGAGCTGGAGCTCAGGGGCTGCATCTGCTCCTCTTTGGGCACCACTGTTCTGCCAGCCCTTGTCGCCTTCCTTGCTAGTCCCTCTAGCCCCTTTCAGCAAAGCTGTTTCTGGAAAGGGTTGGCTGGCACAGAGCAATAATGACAGAAGGTGAGGTGATTGTTTTCGCTTGACCTGCAACACCTGTGTGCATTTCGTTTTTTAGGAGTCTGAAGCTTTATTCCTCAAGGCAATTAAAGCAAATCCAAATGTTGCAAGTTACCACGGTAATTTGGGTAAGAAAATTTTCCATTTGAATTGTGTTAATTCTGTTGTTGTATATTATGTAATCATATATAATATATAATACATAGTGTATGGATATATATTTAACCCTTTGCAAAAGTAATTTTGAAAGGGAACCTGTATTGACCCTGCTCAAAATATTTCTGTATTAATTTATTCAGTTTTCATCTCAGTCATGGCTCCTTCCTCCTCTCCTCCCAGTCCCACCATCCTTCAGAATAGCAGAGCTCCCCTACCCAGATACCTCAGCTCATTTATTCACATGAGGACTGAATTTGTCTTCTTTGTGGCCTGGTAGGGAAGTTCCATCAGGGGGAAGTGATCAAAAAGCAGGCAACAAAGTCCATGTCAGAGATATCCCCCACTCTCCTAACCAGTGGGCCCACATGAAGCCCAAGATGCCCACTGGGCTTATTTTCTTGGGGTCTGTGCATTGTAGTATGTCTGCCCTATACTATATGACTAAAATCTGCTTATAAGTGAGTATATTCCATGTGTGTCTTTCTGGGTCTGTGTTGCCTCACTTAGGATGATCTTTTCTAGTCCCATCCATTTGTCTACAAATTTCAAGATTTCATTGTTTGTAATGGCTGAATAGTATTCCATTGTGTAAATGTACCACATTTTCTTTATCCATTCTTTGATTGAGGGACATGTAGGTTATTTCCAGTTTCTGGCTATTATGAATAAAGTTGCTGTGAACATGGTTGAGCAGATGTCCTTGTACGGTGGAGCGTCTTTTGAATGTATGCCCAGAAATATAAGTATTCCCAGTTTTCTGGGAAAGCGCCAGATTGATTTCCAAAGTGGTTGTACAAGTTTGCATTCCCACCAGCAATGGAGGAAGGTTCCCCATTCTCCACATCCTTGTCAGCATGTGTTGTCACTTGAGTTTTTATCTTAGCCATTCTGACAGTGTAAGATGGAATCTCAGAGTTGTTTTGATTTGTTTACATTTCCCTCAAAAAATTGTTTTAATGGGCTGATTTTACAGCTTAGCGTAGAGTGCTCTATGGGGCCTATATTCACACTCCTGTGCCTCCTGAAAAACATCCCTTATACCAAGCAGGCTTAGAGTGCTGAAGATGCACCGCAGTGTAACTGTCATTTTACAGCTGATTCTGATGTCACAGCCCCTCTTTCAGCCTAGCAACCGCGGTTATTTCACCAAAAGGTGTATGGACATCTTCCCGTAAGTGGTGGCGGTTATAGGCAGCTCAGCAGTTAAGAACACTGGCAGCTCTTGAAAAGGCCCAGATTTGGTTGCTAGTGCCCACCCAGAGGCTCACAGCCCTCTCCAATGCCAGTTCTAGAGCGCCTGGCACCTTCTAGCTTCCACAGGTAGCGGGCACTGCACGCATGTGGTACACATACATATATGCAGACCAAATAAAATTTTAAAAATCTTTAAAGGCTAAAATAAGTTATGAGCTTTACAAGGAGTAAGATACTAAGGGGCTGGACCTTGGCATAGCGCAAGCACAGTACAGTGCTGACTAGCTAGAAGTTTCACAGCAGCATGGAAACAGTCATGTGCCCTTGTAATAACCTTTCTGGAAGCACGTGAATCCCACCTAATGATAAGAAGAAACCCTGCGTACCAGGCAGGGTCCAGAGGACACTCCCCAGGGTATATAATTACAATAAATAAAGCTTTCAGTACAAACAATATTTTTTTAAACAGTGATTGCTGTAAAGGCTTTGCAATAGTTCTTTGTGCATATGTTTAGGAATCCTGCAAGTTAGTCAGAAGCGCTTCCAACTAAATTCATCCCTTGCTATTTCAGCTGTGCTCTATCATCGCTGGGGACATCTCGATGCAGCCAAGAAACACTATGAGATCTCCTTGCAGCTTGACCCTGTGGCGGCCGGCACCAAGGAGAACTACCGTCTTCTGAGGAGAAAGCTACAACAGCTGCAGGAGAAAGCTGTCTGAGCTGCCTCTCCTGTCTCCACTTTGTGCGTGTGCGCATGAGGCCTCTTCTCGGATTGTGTGCTGACGTTTAGCCATTTAAAATTCTTCTCTTTTCTTTTATTTGTTCTACTGTTATTTCTTTCTATGAAAACAAAGACATGCAAAACGATTTGATAGCACCAGCAATACACTCTTGAATGCTTGATAGATTTTTTTGCATTGAAATTGTATTTTTTCACACAACCCAAATGTAGTTCTAAAATCCAAAAAATGAAGCCTTAAAAAAAAATTAAAAAAAAAAAAAAAAAGCTAAACAGAAAAAAAAAGAGAAAAGTTTATTTTGAGTGGATTTTGCTTGTGTTAAACCTACATTTGGGGTGTGTTTGTTATGATGAGGTGCTCTGACCTAGACATGGCTGACTTCTACAACTTGCAAAAGCATCAAATGTGTCTGTATATTAGCATGTTTATTTAACGATAAGAAATAGTAAATTAAGATTTGGGGTTTTTTTAAGTCTCTTTTTGAAACAGTATAACTTGAACTTTGTAAGAAATTATTTATTTACATTTTTGTGTTGGACAGGATAAATAATTGAATGAAGAAGGGAAAATGTTAGTGTCTGGTATAGCTGTGTGTTTTTCTTTCGTAGGAGGATACGACTCCCATGCTTTCTTGCTGTGTGTGTTCTCCAACATGTGTGATGTTGGTGCGCAGGATCCTATCCCACGGAAGACCACTGTTGGGGGAGCGCCCCTGCCGTGCTGCAGGCGCCTGGTCTTTGCTCTGTCGGTTTCAGAGGGCCGTGTGTCCGTGTGTGCTGTTTTCCTGGTTTTAGCTGTAGAGTGAGTCCCTCTCACTTCATGTACCTACAGACATTAGTTTGTCCACAAAGTACAAAAAGATAAATTCTCTTCCAAAAGAAGTCGCAGCTCTGGATTGTATGGTGTTCTTACAAATTGGGTTGTTTTTCCTTGTCTTATTATTTTTCAACAATTTGTTTACTTAGTTTGTTCTTTATATACTGTTGACCTAATAATTTATGCAATCTCTAATTTCTTATGCAGTAAAATTATCACACAAACTGACATGAAACTGTTATACTTTTTTCTTAGTGAGTATTTTTGTTCTCCCTTCCCTTAAAGTGAATTCAGTTCTTTTCTAGTATGACTTGTATACAGTTTTAGGGCCCACTGTTCATTCCTAAGTAACAGCATAAGGGTGGAAGGGCTTATTTTAGCCCCGTTTCAGGGTACAGCGCATGGTGGCCGGAGCATGAGGCACCGCTATGGCACATCTGCAGTCAGGACACAGCAGTGCGTGCTGCTGCTCTGCTTGCTCTCGTGTTCGCTGCAGGCCCCTGCCTGTGGGGTGCTGCTGCCACTCACATCTGTGCTGGCTCTCACCACCCCTCCCAGCACACAGGCTTTGCTCCGAGGTGGCTCTAAATCCAGTCAAGTTTTAAACAAAAAAACCATCACAGGCCTATTTTATAGAGTTATATTATGAAATTATTGAGGTTCAAATAATGAGATAGATATACCCATATTGCTAGATTTAGTTCTCTATACTCAATTTAGAGTACAACTTTCATTTTTAATTAAAAGCAAGTGGAAGAATCAGTGTGTGGACAGGAGCCAGGCCTGGGGCTGTGTGCCTATAATCCCATGTACTTGGGACTATCACAAACTCAAGGCCTTCGTACGGTGTAGAATGAATTCAAGACCACATTGGGCAGCTTAGTGAGACCCTGTCTTAAAGTTTAAAAATAAAAATGAGAGATGGCTGGAGAGATGGCTTAAGGATTCAGAGCACTTACTGCTCTTCCAACGGTCCTGAGTTCAATTTCCAGCGCCCACATGGTGGCTCACAACCATCTATAATGAGATCTAGTGCCCTCTTCTGGCCTGCAGCTGTACATGCAAACACAACACTATATACTTAATAAATAAATCTTAAAAAAAAAAAAAATGACAGGTCTGTTAGTCAAGGGTTTTTCTAGGAGCAAAACCAATAAAATGAGTTTGTGTGTTTATCTGTTTAAAAGGTTATTAGACTGGCTTGCGGATAGCCATTGGTCTAAAACCCACATTGTAAAGCTAGAGAAACTGGGTTCTAGTATCAGTAAAGGAAGGCAGAAGCAGTGGCAAGCATAGGGTAGATGAACTCATCAGCAAGATGCAAAGGCAAGCAAGCAAAAAGCTTTCACTTGCAGACCTTGAAATTGGGCTGCTGCAGGATCATTAGCCCATATTTAGGATGTGGTCTTCCACTTCAGGTAGCTTAGTCAAGGCAATCTCTCATAGGTATACTCAGAGGTTTGTCTTTTAGTTGGATCCAGAGCCAGTCAAGTTAATGACCAAACAGTAATCTATTTATTTGAGACAGGGTTTCTCTGTGTAGCTTGGTTGCCCTGGACTCACTTTGTAGACCAGGCTGGCCTTGAACTCACAGAGATCCACCTGCCTCTGCCTCCCAGAGTACTGGGATCACAGGCATGTACAACTGTGCCTGGCTCCAAACAGATAATAGTGATGTCTGTATATTGTAGACCACAATCTAACAGTGCAGACCAGAAGGAATGGAGATGCCTGCACTCACTTTCTGGGGACAGAGCTGTGTATGTAGACCTGTAGAATAGCGGCTGTAATTTGTAGTGGTTGAAAAAATGTCAGCAAAGAAGGTGCCATGTTTCAAACATTGCTTTAAATGGCCCCAAACGACACTAACGGTTTATATGGGGGCATGTTATTAATTTTCCTGTAGGGCGTAGCTTGGCAGAAATAGATGTATGCTACTTTTTTGAGGGTAAAGAAAAGCATTTCTTTGGAAAGCTCCTTTAGGAACCTTCCTCTTTTTTTTTTTTTTTTCCTTCCCACTGATAAAGTCCTTTCCAATAAAGGTGTGTGCATCTGGTCCCCTGCCTACAGAACAAACCCCTTAACACTTTGGGCAAAATGGTCGGTTAATACTTCAGGAAGCATTTCATGGCTGCAGATTTTTGGAAGTCCATTATGTGGGCTGTTTTTCTTCTGGTCTTAAAGAGCTGTGGTATGTTTCTTGATTATTCTTAAGTGGGAGGCTGGCTTCTGGAAACTTCTCTACTTCCCTAATAGTACTTATGTATGTGTGTGTGTAGTTTGAGACAGGGTCTTGGCTAGCCCAACTAGCCTCAAACTCAATGATCCTCTGCCTCAGCTTCCAAAGTGGCTGGATTACACCACCACACCTGGCTAATACCTGTTTTATTTTAATGTTTTGATTGTTAATGGCAGATGGGGGCAACATCTAAACATGAGGAAATCTGATCACAGTCTTTTACTTCCTTGGGTTTTGTTGTTTTGTTTTGTTGTTTGTTTCTCTCAGTTCAGCATATGTTACTGTAAGTTTTCTACCTGGCCACTCACCCAGATTTGTTTCAGCTTAGATGCAGGCTTAAATTCTAAGTTTCATCCCATTAGGCACAGCCATAACCCTTTCAGTGCCCTCTGGTTCCAGGCCACATAGTGCCTAGTGTGTCCATTGCATGTGATTTCATTGCTGAGTTGAACCGTCACACAGAGCAGCATCAGAGCTTTGGACACTGTGTCTATTCTTGTTCAGCCTGCTTGAGTCTGGGTGATAGATCCAGATCTATGTCTTGTTTCTCCCAGTGTGACATCCTAGATAATTCGTTTATATTATTCTACCCAGTTCTCAAATCTAAAGTGGGCCACAAGATTTTTATAAGAAGATGAGATGCTCAGTGGGCCTGAGATAAATGACAAATGGCAGAGTCAGTTTTTCAAAAAAGTAGCTGTGGCAAAAGCAGAGTTCCCTCCTTCATTCAGTAAAAGGTGCCTACAGTGTCAGCCACTTTTATATTGCTATGATAGAAACGCTGTGGCCAAGGCAACCTACAGAAGAAAGCTTATTTGGATGAATGGTTCCAGAGGAAACCCATTATGGCATAGCAGAGGCTGAGGGCCCACATCTCCAGTGGCAAGCATGGAGGAGAGAAGGCACTCGGCATGGGGAAAGGCTTGAAACCTTAGCCTGCCAGCAGTGGTATATATCCTTGAGCAAGGCCGTGCCACCTCAACCTACCCAAACAGTATTCAAACATCTGAGCATATGAGGACATTGTCATTTAAACTGCTATACCTATTCTGTGCCAGAGACGTCTTAGGCCTTGGACATAAAGAGTGAGAGGACGTGGACAAGGCCCCTTTGGCTTTCATAAACTCTGGGAGTCCTTGACTCAGCCTCCGTGGACATCAAAGGATGGCTGCTTGGGGTTAACCTAAGAGATCAGTGATTAATTTCCCATTTTACTTTTTAATCATGGCTTCTAAACTGAGAGTTGTCTCTGTGTGGACTGTGGCTGTGCCTCAGTGACAGAGTGCTAATCTAGCACACACAAGACTCTAGGATTGAGCCCCAACACCATAAGAACTAACACTTTAAAATTGTAGCTGCGTTCACTGTACATTTTTTTTGGGCAATCTGCCTCTAGAGTACAAGACACAAATATATATGCCAACGTAGAAATTTTGCTTGATTTTTTTTTAAACCCCCACCCCCGAGACAGGGTTCCCTCTGTATAACCACTCTGTCTGTCCTGGAACTCACTTTGTAGACTAGGTTAGTCTCAAACTCACAAAGATCCACCTACCTCTGCCTACAGAATGCTGGGATTAAAGGCGTGCACCACCATGCCCGGTTTGCTTTTCTAAAACTTATTTATTTCATCTAATTATTGTAGTCAGGTTAATATTTAACATTATTGGATACCCACAAAGGCTGTATTTATCACTGTTTTCTGACTCAGCATTGCCTCTCAAGATCATAGTGTTAGCCAACAGCCAGAGCAGATGAGTTTTCTGGATGGAGCAATCAGAGCTATCCATAAATGTTGAGAGAATGTTGATTGGAAAAGCACCCCTTGTTGGATTTTGCCCCATGAATTGGTCGCTCCAGGCAAAGATGAGCTAGCTCACCACATGTACCTGGGACCCGGGCTCACTGCCTATTTATTTTGTGCCCCAGTTGCTTCCAGTAAATGCAATGTGATCATTACTGGTTTTATTAGTTTTTCTACTGTGAAATGAGAAGGTTGTAGAGGGATTTTAATCCAGCAACATGGCTCATCTGGTAAGGTTTCACATCTGAAGATCTAGGTCAGCTGGAATAATGACACATTCTTAATATATATCTTTAATCCCTCTGGCTGGAATATAGACAAGACACACCTTTAATTCCTCTTGCTGGAATTTAGTACTCATCTTTAATATCAAACAGTAATATCCAATTGAGAGGCAAAGTGATGGATCAGAAAAAAGATTTGACAGAATGAGTCCAATAGCATAGGCCCAACTCCCACGAGAACAGACAGAAGGAGAAGCTACTTAAGAGCCATACAGATCGAGAGCAGGAGGGTTCATGGGGACAGTACAGTGGAGTTTGGGGGTACAGGACAGTTCAGTGCAGCTTGGTGCAGTTCAGTTGAGTGCAGTTGAGTTCATGCAGTTCAGTTTGTGGAGTTCAGAGGCAGTTTTTCCAAGCACAGCAATTCAGTGAGAAGCAAAGAGAAGCCAGTTTGAATCAGCTTGGAGAGTTTTGAGCCAGAACAGCAGAGTTGAACCAGCCAGCCAGACTAGAGAAAGTGAGCTTACTCAGCAGTAAGTCTCAGAGGATGAAAACATTCTAGATCTAGGCTAGCAGACAGGCTAGAAGCTGAAGCCTTCAAGGTCTGGGCTTGTGAAAGATTAGATTGTTTGGAAGCTAGATGCTTCCAGGCCTAGGCCTAGGGACAGTTAGATAGAAATGCTCTGCTCTCAGTCTAAGCCTTGTATTCATAAAACTTGGGTACAGCTCTCATTTTATCCCATCATCTGAGGAAATAAACACAACATTTACAGAAGACTGCAGTAAACCAATGACTTTAAGCATACCTTAGCCTTCTTTTCATCAGCTTTCTGTGAGACTTTCATAGTTACTGTCTTTATTGCTCATCTTCTCTACTCCTCCCTTCTACATCCTACCATCTTCTGGTTTGATGTCCATGTGTACCCTATAATTGCCCTTTCTCTCCTTCTTAGGTCCTCCTTTGATACCATCGACTTTAAACATGCTTAGGCCCTTAGCCTTTCTTTTCCATCAACTTTCTGTAAGACTTTCATAGTTACTGTTTTTATTGCTCATCTGCTCCACTCTTCCCTTGTATATCCTACCATCTTCTGGTTTGATGTCATGTGTACCCTGTAATTGTCTTTCTCTTCTTCTCAGGTCCTCCTTTAATACTCCCTTTTCCCTCTCATGGTCCTATTGCTATAAAGTTAGTAGTTTATGGATATGATGATCGGTTAGATTTCTTCTAGACTTGGACATCTATTTAAAATACAACCATGTCATCATCATTGGATATTTCCACATGAAAACCAAGAATACAAAACGATTTTAAGTACTCCACATACACAAATAAATCAAAGGGATAGGAAATGATAAAAGAAATCAATTGTCTTGAAGGAGACAAGGGACCTCTTATGATCTCTGCGGCATTGCTTTCAGCTGCTGATTCAGATATAGAACTCACAGCCATCTCTCCAGCGTCATGTCTGCCTGCATTCTGCTGTGAGGAAAATCCTTCCATGAGGAAAATATCTAGAGAAAAAGTTGCCCTCAGCTTTTGGTTCCCATTCATCTCTTCTGGTCCTAGGGTTAGGATACAGGGGAAAGCTGGTCCATTCATTAGCTCCTACACATTTAAAAAAAAAAAAAAAAAGGGTTAGTTGGTAAGTGGACAGAATTTCTACATTGCCTGTATCCTGTAGGTAATTGTGTGAACAGGTGTAAGGCCTTGGTGATGCATCAATATGTCCTGAGGAGACTTCCTCAGATCTGAGTTTAGCGTCACCTCAGTGTTTATGTGAGGGAGGGTGTCTCCCAACTTTATGAGTCTCTCAGAAGCGGTGAGTCTCAGGTGTGGTTGGGTCTAACATGGAGTCAAGGCGTGTATAATACAGAGACCCCCCGGGGAGTGGTTGTCACTGTGCCCGGTAGACTGCACACCTGGGTGTGTGTTGGGGTAGGGGGTGAGTAACTATTACTCTCAGAGGAAGGTGGTTTTGGATAGTTGTCTGTGCGCTTGGAAAGAGGCGCGCCCGCGCGCGCTCGCTCAGGTGTGCGTCGTACAAGGGCGCCGCAGGGGCGGGCGGAGGCCGGCGGCCTGCAGGGGGCGCCGCCCGGGGCGGTTTGGGTGCGGCGCCCGCGGCTGTTTCCGCTCCGCGGCCGGCCGAGCTTCCCGCGATCCCCGTGACTGGGTGCAGGTGAGGCGCTGCGGCGGGCTGGGACCGGGAGCCCGGGGCGGCTGGCCGACGGGGTCACCGGCCCCGGAGCGTCGGCCCCCGGCGTCCCGGCGGGTGCGGGGCCGGCCGGGCGGAACCCGCGGGGCGGAGCGCGCGTCTGACCCCGGAAAACTGCCGGGGACGGCCCCTGGGGTGAGCGCGGGGGCCGCGGCGGCGACGCCGGCGGAGACGCTCGCCCGAGCGGACCGGTGCGCGCCCCTCGCGGGGCGATGGCACCCACAGGTAGTTTAAGATCCTGAGTGCAACGAGGCTAGAGGTTTTCAAAAGGTCTGCTTTTTGATTTTAGGAGTTCTGTGCGAGGAGACAAAACTTGCTCAAAGAACCCCAGGCCAGCTCTGCTCTGCGCTGCGTTTCCTTTGGAGCGGTTACTAATTAACGCCTGGATCTTTGGCGCTGCTTGCCTTTGGTTCTATCCGTGGTGATTATTGCTGTTCACTCTTTAAGCACAGCCGCACTCAGACCCATCAGAGGTGTGCGTGGGTTTTAGCTTAGCTTAACTCATGTTCAGTTTACTCACGTTGAAGGAATAAGGAAACAGATTAGATTAGTACCTTTTTTTTTTTTTTTCATAGTCGGCTGGAGGTCTCAGGAGGAAATCATGACTTTAAAAGAAAGGCCGCCTTGGCTACCTTTGCGTCAGTTGGAATGTCCTCTGAGGGGTGGGGTGGGAGGTAAGTCTTGCACACGTGGTGCTTGTTTTTTGTAATTGAAGGCAGGAGGCCCTGGTTTCTGTGATTGAAATGCCCACGTGAGGAGCCCTGCAGTTTGGCCTCATTTTCCTGAACCTTCTCCCAGAAGTCCCTGAGTAAGCAAGCCAGTGTTCCCCAAAGGAGAACATTTGTCTTCAAAAGCTTAGTTTACAAAGTTAATTTGTAGATTTTAGTACTGAACTTTTTATGTAAAGTAGTAAACTTTACTAACCATGACCTTAACATGCAAAAGGCCCAAGGTTGGATCTCCAGCACTGGAAAGCAAACCTTCTGTGTGAGATGGTGAGCGAGAATCCTACTAATGGCCATTCATGGTGCTCTTGGGTAGTGGATGGCACTGTATGGCACAGAACCCAAATAAAAACCCTGCACTAATTTTTATGCGTTGAAGTCATGTGTGGAGGCTTATGTCTGTAATCCTAGCACTCAGAAGACTGAAGCTAGCTGGCTTTCCCCAGCTATACAAGACTTTATATCAAAAAAAAATAACAAAACAAAACAAAAAAAAAGTTTTCTCTTTATCTAGTAAACTGTCAATGCTTGAAAAGAAGCCATGGGGTGATATTTCATTGGCTTTGGCCAGGGTCTTGCTGTCAGGTTTGAAGAGGAACATGGCCCATGGGAAGGTAGCAATAGGAGGACATCAAATGGTCTTAGCAGCCTTCTCTAGAACATTCCCAGTCTGGAGCCAATAAATATTAGAAATTTTATTCAGAGAGCCTGAGCTAACCATGACCACCCAACATCTTGACTAACAAATTCATCCTTCAGTCAAAGCCTTCTCCATATTGTTGATGAAACTACTCTGGACATGGCAGCCTTGCTTGGGTTGCAGGCCAACACCTGGAACCCGGAGCTATGTGGTTATTTTGTGAGGCGTGATTATGCTCCTGAGTTCACAGAAAAGGCTGGTTGTCCAGTCTCTGGGTTTATATTGCACCATGAGTCAGATATCATCACTAGAATAAGTACAAGGCCATGTGCTGTTGGAGTGCATGCTCCCGGAGTGGGGTTGCAGGGACACAGCAAAGGTCATTTGGTGCCAAGCCTTGGGCAGAGGGTGACTTTCTGTAGAAATGGGACAGTGACATTGCTGATTTTAGATGAACAAAAGGCAGGACTAGAAAAATGAAACCATTCAGAGAGAGAGCACGGAAACAACAGGTGTGTTGAGACTGCCTGGTGTAGGGAGAGCTGGGCCACCCTGGACCCAGGAAGGAAGGGCTCCCTGATGAGAAGTTCTGGCTTTTTGTTTGTTTGTTTACCAAGGTTTTGATTTTCCTATTTAGTTGGAAAATTTTTAACCAAACATGGAAGCATAGACGTAGTCCAGAGGAACTTCCAGGTAGCCACTGAACAGAGGTCATGATTCTGTTCCAGCTGATATACACTTTTCTCCCATTGTCCATGTAAACAGGCCATATCTTAGCTCAGTGGTACAGCAGAGTCCTGGGTTTACCCTCAACACCACAAAAAAAAAAAAAAAAAAAAATTGATTTAAAGCAGTTTATTCTAGAGAGTATAACAGTTTTCCCCTAGATGGTTAGGTTTGGACCTGCAAAGAAGGAATATTTCCTTCTGGGACCACATCTATTAGCAGAGTGCCTCAAAATGTTCTAGTTTTTATGCGAGTTTGTATAAAATGTGTACAGTTAATGGTTGCCTCTTTCAGGCAAGGGCAGGGATTTCGTAACTCTCCTGATATGAACTTGGGCTTTGCAGGGTTGGAAGTCTTTCTGTACATACCTAGTTCTGCAGTTACCTTCTAAACATAGTCATGGCTGATAAATATGGACTGTGTTGTGTTCAAATAATGTTTAATTTTCTGGAGTTTTATGGTTGTTGGTTTGGTTTTTTTGTTCGTTTGGCTTTATTTTATTTTGTTCTGTTTTTTGGTTTTTGTTTTTGTGGCTGTTTTAAAATTTCCTTCAAGACTCAACTTACACACACACCATGGCTGACTCTGATTTGGAACAGCCCAAGAGTTCCTTCCTTTTTCTTTCTTTTCTTTTCTTTTTTTTTTTCTTAAAAAAAAAATAAAAAGCATCTATTGTGTATATGTGTGGAAGTCAGAGGACAACTTATGGGAGTTGGTTCTCCCTTCCACCATGTGGGTTCCCACGCTTGAACTGAGTTTAGCATGTTTCATGGCAAATGCCTTTACTGGCTGAGCTGTTTCCCTGGCTTCCTAGGTGTTTCTTTAATGCTAGTGACTATTGATGCCATTTGACTGGTTACACATTCTGGCTTGGAGGTAGTTTTTGCTTAAGTCCAATTAGATAGCTTAGTTACTGCCAAGATATTGAGCTTCACTGTTGCATCCTTAGGAATCTCTTGCCCTGTTGGGCATAGTTTTTGGTTCAAAGGTATCACAGGTAGGTCAGATTTTTTTTTTTTTCTGCTTTTCTCCCTTGGCAGCTGGCATGGTAACTTCAGGTGCTATGAAAGCTAGTCCTCAGGGAGGAGGCTTTCAGATGGCCTCCACCTCAAATCCTTGACTCCTCTGTCAAAAGTATGTGATAGGGACTGCCTTTAAACCAGGGCGACAGAAAGAGTCTGTATTGTTTTGGGAGTCTCTTGGACTTTTCTGACCTACAACTGAAAAGGGTTTTCTCATGCTGGGTCCTAGGGATTTTGTTAGCTAGTTGGTGGATCTTGAGAAAAGCATTGTCAGCCCCAGTGATATAACTTTATATTTAATGATATAAAAATTAGTGCTATTTTCCCCTCATTTTTCTCGCTTTCCTACTGTATTCAGTTAGTTGTGTCTCTCAGTGTGTATATAAGCCGCTTACAGGAACAGAAGAGGATGGCAGATTCCCTGGCTGGAATTGTAAGAAGCAGACGGACTCTGGTGCTGGGAATAAACTCTAGTCCTCTGGAAGAGTAGCTGATAGGACCTAATAAATGATAATGATGCACACAGCAGGTTTTATATGAAAGGGGTTTATTAGATGGAGATGAAGAAAGAGAGAGAGAAGGAGAGCGTGAGACATGATAGGGGGAACAGAGAGGGCGTCTTGAAACAGAAAGGGGAGAGGGCAAGAGCCTAGAGAGAGACAAAGTGGCTCTTTGGTCCTTAACCACGCCTGCTAGGTGTGGCTACCTGGCCAGTGACACAGGAAGACATTGTAGGTTGCTAGGGAACCCAGAAGCAGGCTGCCCAAATACTAACAGTAGCAAGTACTCTTTTTTTATTAATTTTTATTTTTTATATTAATCACAGGTTATTTACTTTGTATCCAGCCATAGCCCTCTCCCTCATTCCCTCCCAATCCCACCCTCCCTCCCTCATCTCCTCCCTGCCCATTTCCAAGTCCACTGCTAGGGGAGGTCCTTCTCCCCTTCTATCTGACCCTAGCTTATCAGGTATCTTCAGGACTGGCTGCCATGTCCTCCTCTGTGGCCCAGCAAGACTGTTCCTCCCTCGGGGGGGGGGGGGGGGGGGAAA
>NW_026591086.1:59705977-59718670 GCF_907164565.1 Psammomys obesus | reverse complement strand
GGGGGGGGGGGGGGGGGGGGAGGTAAAGGAGCCAGTCGTTGAGTTCATGTCAGAAATAGTTCCTGTTCTCCTTACTAGGGAAACCCATTTGGTTACTGAGCTACCATGGGCTACATCCGAGCAGGAGTTCTAGGTTATATGCTTACATGGTCCTTGATTGGAGAAACAGTCTCATAGAGGGACCCCGTGCCCTGATATATTTTGTCCTTGTGGAGCTCCTGTCCTCTCTAGGTCATTCTAACTCCCTCTTCATTCATATGATTCCCTTCACTCTGCCAAAGGTTTGGTTATGAGTCTCCGAATCTGCTTTGATACACTGCTAGGTAGAGTCTTTCACCCTCGTGGTAGGCTTCTGTCCTGTTCCTTTTTTCTCCTACTTCCCCTGTCCTTTAGAAGAAAAACTGGGGAAGAGCCTGGAATTCATTGGCACAGGAGACAACTTCCTGACCAGAACACCAACAGCACAGGCTCTAAGAGCAACAATGGATAAATGGGACCTCATGAAACTGAAAAGCTTCTGTAAAGCAAAAGACATAGTCATCAGAATAAAACGACAGCCTACAGACTGGGAAAGGATCTTCACCAACCCTATATCTGACAGAGGGCTAATAGCCAGAATATATAAAGAACTAAAGAAATTAAAAAGCAATAAATCAAGCAATCCAATTAAAAAAAATAGGGTATGGAGCTAAACAGAGAATTCTCTGTAGAGGAATATAGAATGGCAGAGAAACACCTAAAGAGATGCTCAACGTCCTTAGCCATCAGAGATGCAAATCAAAACAACCTTGAGATTTTGCCTTACACCATCAGAATGGCAAAGGTTAAAAACTCAAATAACAACACATGCTGGAGAGGTTGTGGAGAATTGGGAACCCTCCTTCATTGATGGTGGGAATGTAAACTTGTACAACCACTTTGGAAATCAATCTGGTGCTTTCTCAGACAATTAGGAATAGTGCCTCCTCAATATCCAGCTATACCACTCCTAGGCATATATCCAAAAGAGGCTCAAGTACACAACAAGGACATTTGCTCAACCATGTTTGTAGCAGCTTTATTTGTAATAGCCAGAACCTGGAAACCCAGATGCACCTCAACTGAGGAATGGATACAGAAAGTGTGGTACGTTTACACAATGGAATACTACTCAGCAATTAAAAACAAGGAAATCATGAAATTTGCAGGTAAATGGTGGGATCTAGAAAAGATCATCCTGAGCGAGGTATCCCAGAAGCAGGAAGACACACGTGGTCCATACCTAATTATAGTATTTTAACAAGCTTCACAGCACAATCCTGAGCAGTATTAACTCTATTCTTAACCCTCTATGCTAATCTGGCTTACTCCCAGCATGCATCCCAGAGATAGTTGCACTTTGTGACTTTCCTATTCCAGCTCCTTCTTCTGATCTCTCTGCCCATGGCTGAATCCCCTTCTTCCTCTTCTGACTTCTCCTCCCCTGCTATTCTATTGGCTGTAAGCATGCTTTATTGGCATAACGGGAGAGTTGGGGAGCAGAGTTTATATAACATTGAGACAGGAGTTCTCAGAACAAGGCCTCCAAACAGGTACAGGAAAAATCAGCCTTTGAATTACAGGATAACTTTATGCCTATTTCTCCATTTTCTCTTCTATCACGTTCACTGTATCTGGTTTTATGTTGAGGTTTTTGATCCTGTTGGACTTGAGTTCTGTACGGGATGATAAATATGAATCTGTTTGCATTCTTCCACAGGGAGACATCCAGTTAGACCAGCACCATTTGTTGGAGATGCTGCCTTTTATTCTAGTGTGTATTTCTGGCTTCCTTTAAAAAAATCAGGTGTGCATAGGTGTGTGGATTTATGTCAGGGTCTTCGATTTGATTCCATTGGTCAATGTGTCTGTTTGTATGCCAGCACCATGCTGTACAGTACAAGATGACATGGGAGACCCCCAGCAGGTCTTTTATTGTTCAGGGTGGTTTTAGCTGCCCTGGGTTCTTGTTTTTTCAGGTATAGTTGAGAATTGTCATTGCAAGGCCTGTGAAGAATTGTCTTAAAATTTTGATGGCAATTGCATTGAATCTATAGATTGCTTTTGGTAGGATGGCCATTTTTACTATGTTAATCCTACTGATCTACGAGCATAAAAGATCTTTCCATCTTCTGATAACTTCTTTAATTTCTTTCTTCACAGACTTGAAGTTTTTTATCAGCAAGTCGATTTTTATCAATTTTTATCAGTAATGATACTTTGACTTCTTTCTTTCCAATTTGTATCCCTTGATCTCCCTCATCTAGTTGTCTTATTGTACTATGACTTCAAGTACTATATTGAATTGATATGGAGAAAGTGGAAACCTTGTCTTGTTTCTGATTTTAGTGGCACTGCTTTAAGTTTCTCCCTATTTAATTTGATATTGGCTATGTAGACTTGCTGTAAACTGCCTTTATTATATTCAGGTATGTCCCTCGTAGCCTTAGTCTCTCCAAGACTTTGATCATGAAGGGGTGTTAGATTTTGTCAAAGGCCGTTCCTGCCTCTAATGAGATGATCATATGATTTTTTTCTTTTAGTTTGTTTATATGGTGGATTACATTTATTGAATTTTATATATTGAACCATCCCTGCATCCCTGAGATGAAGCCTACTTGATCATGATAAATGATCTTTTTGATGGGTTCTTGGATTTGATTTGCAAGTCTTTTATTGAGTATTTCTGCATGTATGTTCATAAGGAAAATTGGTCTGTAATTATCTTTCTTTGTTGGTTTTTTATATGGTTTGGGTATCAGGGTGAATGTGGTAGGAGTATTGGCTTTAACTTTTCTTTGAAAGTCTGATAAAAAAAAAACTGTCTGGCCCTGGGCTTTTTTTGGTTGGAAGACTTTTGATGACTACTTATATTTCAGTAGGTGTTATAGGTCTATTTAATTTTTTTTATTTAATTTTAGTAAGTGATACCTATTGAGAATTGTCCATTTCTTTTAGATTTTCCAATTTGGTGGAGTACAGGTTTTTAAAGTTTATCTTTATGATTCTCTGGTTTTCTTTAGTGTCTGTTTCTGATTTTCTTAATTTCTATATCCTCTCTGCCTTTTAGTTAGTTTGGGTAAGAATTTTGTCTATCTTGTTGATTTTCTCAAAGAACCAACTGTTTGTTTCACTGATTCTTTGTATTGTTCTCTGTTTCTATTTTATTGATTTCAGCTCTGAGTTTATTTCTTGCTGGTCTATCAGCCCTGAGTTTGATTATTTCTCACTGAGCTACTCTCTTGGGTATACTTTCTTTCTTTCTTTCTTTTTTTTTTTTTCATAGAACATCCAAGTGTGCTGTAAAGTTGCTAGTATGAGATCTCTCCAGTTTTTTCATGTAGGCACTTGGTACTGTGAACCTAATTGGAATCATTTTCATTGTGTTCCGTAAGTTTGGGTGTGCTTATATGTATTCATTTTCATTGACGTCTAGAAAGTCTTTAATTTTGTACTTTATTTCTGTCTTGACTCATTTTTCACTCAGTAGAGAGAGAGTTTCCATGAGTTTCTAGGCTTTCTGTTGTTTCTGTTGTTATTGAAGACCAGCTTGGATACAGGGGGTTATTTCAATTTTCTTGTCTCTTGAGACTTGCTTTAGGTCCAAGTGTGTGGTCAGTTTTGGAGAAAGTTCCCTGAGGTGTACAGAGGTAGATTCACTTGTGTTTGGGTAAAATGTTCTGTAAATATCTATTAGTTCCATTTGGTTTATGACATCTGCTAGCTCCAGTATTTCTCTGTTTAGTTTTTATTTGGATGGCCTGTCCATTGGTGAGAATGGGGTATTGAAGTCTCCTCCTATCAATGTGTGAGGGTCAGTATGTGATTTAAGCTGTAGCAGTGTTTCTTTTACAAATATGGGTACCCTTGTGTTTGGGGCATAGATGTTAAGAATTGAATGCTTCTTGGTGGAGTGTTCCTTTGATGAGTATGTAGTGTCCTTTCCTATCTCTTGAATAGTTTTGGTTTGAAGCCTATTTTGTTTATAGATATTAAAATGGCTATGCCAACTTGTTTCTTAAGTTCATTTACTTGGACTATCTGTTTCCAACCCTTTATCCTGAAGTAATGTCTATCCTTGATGTTGAGGTGTGTACCTTGGATGCACCAGAAGGATAAATCCTGTTCTTTTGTATCCATCCAGTCTATGTCTTTCTATGAAAGGATTGAGATACTGATACTGAGAGATATCAGTGACCAGTGCTTGTTAAGGTTCTTGCTATTTTGTTGTGGTGGTGTGTGTTTCCTTTCTTTTGATTTTGTTGGTCTGAGTGTATTTATTCCTGATGGTGTTTTCTTTCTGGCTTCTTCTGTAGGACTGGATTTGTAGATAGATAGTTTAAATTTGGCTTTATCATAGAATATCTTTGCTATCTGTGGTGATTGAAAGTTTTCCTAGATATAGTTACTTGGGCTGATATCTGTGGTCTCCTAGAGACTGAAGCACATCTATCTTCAGCTTTTAGAATCTCCATTGAGAAGTCAGGTGTAATTCTAGAAGGTCTGCCTTTATATGTTACTTGTCTTTTTCCCTGGCAGCTTTTAATATTCTTTCTTTGTTCCTTATGTTTAGTTTTTTGATTATTATGTGTCAAGGGGACTTATTTTTTTTTTTTTTTTCTGGTTCAATCTAGATGCCCTACTTTCCTGCATCTCCCACTAACCGAGGGTGAATTAGGACAAGAGCTGGACTGTTAGTCTTTGTTAGCTCCTTGACCAGAGTACTTGGTCCAGGCATAGTAAACACATTCTGCGCAGTTGCCCAGTGTGAGTTAAAAGCATGCTGCCCTCCAGGAGTCTAGAAAATATTCCAAAAGATCATTTGCTGTATTTCTTAGCTGAGTGTGGGAAGTCACTGCTTAGTCAGCAGTTAGCATAGATGGGGCCCTGGTGGGTGAAAACGGCTCTGGCTGTATGCCCTAATGTCTGGGACCCACACACCCTGCATTATTACCTCCTGTGCCTGGTGACCCAGACTCAGCCTCTTTCCTTGAGCAAGGGTAGCAGCTGCAGAGGAACATGTCTTACTCTGTTTCACTGTGAGTCAGGTTCCAGAAAGTGATTGAATGTAACAGAGTAGCACAAGTCCATTTCAGAAAGGTTGCAGGAACTCGAGGTTGTGGAAACCCGGAAGGGAAGATAAGGAACCTCTGTCTCTGATAAGGGATTAGGAGGCTGAATTCCCTAATACACTGGCAAAGACAGGAGGCTCAGTGGCCCTCAAGCTGCCTCCCTTTTTTGTGCTCATTAGATTTTTATTTTTGAAACTGGGTAGTTGTAGTTCATGGTGGCCTTGAATTTGCCATCTTTCTTCATGAGCCAAAATGCTAGAATTATAGGTGTGTACCACTGTGCCTGACTCACTAGTATTTTCTGTATCAACTCTTTATTAATTTGCACACAAAATATTTTCCACAAATGGCTACCACCGTAGAACCGGCTGGATCAAGTTGGAAAGTGTCGCTGTGCCTCCTCTAAGAAGTGTGATCCTCCACTGGGCTTTTTCACCTTGCTGAGATGGAGCTTGCGCACTCTAGATCCCATTTCAAGCCTGCAGCTGTCAACACGCCTCCCTGGGTAGCTGCTCCTGCTGAGTTGCCTCCTGGCATACGGAGCCTTGGCTCTCCTTTGACTGGCCTTTGGTGGGCGTTGACCAGCACCGGGTGAGACACCTGCAGCTATGCACCCAGACTGCTGCAAACTGGGGCCTACACTGGACTGTGAGCTGGAGAGCAGAGCTGAAGCATGTAAGCCTGGAACCTGGCCCAGAGCAGCAGGCTTGCAGTGGCCACCCTGTTGGCTCCAGCATGAGCTGCAGGTGGCACCGTCTGAGGCCTGGATCTGCCTGCCCACTCTGTTGACAGGGGTCTGGTTGCTGAGCCACCTGGAACAGCAGGGGCCAACATGTCTCCATCCCAATGAACCTGGCCTGTGTTTTCAAGGCTCCTTTCAGAGCAAGTGTTTGGGGATTTTCCAGTCACTTTTATACTCAAAATGGGCAGAAGTAAAGAGAAGGCAGTGTCTGCACTGTTGACCACTGTATTTTGAAAACAGCAATGTAACTGTTTTAAGTCTTTTAAATGACACTTACCAGCATATATTTGGAGGGGACATGTGTGCTATAGCATGCACTTAGAGGCCAGGATTTGCTTCTGTCCTGCCACTACCTGGATCCCAGGCATTAAACTCAGGACATTAGGTTTGGGGGCAAACCTTGCTTTACCTCTCCTTGCTTGAGTCTTTAACATAACAAAGCAGGGAAAACACTTTTGTCTTGGTGAATGCATTAAAACGCACACAATGGGTTGCCAAGGCCACATTTGTGTAGCCCTTTGTGGCTTCAAGGCCATAAAGGTTTGTTTTCCTAGACTCTTTAGAGGCTGGAGCTTTGAACACACCAGCAGGCCCTACCTGATTTCAAAGTCAGCCAGTGCTACTAATGTGAGGGCAGTGTTTGGCTGTCTCCTTTCCAGGGTATTGGTCAAGTTGGTGAGGCTGACTCCAGCAGGAAGGTCTTGTCTTTACTATAGAGAAGCAAGCAACCAAATGAGAGCATCAAAGCATCTTCAGGATGTGGCCAGCCATCTCTGGCAAGATGCCCAGGACCTCAGTGCCTGCTCCTGCTCACAGGCCAGGGCCAGGGTTAGAGTTCACAGCATCTTGTTTTTCCACCTGTTTCCTACAGTTCTAAGAGACTTCTGAAGAATTAATGAGTAACTGTATCAGATACTCAGCCTTTGCTCCAAGGAAAACAGGGTTGCTGTGGAGGAGGAAGGGCGTAACTCCTTGTTGAGCTGCATGAGGTTTCTAGAAAATAAGACACTTCCCTGTAAACAGGCTCCACCCACCCCGTCCTCCACACCGTGAGATCCTTCCTCAGTTTCCCCACAGTTGGGTATGTGCCTAGGTCAGTGCCTGTGAGTGGCTGCTGGCAGGAGGAGCAGGGTGGTATTTGGTAGAGTTAGTAAAGAGAATGAATGGTACTGGCTGGTGTTGTATCCTTTGTGAACTTGGTACAGCCACATTAGATACTTGGTTGTTGATGGAAGGGAGTAAGATACCATTTGTAAGTGTCTTGCTGTGGGTCTACAGCGCAGGAGTCCCTGGTTCTGGAGACTCCTGCAGTCAGAGCGGGGTGCTAGACACATCTGGCCAGAGGCTGAGCTCCATGCCTCCTGGGTCTGACCACTTGTTCCTATCACAGTCTTGACAACTCAGAGATTGTTAGTGGCTTGACATATGTCGAGAAACTGAAGTGGTGATGTTCAGATTTTACTAACACTTTATTGTGTCACTGAATTTTAATACAAATAGGATAGATAGGAAGGTACCTTTTTAGAAGGTTGTTCTTACGATAGAAGGTAACATCCATTTAAAATCCCTTAGCAATTAATGTTGGAAGAGCTTAAGCCTGAACCCTTTTCTTGTTCTGTTCACCCTGTGCGAATTCTAGGTATGGACTGAACATATACAATAATTATGATTTACACTACCTAAATAAAGTCCAAAATCTGCCTTTTACACTCTTGCCACTAGGTGGCTAGTGAAAAAAACCAAGACCAGTCCAGCAGTTATGCAAAGGACTTGGAATCACTTTCAATTCTGCTTCAGTGATGAAATATGAAACTGGATGGATTGTACTACGAGAAAGCAAAGTGCTGAGTGACAGCATTTCAAGCAGAACCCTGCCAGGTGGACATTTCTATGGTGTTTTTGTTTTTTAAATATCGACAATGTTAACTAGCCAGGTTTTGCTGAGCTAAAGCATTTGGAGATGCTGAGCCTGCTCTATCTTTGGGCTGACTTCTGGATGGGCATATTGTTTAGCGAAGTTTGAGACAAAGGTTCTGCTTTGGGCTCTTGTATTGTAATCCAGGGCACCTCCGTTCTGACACTGTAAACACCACATCTGCTTACTATATCTGTGACATCCAAAGATACCGCAAAAGTCTCCTCAGTGCAAGCTCTGGAGTTCAGCCAAACTGAGCTGAACAGCCATGTGTGGCTGTCTGAAGTGTGCTTGTGTTGTAAGGTGAGGGAATCGGGCCTATTTCTACAGGACACATCTGCTAGAAGACAGCAGCGCATGGCACAGACCCAGGGTTTGCAGAGAGAAAGGCAGCCAGTCCTTCCCACAGGCACGAAGCCTTCCTTACCCAGCCCCTGGCCCGCCTCTTGTGCATCTAGCTGCTCTCTTGGTCTTTAATTTATTCACTTTGACAAGTAATCTCTTGGTCATACAACAGTCCATTCTCAACTTGCTTTTCTGATTCAAAGTGAACTTGAGTGCCTTAATCCTCTAATGGGAATTAATTGCTTGTTTCAGTGCTTAACTCTGATCCTTTCTCAATCCCCACAGGGACAAGTTGCTTCCTGAAGGATCCATGTGTATTGTTCAAAACACAATCAGAAAAGGTAATGATGTTTTTCTTACGAAAGAAGCCAGAAATGCAGAACATTCATTTTGTACTGCATAAGTAGGGTTCTCAAACTGATTTTATATTAGAAAGGATTCACTTACCAGATGCTTCTGAGAAAAGGCTAGCCTCTCTTGCCCACTTAGCTTTTACAGAAATAAGCTATTGTTTTCTTTAGAAGAAAGTGCTGATTTTCTACAGTTTGAAGCAGAAAACCACTGTCCCCTTCCTGAGACTGCTTCTTGGTTCTGAAACTACCACTTGATAAGGCTGAGTCCCTCTCCCATCCAAACCCTTACTTTAACCCTCTCAGCTTAGTTGAGAACTCTGCAGTAAGCATCTGGGGAAGGAGGGAATGGGGTGGAGGCCTTGGAAAGTGGGAAGGAAGGATTGGTGGAAAGAGAGACCCAAGGTGCGACATCAGGTGCTGGCAGTCAGTGGTCTTCAGAGAGCAGCTCGCTGGGAAATATGATGAACCTGGTTTTCTAAAGGAGGAAAAGCAGCCTGGAGGCTTAAAGCAGTTTTCTCCAAACTCTACAGTGGTTTCAAGCAGGCTGACTTTGGTGTAGGTCTGTCTCTGTGCCTCCTGCACTTTCCATTGGCCTGGTTCTGTGTCTTCAGTCTCCACCATGGGTTCCCTGTGTGATGCTCCCTGGAGACTGGAGCAGCCTGTGTCTCCTGCAGGAGAACACTCACTCTTCAGCGTTGTGGTGCAGGCTGACTGGGGGCTGTCAGCCTAACTGTCACCAAGACAAATGGCCATTTCTCTTGTGTGCTTTCTGTCCCATATTAAACTACGTTCCTGCATTTTTATACAGGAATAACTTAATCCACTGTCATGAAAGAGTGAGCTTTTCACAGTGTGAGGGGCAGGAGCAAACTGGAGACTTAATTAGGCACGACTCTCAGAAAGCAACGTCCTTTTCGGCAGTGGCCACCCTAGGGGCCAGAGCATCAAAACAAGGTTGTTCCATCTCTGCCAGAGACCACAAACTTCTTTTGAGAACTCTCTGTTCAGAACCCAGGCCCATTTTTTAAATTAGTCATTTGTTTTGTTTTTAATTCTTTGTTTCTTGAGTTCTTTATATATTGTGGATATTAATCCTCTCTCAGATGTATAGCTGGCAAAGATTTTCTCCCATTCTACGGGCTTCCTCTGTTGATTGTTTATTTAGTGTGCAAAAGCTTTTGAGTTTTATGAAGTCTCACTTGTTATCTTTTGGCCTTAGTTCTTGGGCAAATCAAGAGTCTTATCAGAAAATCCTTTCCTAAGCCTATATCATGTAGGGTGTTGCATGTTTTCTTCTAGCAGTTTCAAAGCTTCAAGTCTCATGTGTCTCTCTACATAGCCCTGGTTGTTTTGTAACTCACTACATAAAATAGGTAAGGTGGTACTAGATCCACCTGCCTCTGCCTCCAGAGTGCTTGCATTAAAGACGTGTTCCACCAGGCTTTTCGTTGTAGGACTGTTTTCAATGTGTTTCAGGAGTAAATTTTTATTTCTTTCTGGAAATATTTTTTTCTTCTTTGGCACATTCATTCAGTAATGAGTTCTTAATTTCATTAGTGTGTGTACTTACTAGAGATTTATTTGCTACCAGTTTTAAGTTTTATTGCTTTGTGCTCAGATAGGATACAAAAATTGATTTCAGCCTTCTTAAACTTATAGTTTTTGTCCCAGGATATGATCCATTTTAGAAAAGTTTCCATGTGCTATTAAGTGGAATGTGTATTCTTTTGTATTTGGGTGGAATATTCAGTATATATCTGTTAAGTCCATTTGGTACATGGTGCCAATTCATTCTGATGCTTCAGTGTTTTTGTTCAGATAGCCTTTTGTGGTGGTGGTTTGAATGAGAATCTCCCCTCTCCCCACCCCGGCTCATACACTTGAATGTGTTTGCTCCCTAGTTTAGGGAACTGTTTTGGGAAGGATTAGTGAGTTGCCCTGACCCTCTCCATCTTTTGAGGCCTTGAGGTCTTAAAAGTCAGATTCTCTGACTCCAACTTGTGGATTTTTTACTGGTCTAGCCAATGCTGGATCTACCTGCCTGCCACCATGTTCCCCACAGTGGTGGTTTGGAACTATGCCCTCTGAAACTGTAAGCAAATCCCCAAATGCTTTCTTTTATAGACTGTCTTGGTCATGGTATGTCTTCATAGCATTAGATGAGTAACTAAGACACATGTCTATTGGAGAAAGCACTATATTGAAATCACCTGCTATTAGTGAGTTGGCTCATGCCGATCTGTGTCTTTAAATCCCACTGGTAGGTTGTTTATGAAATTGGGCACCAGAGTTTGGTGCCTGTATGTTTAGGTGGTAATGTCATCCTGGCCATCTGTCCCCTTGAGAAGAATGAAGCGCTCCTCTTTACCTCTTCTGATTAGTCTGTTTTGGCAGGTATCGGGGCAGAGCTCCCTACTTGCTTCCTGGTCTAGTCTGACTGGAGTACTACTCTAAGCCAGTGCCTGTCTTTAATCTAAGATCTATCTCTTGTAGACAATAGACGGATTTGGTTTCTTAAGCCATTCATTCAGCTTGTGGCTTTTGATTGGAGAATTGAGGCATTGATATTGAAAGTTATTACTGAAATATATATGTATTATCTGCAGTTATACTGTTGATTTCTGGTGTTGTGTTCTCAGGGATAATTTGTGTTTTAATAATTATGGTTTCTTATTTCTTTCCACAGTCTCTCTGTTATGCTCATTCCTCTTTTCAGCCCAAAGTATTGCTTCATTTTCTTTGTTTGGTTTGTTGGATATAATTTTTTTTTCAGGTATCTTTCGTAAAAAGTTTTTCATTCTTCTTCAGTTATCAAATAGTTTTGCTAGATTATCAATCTCAGCTGGCCGAACTGGTCTTTTAGGACTTGGAATGCATTGGTTCATGCTCTTCTGGATTTCAAACTTTCCATTGAGAAATCAGCTGTTATTCTGATGGGTTTTTCTTTGTATGTAACCTGCACTTTTTTTTTTCTCTCTTTCAGCTTTGAATACATTTTGTTGTATGTGTATTTAGTGCATTAACTATGACTTGCTATGGGGATTTTCTTTTCTGATCTCATCTATTTGGTGTTCTGTATGCTTCTTGAATCGGTATGGATGTATCATCCCTTAGTTTGGGGAATATTTCCAGTGATCTTTTTGAAGATCTTGTCTATGCCACTGACTTGGGATTCTTCTCCCTCATCTGTGCTCATAAGTTTTGGTTTTTCCATGATGTCCCACATTCCCTGTATGTTCCTTTCTTGTGTTTTTACTTTTTTCCTTATTTTGTCTAGATCTTCTACTTATCTTTGGGTCCTAATATTATGTTTTCTGCTTGAGTTATTTTATTTGTAAGGCTTTTTGAGTTTCCTAGCTGAGTTATTGGGTTTTATAATTCCATCCTCATTCCAGCTTCAATGTTTTTATCTCCTTACGAATTACATTCTCAAATCTTGGGTTGTCTTCATTGTTTCTTTCAGCCTTATATTTGTGTTTTCCTGAGCTTCACTTGGGTTTATTTTCCTTAAGTTCAGTGAGCTGTTTCTTTGTGTCTTCTTTAAATTCCTTGAATTCTTTGAAGTTTATGGTTGTCCTTTTAAATTCTGTGTCCTGGTTTATCTAAGTGATTCTCATGGTATCACTGGCAGACAGTTCTATGGGACTGGTAGGTTTTGGAGAGTAGGTACTGGCTTGGTCTCTCATATGTTTGTAGTTGTGTAATATCTGGGTACATGGACTTCTTTTGTTAGTTCTGAGGCTGATTTGGATAGAGCAGATTGGGGCAGAAGAGAGAATGTGTGGATTATTGGGCCTAGAATTTGGAAATGTCTTCAGTGGAATGGAGGCAGATGGACAGGACTGAGCTGGCATACGAAGTGCCTCTTGCCCTTGCCCAGAGTGTGATGGTAGATCTGGCTGGGTGGAAAGGTTGATGTGGTATGGGAGACACCTGTGGATGAGGTGGTTGGTTATCAGGATGTAGGAAGGGTGGTTCCAGGCAAACCCTAGAGATTGGTTGACAAAGCCTGGGTGCTGGTGGATGTGGCAGCCTGGGCTAGATAGGGCAGGTTGGGGAGGAGCAGGTGACTCACCTGTCCGGACTCTGGAGAAGGGTGTGGGAGACCTACCTGGATAGAGGGTTGAAGGCGGAGATGGAGATGAAGGGACCTGTGGTTGGTGGCAAGCAGGGTGGTTCCTAGCTAGCCAGACTAGGCCCAGGGCACTGCACATGGGACCTAGTCTAGATCTGGTGGGTTTTGGGGGG
>NW_026591086.1:59573473-59705967 GCF_907164565.1 Psammomys obesus | reverse complement strand
AAAAAAAAAATATCAACATTCACCACTCACCCTTAGCTCTTTAACTTCCTTCATGCCCAGTGAGCAATGCATCTGTCAGTCTTTGCTGTCCCCACTCAGAACATATCCAAGTCACTTCCCTGTGTCTGCTGCTATTGTCTTGGTCTCATTGAGGCTTTAGCACATTCTGTCAGTAATGGACCATGGAGTTAATATTTTAGGCTTTAGGAGACCATGGGCAACAATGAGGACATTATATAACTACATCTAGAATAAGGAAAAAAAAACAAACAATTTTTTAAATTAAGGTGTTTTTTTTTTTTCAGTATTAGTTACAGTTCATTAACTTTGTATCCCAGCTGTAGCCCACTCCCTCATTCCTTCCCAATTCCACCCTTCCTCCCTCATCTCCTCCCTGTCCCTTTCCAAGTCCACTGATAGGGGAGGTCTCCTCCCCTTCCATCTGACCCTAGCTTATCAGGTCTCACCAGGACTGGCTGCAATGTCCTCCTCTGTGGCCTAGCAAGGCTGCTCCCCCTTGGAGGGGGGGGATGTCAAAGAGCCAGCCATTTAGTTCATGTCAGAAATAGTCCCTGTTCCCCTTACTAAGGAACCCACTTGGAGACTGAGTTACCATGGGCTATATCAGAGCAGGGGTTCTAGGTTGTATCCATACATGTTCCTTGGTTGGAGATACAGTTTCATAAAAGACTCCTGTGCCCAGATATATTTTATCCCTGTGGAGCTCCTGTCCTCTCCAGGTCATATTAACTCCTCCTTTCATGAAAACAATTTTTTGAGAAAAAAAAAAAAAAAAAACAACAAAAAAAAAAAAACCCTTTCTTTTTGGGAAAAATTTAAAATATAACAATCAAGTATAATTTTTTTTAATTTCTGGCTTATGACTATTGTTGATAGATGTTTAAATAAGAGTATTAATTCTCTGAGATTTCATAGTGCATTTTGTCATTTCACAACTCGTCCCGGTCCTTCCCCAACCTCTCTGCCCACCCAACTCCATTCTTCTTCTCATTCTTTCTTCCTCTCTCTCCTTCTCTCCCTTTCTTTCTGTCTCCCACTCCCTCAACACATCAAGTCCAGTCTGTGTTGGCTGACTGCTCCTAGGCATGGGGCCTGCCCTGGACTGTGATCCATAAATCAGGTGTCACACTAAGAACAGATATTTTTTAAAGGAGAGTTTGAATTGATTCACAAAGCATTCTTTATCAAAATCACATGGGGACCTTCATTTGTTAAGATCCATCTTTTACTAAAGTTTTGTTTTCTTTTGTTTTTTTAAGACAGTGTTTTTCTGTATAGCCCTGGCTGTCCTAGAACTCACTGTGTAGACCAGGCTGACCTCAGTCAGACTCAGAAATCCACCTGCCTCTGCCTCCCGAGTGCTGGGATTAAAGGTGTGCACCACAGTGCCCAGCTTTACTAAAGTCCTAAGCATTTCCTGTACACTGAAGTGTCTTTTCACAGCTGTGGCCAGACCACACCCCATACTGCTGTCATTTCAGCGGAAGTGCAGATGGAGGCTCCCTGATTTCAATGGCCTTTCCATGGCACTTCCACTGAGGAAACTACAATTTGTTTTTTTTATCCTAATCTTTTGACAGCCCAAGAATGTGAAAACAAGCTTCATTTGTTCTCTTGGAATGCTGTCTGAGAAGCTAGATAACGTGAACTCTCCTGGCTGATCGTTCCACAGCATGACATGTGTTGAGACACAGGCAATCTTTATCTGCCAGTTGAACAAAACTCAATTCAGACATTAAAAAAACTGCTTTTAGTGGCACTGTGCTGATGCACGCCTTTAATCCCAACACTCAGGAGGCAGAGGCAGGAGGCTCTCTGTGAGTTACACAGTAATCCAGACCAGCCAAGGCTATTACACAGAGAAACCCTGTCTCAAAAGCAAAACAAAATAAACAATAAAAACCACCACTGCAGCTAGGTGCTGTCACATGACGCCTTCCCGGGACGAGTTTGTGTGTTGACTCCCTGGGCTGCAGCAGGTGCTCCCATCGGGGAGGGCATGGTACTGTCACCACCCTTCCTCTCCTTGCCCTGCCAGGGCCTGACTCATTCCCAGGCACACACAGTGAGAGCAATGACTAACACAGAAACGAGCTTAGCTTAGCATAGGTCTTCACATGAAACATGCTAATTGTACCAGTGGGTGCATGATCAGAGATAAAGAGGATTAGCAAATTCCCTGTCTTTGCATTCAGTTTCCACCAGGTAACCACACAAAGAATGACTCTAGCTTTTTTCTTTCTTTCTTACTGCCACAATCTGCAGAGAGGGAAGTTGGAGGGAGCTGATCAAAAGAAGTGACATCAAGGAAAATAAGGGAAATGAATTTCATCCCAACTAGAGCTTATTCTACCTTTCCTAGGTGAAAACAAACTTTTCCCATTGAGAAAAATGAAAACTTTTTTAAAAATCTAGAATCCACAGAAAACAAAGCCTTCAATACCTAAATGCACCAGATACCAGAAGAAGCATATCCGACCTGCCTGAGAAGCCAGAAAAACTTTAGTAAGAAATAAGATGTTTCTAAGACATAATTCACCTGCCTGCTTCAACTACCATCTTTTCAAGTTTAAAATGGTACCTCAAAGCCAGATAAACGTCCCTTCTTTCCTTTTACTGAGTCTAACATCTACACTTTTCATTGTTTCAAAAATAAAACTCTAAAAGATTCTGTTCACAAAACAACTTCAAGAAATACGAAATTATCAAAGGAAAGCAAAGGCACTCACAAAACAGTAAACCAAACGTTCCCAAAAATACCTTCCTGAGATAAAAAAGTCAGAGGTGATTCCACCTTTCTAAGTAATGCTGAGGGAGGACACTGGTGGGGATGGTGATGGTTTTCTTTGTCTCTTACTGATTTCCAACTTGACAATATCTTATCTTTGTAAGGCTGCAGGGTTTGTCTTAATAGTCTCCGGGGCAGCAGCTTTGTTCTTCATCTACACAGTCGATGCCTAAGCCCTTCAAAATTCCCTCCCTCTCTCAACCCCTAAAATGCCAATTTCTAGTTAACAGTAAAGGAAAGGATGTGTGCGTGTGCAAAGGAGGGGTTCTGAAAGCCATTTTCCTCTTCAGTTAAATTAATGACCATCTCCAAATTATAAAACCGGTTGCTAAGACTGAGATGCCCGCAGCTCTCGGGACTGCTGTCCAAGGCAGGTATCCCTGCGCCGGAGTTAATGCCTTAGATTACAGTCACACACGCATCCCAGCTGTTAAACTGTGATTAAGTTTTCGAAACATAGTGAAAGCAGTTATTCTGTTCTGCTGGGGAGCTTGTTCCTGTGTAATTGATGTTTTCAGGAAAGGGAAAAGGAGATGATTACTCTTTATTAATAATTAAGAGTAATTAATAATTACTCTTTCATTTCCTACTTCTTTAGGGAAAACACTAACCCTTGCTTATTCTGTTATATATCTATATATCTGACACAACTAAATATACAGGTTCATATTACATTTGGTGATGGTGGTGCAATCACACGCACACAGTAAAAACAACAGCTAATACTCCTAAGGGGGTGGGTGAGGAGAAACACCTTAAAAACAGGGAAAACATTCATTTTAAGGCTGAAAACATGTCAGGAAACAGATTTTTTTTTACATGCGCGTACATGTGCTTGTAAATATAAGCACAACTGTGAGAACCATCATTTAACTTTCCAATTAAAAAATTAATTTTCAGGAATGGGAATATAGCTCAGAGATCATGTTCAATCTCCAGCATGCACATCCATTCACACACACACACACACACACACACACACACAGGCACACGCATATGCACACACATACATAATTAATTTCTGTGTGAATACATAGGAAGTAGGATTAAAACTAAGTTTGTTTTCAGATCTGATGAGGGACATTTTAAGCCAAACTATTGACAAGGAAAACATTTTCATCTTTCTAAAATGGAAAACCTTTAAAAAACTTTTTTCAGTGAAAAACAGGAAATTGCAGTTAAATTTCAAAACTTCTTTAATTTCTGTATGGATAAACTTGTAGAGGAACTGTTGACAGTACACACAGCCTGTAGTGGAATTAACCTTCCTTCATATTCTGTGCTTGGGTAATATTCTACACTGCTTAGGCTCACTAAGCACTGTAAGGCTCCATGTTACATAATCTATCCAATACTCAAATAAGTTCACAAGTAATCTATTTAATCTGGAACTCTGCAGTAAATGGCATGAGATTTGTGTGACGCCATTCCAAACTTATCTGCTCTAGCATGGAAAATTAGTTCCACTTAGTTGCAGATCAATGATCTATTCAACACAAAATGCAGGAATGCTGCAATCTACGCTTTTCTTATTTTACTTTTTATTCACTTTACATCCAGGTCACCTCATTTTTACAACTACCTATACTAACTTTACTTTCTCTTGAAAATATTTAAGTGGGAATAGGAAGAGGAAAAACCAGTCCTCAGAAGTGCATAGTGTCTGGTCCCCACCACACAGTAGAGAACAGTTAGACCTCAGCTGGGTCTTCAGAAGTGCTCAGGGGTGTTTAGCCACGCCTCAGGCCTGAGGGCGGCCTGCTGTGAGCAGGTGGACAGAGAAGCCACACAAAGCCGAAGGCTGGGTGAGTCAGCTGCCTGAGAACGCGTTGACAGTGTGGCCACACAATGAAAATCTAGTCTGTGAAATGCTAACAAGAAAGCACAGTGAGTCCAGCAGACACACGGGAAGACGTGGAGAGCTGCTCAAGTCAGTCAAAGTGAAACTGAAGCACCTCGTTCAGGGTTAAAAGAACTACATCCCCAGAAGGGAACACAGGCATGGCAGTAATACTGAAAATGACCGCAAAAAAACTCTGTTAACTCAGCACACTCCACTCTTCAGAGGCTCCAGCACACACGGAGAGACAGCGTGGACTCACAGAGGACGTGGCGCACCTTCCATGTTCTTGCCACTTCAGGTAAGCACTACAGGCAAGGAAATCATGCCATCTTGTGGGACCAGCTCTGACTTTTGTTAACCTTCTAATAATTGAAAAAAATCTATTAAGTAAAAGGGAAATCCATCTTTTGCTTTTAAATGAACTCAGCGTCCTTCTTTGTTCTTCCTTAATTCTGTTCATCTGTGTGTGTGCAGGAGGAAGGGCGGCCCTACACGCTCACAGGTTACACCCCTGCATGCACGGGCACGGTCATGCGTGCATGCTTGAGGGTGGGGGCCAGAGAGCAAGCTTGGCTACCGTTCCTCAGGTACCTCTCCCTTGTTCTGTGGAGAGGGCTTCTGCCTGGAGCTTGCCCATCACGCTGCTAGTCTGGCTAGCCAGCGAGGACAGGACTCCCCCACCCCTGACTCTCCATGCCAGGAACAAGCATGCTTTTCCATGCCTGCTGGGCAGAACTAGGTTGCCAGCCTGCAATGCAAGCACTTCACCAACATCTTAATCTAATTAATAAATTTAAATGAGAAACATAAAAATCATGGTTAATACATGAATGGGACACTCAAAACAAAACAAAAACAAACAAAACCACAACACCAACAAAAACACTGTATGATTTTTATCTGAAACACCCTCTGGTTTATAAAGGGTTTGACTGGCAAGTTGTCTCTGCCAATAGCCAGACTAGCCACACGGGGTTTCCCCAAATGACAGAGGAAGTAAATGTTCAATTTCATTTACTCCACACAACTTTATTGTAATTTTAAAAACAGTAGAGGTGGGAGAGACGGGCCAGTGGCTAACAACAGTGGCTGCTCTTGTGCAGCTCCCAGTGCCTGCGTGGCAGCTCAAAACAGCGACTCCAGGTCCAGGGGAATGTATGGCTTCTTCTGGCCTCTCGTGCATCAGGCGTGCAGCTGGTGCACAGATGCACACAAGACAGGCCAGCACTAATACCAAGTAAGTAAATCTCCAAAATGACCTACAGCGCTATAACATGCTTCTGCTGGATACGACCTCGCTCTTTTGGTCGTCTAGGTCTAGGTCTGTAAGTGCATCATTTCACAGACTACATGAGAACAACATGATTCCCCATGTTGCTCTGTAAGCGTGTCTTCAGCAAACATCAAACTAACAGATCTAAATACAGAGGGAAACAAAGCGAATAAATTGCAACCACTGTCATTTTATTTTCCACAAATGAGGGTATTTGAGAAAAACTGACTTGTTAAATAAATAGCAAAAAATTAATCAAAAGTTTCCAGTGTTTACATTCCTGGTTCTTTAAATTGTTCCTTTCAGGCAGACTGCTTACCAGCTCCGTACTGGCCCTCATCAACAGTGACTAGTGTTCTTTCCTAGGATGCGATCCTCAAGTCAAGGAAGAAGAGGCTGTGGCGGCAGCTCAGTGCACAAGGCAGAGCTCAGGTGCGGACAATGAGAAATCACCACCAGCGGTGAGAGGGAGGCCAGAACATGTGAGCCTCTGGAAAGGAGGACAGGAACAGCTGGAGGCAGACCATTTGCTGCTCTCCTCATCTCTGCCTTCAGCAGGAGGTACCACTGACATGACACAGCGCAGGTGCTTTAGAGAGTTCACGTCCAGTTAGAGAATACTAGCTTGGTCTCACAACTCCTTCCAACAAGTCCAAGGGATGCCTCAATGGGTTCATATATTTCAGATATGTGAATACTCTTACAGCAAAGGACTTACAAAATGAAAAAATTATATTGAACATCATCCAGGAAAAAAAGGCATTCTAGAGAAAATTGTGCTGGTGATTATTCTAAATATATACCTAGCTGGAAATTCTACTTGTCAAAAAGTCACCAAGACAACTATGAGGAGAAACACCAGGCAGAATGCTGAAAAGCACCATGGCAACAACACTTGAATCAAAGTCTGTCTTCTTACCATTGAGAACCCTAACCCTAACAACCAAGCCTAGATGGGGCCCCAAACCCAGCGCTTCAACTAAGAATGTGCTATTGAGCACTGCTTTTGGAGCCGTAACAGCAACGGTATTACATTCATTCCTCCCTTCGTTCGTTTGTTTGGTGGTGGTTGGCTTGTTTAGACAGCGCCACATGGACCTCAGGCTGGTCTCCAGCTCCTCAGAGCCAAATAGAGCCCTGAGCTTCTGGTCATCCCACTGACATCTCCCAAGTGCCAGGACTGTAGGAGTGCACCGTGACGCTTGGTTTTAACGCCATGCCAAGGATCAAATTCAGGGTGTTGTCCATGCCAGACAAGCATTCTGCCACTGAGCCCTATCCCGAAGCCCATCAAATGGATTTAAGTGGAATGTAGTGAAAGCATGTAGTGATGTCTTTCAAGGGGTCTAAGAGAATTTCATTTCCTAATTTATTTATAAAGATGGAAAATAGAAAGTATACCAGAAGTAGAGATCTAAGTTCAGCACTGAGAGTTCAAGCCTTCTTAGATCTGCACACCAGAGATAACACCCCGCTCAGAGATTTGAGCCCCGCTTGGAAACTGTTCGGTACCACACAGTCTGAGCACTCTGACCCAGTCTCCACTAATAGCGACTGTATGGGCGAGGCACAAAATAGATGTGATTCTTTGGTTTTCTATGTAAAACTGAGTTAAAGAACCAGCATTTGAAGCTATGAGAGATTTAAAGTTCTCATTCATATGAAACAGCCACATTTTCCTTTGTTTTTGTTTAGGCTTTGGTTCCCCAGGGCCATGGAGGCTCAGCTCCGTACATGGATTTCTACTTTAAATGGAGGTTAGTGATTGCAAAGAACATGCTATCCCCGCTTGGCCCCAAAGCACCTGCTCATCAGAAGACACTCGGGTGTGGCGTGGGAGGCACTTCCCAAATGACAACACTGCTGTGGAAAACCAACCTGCAGGCCATGTGTCTGCTGACTGAAGACTGCATCATTTCAACTGCAGAAACGATAATCTATGCAAGCCATGTGTTATAATTAAAAGCACACAATGACAAAGACGACTTTCCATCTAGTAATTTTTACGAGCCTGTGGGGTTATTTGTTTCCACCAAAATATAATGCAATAGCTTTGAGAAGTTCTCTGGGAAAAAGGGAAATATTCTCTGAAATTAAGACATAGCTCAAAATCCTCTAGTATAAGAAAAAAAAAGACTTCACAACTATAAAAAGGGCACAATGAATAATAAAATACAGCTCTTCCTTATTATGTCAGGATTAACCACATGGAGACTGAAGCCTTCTAGGTAAATCATGTGCACATTTACCTGTACAATCCTCTGCGTGCCATCAACGTTGACAGACAATAAGGGTGACGCCAGGTTCCACGTACTGGTCACATTTAGTTTCGACCCATCAACTTCCACCTGTTGTGACACAAAATAAGACTGTCACCACAAAGAAAGACAGGAAACTGATCTCAGGTTCACTGCCGCATGCAAAGCAGCAGCCATTTTAACAGATGGCTTCCAAACAGCCTGTCATGTTTACTGCTGCAGCCATGAAAGACAGGGTCCAGCAGCAGTCTTCCCAGCCATCTCTGGGGAGAGGTGAGGGACCTGTGAACAGCTGCCTCTGAGTTCTGAGGCTTCAAGTGACTTCCAGAAAGTAACAAACAGCCTTCTAACTCGGAACCTAGCTGGACATGCTACATTTACTGCAATTAGACAGGTAATGCATATAAATTCCAGTGACACTTTGCAGCCCACACAACAGGGCTTGCAGATAATGTCCTCTCCAAGGACCACGGGAAAACTTTCTCAGTGCTAATTTTAATGATGGTATCTTAATTAAAACACACTTTAATTAGGCAAGACTCTCTGGTACTGAACAGCCAGTCTATTCAAACTTTGGAAAGTTCTACTATACAGCTGCTAATCATAAATAATTTTTACCAAATCGTCATAAAAAAGCCATAATTGTTCAAATCAGAGATACAATTAGAGGGAAATTTTTAGTTTCTAAGTAAGTAACATAAAAGTAGCTTAAAAGAAAAAAAAATCAAGGTTAATTAAAACATTCACCAAAGGTTGTTTCCTAACTCTTTCATACCAGAGAAAGGCTGCAAATAGCATTATTATTTTAGCTGTGTACACACTTGTACAAGTTGGAAAGGAACCCTAAAGCAGAATCAACATTTATGGCTGCTAACAATCCACTGTCATCTCTCTCCAAATTGCACACCTACTCTGTAAAACTAGATGTCAGAGTCCTGCTGTCTTTCTGTTGGGGACCCTTGGGGCCAGATAAGGAGATAACAGTGAACAAAGACTTGTTCAAACATTTCTGTCAAATGCTGGCTACCCTAGAAGGATCCATGTTCCAGAGACAATTGAAGGCTTCAAGACATTGCTAACTAAAAATGTGGGTCAGTGAATCATGATAGGAATCTAGAAGTTCTAGCATGCCCTAGCAGATGATCAGTCAACTCTACATCACGATGAGGAGCACATGGCACAGGAGACTATGGCTGCAGGCACACAGCAGGGCCTATGGGCAGCAGAAGGCTTTTCAATGCAGTCACCGCACCAGAAAGGCAGGAATGAGATCAGGAATGGTCACTCAGCAGCTGAAGGTCCAAAGCCCAGCAGCACAGACTTGGAAGGCTGTCTGCCCCACCATCAGTATCTTGGCATGGTTCTGACCATGGTTCCAACGTCCCAGCACACACATCAAAGCTCTACTGTGACGAAGTCTAGAGGCAGAGAGCAGTGTGTCTGGAAGACTGCATCTGCACAAAGGAAGTCAGAACCCTGTTCACACAGAAGCTTGTCTTCTTTCCTCTCTGCTAATGGTAGAGAGGTTTCCAGAAAGACTGCATGACTGAGTAACAAAGGGACTGCATCTCCTTAGACACTAGATAAGAAATCAACACATATGTGATTTCACTACCTCTGAAGCAAGGAAGCTATCACAACGTCAGCAGTGAACATGAGGTACATTTGCCAACATTAAATGATGGAATATGCCAGAAACCACCATGTGCCTTTCTGGGTACCTATCAGTAATCAAATTTCTCCAAGACAAATATAATGAACAGATGCGACCACTTTATCGACACTGTTATCAGACGGATGAAACCTGGTTGTGGGGATGAGCCAGCAGGGAGCAGAGGTGCTCCAGTCTGCTTCCACGCAAAGTTAGGGGCGGAGCGAGCCAGGTGTGATGACTTACACTGTGCTCACACCCAGCCTCCAGCAGCTGAAGAATGAGAGGACGGTTCCTTATTGCTAAGCTAATAACCTTGCTGAACTTGCCACCACTCTACCTCTTCAGGGACAACTAACGTGGAAGAGCCGCACTGAGAGGGCAGAGTAGAAAAGCACAGCCTTTGCTTCTAGCCAGCCTTCCCTATTACAAAACAGACAGTCGTCAGAAAGCAGCCAATACTGCAAGAGGAAAATGGTAAATAAATTAGGAGCCTATAACACAAGGGCAACTACTCAAACACAGGAAGACTTCAGATAAATACTTCTCCAAAGACTCAAAGCAACCATAGGAAATGTGAGCCTCTTTTTTTTTTCTTTAAAGCAGCTCAAAGAAGAAAAACAAGGGTTCAAAGAAGAGATTATACAATAATAGAAGGAAATGAAAAGCAAGCTGGTAGAACTCAGAGAAAAAAAGTGAAGAGAAAAATAACACTAAGGAGATAAAAGACACATGAAGAAGCAACCAAAAATAGAACTAAAAAAAAAAAAAAAAAGAAAAGAAAAGAAAAAAGAAAGAAAGAAGTACCAGAGCATAGAGAAACTCTACACACAAAAATAGTCGCTAATATAAAAGTAGTAAGGAAGAAAGCAGACATGGAGAAGGAGGAAAGGCAACACAAAGGATACATAATTATCTTCTTCAAAAAGGCCTATAAGGCAGAAGAAAGATATAGAGCCAAAGATTTAAAAATGTAACTTTCATTTTTTGAGACAGGATCTCACTATGTGGCTATGGCTAGCCTAGGGTTCATTACATAGACCAGACTTAGAGATCCACCTGCTTCTGCTTTCCAAGAGCAGGCTTTGAGGTGTGGGCCACTATGCCCAGAGTAAGTCTTCAAAATAAATGAAATGTTGAATTTCTAGGCTTATGAAATTAAAGGAATTCTATGCCTAAAGAAATAATCATTTAGCCACTTGAGCAAAAAATAAGAAACTATCGACAAGGAAAGAAAAAAAATAAAATTATCCTAATTAGCCAAGAGCAACACCAACAAACAAATCAAAGGAAACAAGGTAACTGATTTTATACCCAGCCAAGGTTTCCCTAAGATATACGACAAAAAACAAATTCTCTGCATTTATTTTTGGGACTGGGGGGGGGGGGTTCTAAAAATAAGAAATCTCTATAGGTACTAAAGTAAAACTACTCTCAAACAAATATCGAATATGTGCAGTATGCTATCCTTTCTTAAGAAAAAAAAAGAGGCATATGTATTTTTTGTTGTTGTTGCTTTTTACGTTTTTCAGACAAGGTCTTGAATGTAGCCCAAGGTTGACACAAACACCAAATACTCCTGTCTCTGCTTTCCTGGTGCTGGGAAGACAGCCATGGACCACAGCAACTAGCTTTAAATTTATTATTTGCCTGTTTGAGTGTCAGGGTGGTATTGAGCCCAGAGCCTCTTATATGTTAGTCAAGTGTTTTACTGTGAACTATATCTTCAGTCCCCAATGATATGTAGAGATTTAAACCTTCTCAATATTTTTTACTTCCCAGAAGGAAGGTACATCTCTCTGAGAAAGTAGCCTTTAAGCTAAGATCAGAAAGATGAGCACAAATTAGGTAAATGTGCTAGTATTTGTGGTATGCACAGAAATATCGCAGAAGAATATATACTTTTCAGGAAAATCCAGTCCTGTAAGATAGCTTAGTGAGAAAGCATTTGCTACAACAATGTGAGGACCTGAGTTCAATCCCCAGCTCCTAAGTAAAGCTGGACAACGTGTCACCCAGTGATGTCACCATAGGGTGGGAGATGGAAGACAAAGGATCCTCAGAGGCTCACCCATCAGCCAGTCTGTCAGACACAACAGTGAAAAACCAGGTGGAAGGTGAAACCAACACGCACTCCACATGCACACAATGGCCAGCGAGCGCGTGTACATGCACACACATCATATAACATACGCACACTTTTTTAATTAAAGGTAAGTAGAACAAAAACCCCCACGGCAAGAAGCAGCCAGCACGGGGCAAAGCACACAGATAAGGAGTGAATCTGCTCTTGGGATGGAACACTGGGTCTCTAATCAAATGATAATGCTCACAGGTCAGGAAACTAAGCTAGAACACACACTAGCTATGGCCTTCTAGAGCAAGCCGAGGGCCTTCAGAGGGAATCAGAGGAAGGGGAAGCAGCGGGACAGACTGGAGAGTCCAAAGAAGGGAGTCACAAGATGGAGGAAGAGTCGTTTCTGGGTACACACCAGGAGAAGAGATTTCCAATGATTTCAGTGCAGGCAAGCAGTGGGAACATGCCAGAAAAGAGCAGTGCAAAAGCAGGTGATCACCAGCGGAGGTCCTGGAGACGGGTCATGGAGGATGGAGAAGCAGCAGACAGGCTGGAGAGGGTCTCCCACGCTTGGCCAAGCTCTCTCCGTAAGCTCACTGCCACCTATATCTTTGTCATATTTCCCCAGATGTGTAAGCCACACACTTTCCCTATAGCCCTCTGCTGTCTTCAACATGTTCTCACCAAAGTGAGTGTAATTTTGTATAAACATGAAAATAGTCATTTCCAAACCTGAGACAATGGGGACACGGTAATGTCAACGTGAGAACGAGCAATGGGGGTGTGCACAGGGAAAAACCCAACAGACAGCGACGTGCAGTTGGGCATGTGAGGATGCAGGTGGCCCTCCATTCTTCAGTTGTCTAAGACGGCTTGGGCATTAGAAATTGGGAAAATCAGGGCTTCCGGTGGGTGGGGTCCTAGCAGACATCTCCCAGCGGACACAGGCAGGTTTATTTGAAAGTTACTCAAAATAAGGATATTTACGACATTTCAAAAACAACCCAACACATGATTTCTTTCAATTTCCAGAAGGTATTTTTCCACATTTAGTCACCTCCCTATATGTCTGCATTCTACTAAAACCAGCCAGCTGCACTGTGGCACAGGCAACAGTTTTCCTATCCACGTCACATGAGGGGAAAATACACACCCTAAACTGAAGAGGTCAGTTACATTGTCACTAAGAAGCAACAACATAGCGTACTTCCTCAGGGCTACTACCTGACAAAGTGAAACACTGTGACCCCGCAGCAGCTGCTAAGCGTTAAAAACTGTACTTAACATTATGGATGGAAAATTCTAATAATAAAACCTTGGAGCCAGGCTTGGTGGCACATGCCTGTAATCCCAGCACTTGGGGAAGCAGAGGTAGGTGGATTTCTGGGAGTTCCAGCCAGCCTGGTGTGGCTCAAGTGAGTCCAGAACAACTAAGGCTATACAGAGAAATCCCGTCGAGAAAAAAACAACCAACCAACCAACCAACCAACCAACCAAACAAACAAACAAACAAAAAACTTTGGGAAGGTGTGGACTGTAAGAAATGCTTCTTGATCAGCCTGTAATTTTGTCTGTCACAGGTAAATCCTGTTTTTGTAAACCTGTTACTCAATGTCAGGAGGTTGACATTCTGCAGGGGTCGCCCTGAGCTGCATCTGCAGGGCTCCGTCCCCTGCTTATCTTGCTTCTGTTCCTGCCAACAAAGCCAAGCAGACGCACTGGCCTATCAGCTCCACCCTCACAGCAAGCCAGATCTGGCCCTTCTTTTTCCTTGTTGTATGTTGTTGTTTATTCTTTGACAAGGTTTTTCTACATAGCCCCGGCTGGACAAGAAGTATTGATGCATCTGCCTCAGCTTCTGAAGCGCTGGGGTTCTAGGTGTGCCACAGCGGTCATAGGAAACTTATACGTCATCACACTGCACAGAAAATAAACAAGAGAGATAACTGTTTTCAGATCTGACTCTCAGACTGGAAAGAACCATAAAAATAATATACCCAACTCAAACTTCTCCCTTTTCACATAAAGGAACTTAAAGAATCAGAAAAATTAACTTGTAAAAGCGATTATCTCTAGGTACTCCTTAGAGTAGTCACATGAGCTTAAATTAAAAGCAAAATAACAAATGGAATGTGAAGACGGAGACAAGGCCTAGAGAGATGATTCAGTGTTGCCTTCTCTTCCAGAAACCCAGGTTCTGCCCTCAGCACCCACAGGGGGTAGCTCAGCAGAGCCTGTAACTCCAGGAGCCTTTTTCTGGCTTCTCTGAGTACCTATATCACACGTGTGCATGCGTTCATGCATGTGCCATTGTGTGTGCACACATCCACATACAGTAGAACTAACTCTTTAACAATTAGGACACACGGTTACTATATTATAGGTGCTCCTTTTTTATTGAAAGAAAACTTGTTCTATGGATAGAGATGTTTATTGTCTTTGTTCTGTCTGAACTGACAACAAAAACTTTTCACTATTTAACTGTACAGCAGTGGGCTGGCATCTCTCGACTCTTCAGTCACAAAGCATCTGCACATGTAGTTGCTGTTACTCTCATTTACCACTACCACAGTTTACCAGATTATGTAACGTATAAGTGTCCTTTCAGACTCTGTCAATAAAGATGTGTCTCAGGGATTTAACAGGCCCTGTAATTTTGTTAGTTGCTTGCTTTGACATTTACTTGTAGTGTGTGACACGTTTGTGCTATAATTAATGGTTCTGAAACTATAGCACATTCTATATGTTTATGTAATGGAACAAAAAAAAAAGTTCTTTGATCTTAAGCTCTTGGATCACATTTATCGATTGACTTTGTGTGTGTCTGTGTGTGTATACAAAGGGCAACTGTTTAGAAGTCAGCTCTGGCCTTCCATGTCCCTGAGGCAAATGTCTCTTGTTTCTGCTACTGTGCTGAGAACACCAGGCCAGTTAATGTGAAGCTTCTGTGACTCTCCTGTCAGAAGATGCTGATCACAGATGCAAGCTAGTGCACTCACCTTTTTACTGGGTTCCAGGGACCCATGTTCTCAGCCTGTGCAACAAACACTTTGCCTACATTAAGCCACCTCACCAGCTCAGAGCAGAGGAGTTCAGCTCTGCTCTTCCACTCACTGAGATGGCTCTCTGAAATGTTCTGATACCCTGGGTGACTTTCCATAAAGGAGTTAGATGGCTCTCTTAAGAAAAAATAAAGGACAAGCATTTCTGATGTCTGCTCTTTACACTATCACCTTGCAAACTGTCTGACTTCTCTTCCCAAAATATATATATAAATGACAAAAAACATCAAGAGGAATCAGATATGACAGTAAAGCTCCATCATCCTGTCGCAAAAGGTCATATTAATAATGCATTGTTATAGTTGTAATTAAATATATATTAAATATTGTGAATTGCAAAAAGAAGCTCTAACTACCACCAGTTTGACTGTCTAGCTTCTGTTTAATTATCACCTCATTAACTGAGCAGTTAACAACTTTAATTTCAGTTTTATGGTTAAAATAAACCCTCTATGTTATCTTACTCATTATTTCATTAGGTTAGCGTCTTCTGGACTGGTGCAGTAAGGTCAGTCTCTACAGATCAGGCTGTGAATTGGATCAGCTTAGTGAATAACTCCAGATAGACACGCTTTTACAGGGCAACAGGGGAAGCCTGCGCCTCTCTGTGGTGCCAGAGAAGGCTTGTCTCCCTAATGGCTCCTGCCTCCACCTCCTCCCAGAGCAGCCGGGAGCCAGTCAAGCACCCAGCACAGCACTCTCCTAACAGAAGCTCGGCAAGCAGTCAGTGGTGACACTTCTGTGGACTCTACTCATCCTTGCCTTAGGCATCATTTGTGGTGTCTGATCTCAAAGACACCTATTTTTCTTTGGGGGGTCAGTGGGATAGCTCTTGCCTAGCATATCTGAGGGGCCTGGGCCCAAACAACAACAACAAAGTAGTTTTCTGGTCCTCCATTTTCTGTCTCATAAGCCTCCAGGCTGACCTCACTCTCTTTGTAGCTAGCAGGAACAACCTCTCTTTCTGGATCTCTGACTCCACCTCACACTACTGGAATCGTGTGCCAGCCCACCTGCTCCCTATTGATATTTGCCACCGACACCTCCATTGTCTGGCCTGTGATTTCATCTGATTCCTTTTAGCACCTCCTTTGCTTTTCATAAGCATCTCTCTACTCCAGTTACCCAATTCCATCCCACTGCATGACCTGTAACTCAGCACCAGGATCACGTGTGTGATCACAGGATGTTCATGAGAATGACTGCCTCCTCTTCCTGTTTCCCACCCAATGCTACAACCTGTTGCTCTTACTCTTGCCTGTTCCGTCTATTTCTCTGTGGCAGTTCAGCATTCTAGGACTTTTACATACATGCAAAGCTCCTTTTAATAGCCCACTTGATAATCTGTTTTTAACTCTCCTCTCTAGGAAAGATGCTCACAAATCATTGCCTGAGCTTCTACAACAGTGAGTGACATTATTCTTATTCTACATCCTCAAACACCTATCATTTGTGCAGTAGAATTCCAATATACATATGGTAATTTTATGCTCTTATCTTAAAGTTAGAGCAAAATCCCCCCCCCCCAAATTAATATACACCTTATGTTGTTAAATTTTCATCTGTTAACAGAATGTTTTATAAGCATGAGCAATGAAGACGCCAGGTCTGTCCGATGCACAGGTGTATGAACTGATGCTCCAGAGGGACCACTGTAGCCTCATAGAGGCTAAGTCAGTAGTTATATCTGCCTTGGGTCAAATGCAATCCAGAAATAATAGTGTTTTTTTTTTTAATCTAATTATTCTTCAGGCTAATCATGAGAAACCATGAACTTACAAAGTAGAGCTGACCAGCTCCAGGAACCATCGGTATTTCCTTAGTCAGTTGCTAGCATTTATTTTTAACTGATTACAAGCAGGAAACAGAAAAATGATGAAATCACTGCTAACCTAATGAGTATTTGAAATAGCTTTTATCCTTTTTTAAAGACAACTTCATAAGCAAAAAGTTTTCAGCATTAGTGCCCATCCGTCTGCGTATATCACCCACACCGGTCAGTCGTCACTCATCCTCTGCCAATAAAGAAGACCTGCGTGCTGACCCACAAACCTGTCAATGCTGCAGCTTACGTCTGTACAACCGAAGATTCTCCTTACACAGCAGTGAGCAAAACCAAAAAGTTAACATTAACCCAGCATCACCGTCTAACTGTTTCTATTTCTCTCCAGTGACCTCAGAGGTGGCCTTTAGGGCAGGACTGGGATCTGGTTTAAGTTCACATCTCTGTTCTCTGTCTCAAATACCCTCCTTAACTTGCCTTGTTTTCTGACACTGTGCTGTGGAATACATACTTCATCAGCAAGCCACGAGTGGGCCCTGACCTCGTGCTGGATCTGCCGGAGCCCTGATCCTGGAGAGTAAGCGCTTGTTCCGTAATGCTCCACAGACTACAAGGCCCAGCAGACCAACCTCAGCTGCCTGAATAGCTGTAAGCGTGCAGAGCAATTACACTGAAAGTATGTCCTAGTATCTCTTCACAATTGCTCGTGTCAGCATGGTGAGCACACCACTCAAAAGCCACACAGATGTCAGTCTGTCCCACTCCCAGTGATGCCACCTTCCTGCCAGGCTAAGTTAAACTCAGGGAAAAACATCCAGATCTGTGTTTACACCTGCCTACCACAAGCTCCCCTGATGATTCAACCATCAGGGTTGATTCTGGACTCTCCCCAGCCAAGATCTGTCAACCCCTCCAAAGAGAAACTACCTTCCAATAATTCCAATCTAGTCACTCTTTCCCTCCCCACTTCATTTATTCAGTGTACACCAGGACCCTCCCTCAGCCTTGAGCATATGTCACAGCCTGTGAAAGAACAGGATGTTATAGAAAACAAAAATGGCCATGCATTAGAAAAACAAAGTCCAGCTAAATGGCCATCTGGGTGAAATTTACAAAGTAAGAGGCTTCACCTGAGGGGAAAAGGAGCAAGATTAGGGGCTGTTTGGAGATTTAGGACAACTCAACAAACATTAAAATAAATCAATTTTTAGGGCTGTAGCCTGCTATGAAAGTCAGGAAAAAGAAAAAGCAGTGAGCTACAGATGAACAGGAAGAGCACAGGGGCTCCAGCACCCTGTTGTCTGAATTTTGTGAATGCTTTAAATTTCCATGGTAGGAAGTGAAAGAAAATAGGTCATTAGGTTGGACTAGCTCTTTGGACAGTTGCAACAAGTTCCAAAGGTTTCTAGCACAAATTGTAAATAAGTTATCAAGATAATTTGGCCAAAAAGAGAAATCGTTTCCCACAGGTGGCCAGTTGGAGGAGGAGACGGCCTGCTCTCCCTCCACCTGTAGGCTGCATTTTCAGTGCTTTCCTTTCTGCTGCAACTGGTTCCTCTCCAGCTTACAGAATTCTGCCATAAGTAATCTACTCACCCTTTTCCTGCCTTTTCCCCCTTTGCAGTGACCTCAACAACTTGAAAATCTCCCCAAATCCCTAACGCCAATCAGTACAGCTGACCAACTGAAACCACGGCTTTCTGGTGTTTTATGAGATTTCCTACTTCAAAATACTTCTCAGCTTCTAGTCATGTAACAGACAGAAACACGACTCCCTTCCCTGCCCCCCTAGGCCTTCAATCAACCCCCAACACACCACTCATCGCTTCCAGTCTTCTCCCAGCCTTTCTTTCCCTCAAGCAAATGCACACAGACACCCATTCCCAACTGTATGCATGCTGGACACCAACCGGCCGCGTCCCTGCTGCATCCGGGCTGCCCAACATCTGCTTCTGGACTTTTGTTGCTTAACTCCTGGACATACTCACACCAACACCATGAACGGGGTCTTTTCTTGCTTGGAAATGCTATAGCATTTTGTGTCTTTATACCTAATAGTGGCTTAAAGTCCTCATCACATTAAACTCAAACCCCTGGAAGTTCATAGGGCTGGTTAGACCATTTCCTCTTCCATGCTTCTCATGAAGAGCTTAACACAGGCCTTGATCCTGAAGCCTGGTGGATTTTTGGTAACACTATGTTAAAGTAAAAACAATCTAATTAGAGAGAAAATCCACCTTAAGAAATGAGTGCATGATACGTGTGTGCGACCATAAGCACATGTGGAGGTCAGAGGACAACTCTGCAGAGTTTCTCTTCTCCTTCCACCTCTAGATGGGTTCTGGGAAGCAAACTCAGGCAGCTCGCTTTGAAACACATGCACTTCCATCTCCCAAGCCATCTCACTGGCACAGAAAAAAAAATATAAGTTTCACCCCTGTGCTTACAGGCCCGTTAAAAAGCTATGAAAACCATGCCCTAGACAAAAATAGTACGGTATCAAAGAAACATGCTACACTGCTTCACCTTCACATTCTTAAAGCATATGTTTGAGACCTTAGATCACTAACCACAAACAACACAGTTCTATTTTGAAGTTTCCTAATACAACTTCAGTGAAACTAATAAAGACACTTCTATGTTAAAACTATTTATAGTTGTAATGTCCTACAAGGTGTGAATAATACTTCCATTTAAAGATCCATAAATGCTTACAAGAGCAGTTATTTCAACTACATAAAAGACTCCATTAGGTTCTTTCATAACTTAAAACCTACAACAGAATCTACAGAGATCTATACCTCACTGCCCACCCAACACGTATAAAGTCCAGCAGACTTAACACAGCTCACTTAAAGAAAGGCAGACAATAAGAAAGAGGTTTACAACAAATTAAAAATGCTACTTAAAATTCTATCCCATTTCTGGGGTTTCACTTTTATGTCCAGAGAACTAAAATTATCTATTCACATCGTTAGATGAATCCTTTAATCTTGATGACTGTGAACAGAGTAGAACTACTCCATTATGTGCAAAACTGAGCTCTCAAACCCCAAAGAGAAGAGAACTGGCATGGTTCCAGGAGTCTTGAAAGAGAGTGTGGCTAATATATATTAGTTTTGGTAGCAGTTACCAGGAATAATACACTGGCTATGGCCAAACTGAAAGCTGGCAAGCACAGAAGGGAATGAGTGGGAAATAATTAGGAATAGTACAGGGAATTAATGAGCAAATTAAGTTAATTCTTAAAGATATGCAGAAACAACTAGAGGTAGCGGTGAAATCACTCCTCTACATCCTTAGACATTTATAAAAATAAGGTTTAAAACACTTAAAGCACAGCCACTCCGAAGCAATGAATAAATCAATTCAATCCTTATTATAAGTAAAAATGGAATAGGAAGGAACAGCCCAAAACTGTCTTGATTTTCTTCCCCATCTCTCCTTAGGCAAAGATCAATATTCTGAACGCATTCTACGTAACTTTACCATTCATTACCTTATAGCAGTAAGTCTCAGGATGCTGCATCAACAGCACAGTGCAAAATGAGTAGGAATGGCTCAACACACATCAAAAATGGCAACATCGTAACTGAGAAAAGGAGCAGTACAGCCCTTCTCTCCTGCGCTGAAGCCTCCAGCAAGCCTCTCTCCTGGGGCACTGCATGCAGGAGCCTTTGGCTGCAGGAAACAAGAATCAAGCCTGCTTTAACTCAGGAGGCTAGGGTGTTTAGGGAAATCCGGAAGCAGAGGCACCTCCGTGCGCAATCCTCTCCTAACTCACCTACGGCGTGTGCTTGTTTTCTGGAAAGCATTTCAGCTGATGGGAACTACACTAGTACTGACTAGAGTGAGAGACATTTCCACCACCATTTACTTAAGTGGACACGCCTGTCGGGGTAAAGGGTGGCCTGCACACAGACGGGAGCCACGCAAAGAGCGCCTCAGTGACATTTCCAGCTCACAGTCATTCCGTTTGATTAAAGCAGAGCACTTAGAAAGCTTTATTAAGTCCATTGGCCAAGAAATTAACTTACTTGCACATGAGCACACCAGACAGTCTGCCAAGCTCTGCGGTTCTCACTTTAGATGGGCAGCTTATGATAAAAGAACCAGAGCAGGCAGGACCTGGGAAAGATGCAGTGAATACAGAATTCCAACAGGAGCGGCTCGGGCCGCTGCGCAAAGTAAGCAAGCAGCTGCCCTGTGTTCTAGAAAACTGTATGCACACACATATACACACAACAGTGTATCTTAGTAACGTAAACATGCCCATCATCCAGGCCCAAAATGAATTCCACCAAAGCCAATCTTCTGATTTCTGTATCTTTACAGAGTCACCTACCCGCTCTAAGTCTGCTGGGTAAGCCACACACTTCTCACAACACCCACGAATTCAAAACGCTTTGAGTTTGGCCTATACTAAGACATTCATCAAACTCTGACATCAGATTAATCAAATAAATTTATCTCATAATCAGCAATAATAGCAATTTTCATCTCATTTCACATGGTCTTCTCAGAGCACAAGGAACAGAGCTGGGAGGCGGGAGGCGGGCGGCGGGCAGTGGGGCAGACAGCTGTGAAGGCTTACCTGAGAAGCAGGCACTAACTGCCCCCTGCACAGAGGGCTTTCTCCACTCCTGTTCATTGAAGGGCGGGTCACAAGAAAGTGTCCCTATGAGTCTGGGTCACAAAAGTAATTCAAGATGCATAGAGAAATGCTTATTATCATTCAAGTTCGCTAAACCCATCCAACCATTCAGCCCTTTGCTGTCTGAGAAGACTGCCAACAACTACGCCAATTAGTGTCAATTGCCATGTTAGATTTTGCGACGTCCGCACCTGCCTACCAGTCACGGTAGCCTGCAGGAAGGAGTGGCTGATGGCAGTAAGTTCCAACAGCACGCGGCCCCAACTGGCTGAGATAGCATTTGCAAGATTACAATTTTTTATCATAATGTATTTTAAAAAACAAGCTAATTAAGTTTTTGTTTATTCTTTTTCAGAGGGACAAATTTAGCATTCATCTGTAAACTATATTTTGTTTTAATCTGTAATTTTATAACCAAGGAAAACTCAACATACAAGAAATTTACTGAATAATATATTCACTTCAAATATGTATTTATGAATTGAAAGAAGCAATTTCAAGATTATCAAATGTTAAATTTATGCATTTCATTTAAACACATGGCTAAAACAAATATCTAATATTTTGGGATTTCTCTCATTTTAGCACAAGATTTTTTATTTCCTTAATGACTTACAAACCTCAAAGCAAGAAATACTTAGTGTAGGAGAAATTGTGAGCTTCAGAGTCTTCTGTATCTCCATATTCAAGCCTCTATTTCATCTTTATGTTTAAAGAATTGCTCAGAACTTAAACTCATGAAATACTTTCAAAATACTCAAAATAATTCATCAGTCTTTGCTTTATCTGTGGGTCAGAGTGCTTCACTTTAGCTTTCTATAGTTAACAGTAACAACGTTTGTTTAAAAACCACGTTTGGAGCGTTGTCCATGTCTGATGAGTGGATCCAAAGGAGTGCTTAGTGGTGAAGCGCAGCCCTGGCAGGATGGTGGGCAGGCCGTGGTCAGTAGCAGGAAATGCACAGGAGAGGTGCACAATGGAGCATCTCTGCTTGGCATCATTGCTTAAATTGCTACTTTCCCTCAACAATCTATTCTGCAGCTCCAGCAAGTAGAATAAATGGTAATTTTACCTGCCAAATTTGGCACAAACGAGGACAAGCAACTTCATTAGCAGAACAATGCTTTCAATATGATTTTTCCTTTTCCCACCCCATGCCAAATAGTAGAACAATTCAAATCAAGAAAACTAAGCAAAATTACCTCCTCTTGTTGAAGTTTATATGCTTGAATAAGCAAATGATCTGCAGAATGCAAGCAAGAATACCCTCCTTGTAAGTTAGTGTGTGTGTGTGTGTGTGTGTGTGTGTGTGTGTGTGTGCGTGTAATTTATATTGCAGCTTAATTACAAGTTGGAAAGCTAGACTCATGCAAGAAACAAACACCTCCCACAGAGGTGAAGTTTCCGATGTATTGAGGGAAGGCAGTGGTCGGCCTATCGAACATTTGGAACACACGTGGCGTAAAGCTAAAAGACAAGACTTGGATGCAGAGTTTAGTTAAAATGTCAACTAGTACACTCGATCCAGGAGTGAAACTGAACAAGTCTCTTTAGTCTGCGATAAACTAACCACGTACATCCAGCACTACCGACTTCCCAACTACAAGCAGCTCTCACACTTCCCTGGCTGTTTTGGTAGCAGCCTATAAACAGAATCACAAAGTCTTCCCAGTTTCTTTCCCATCTGCTCACAGAGGCGCTCAGAGCAACCCTCCATCGCTTACGCTGAGCCTGCACACTTGAGTGAGGGAGGTGTGTAGAGCTGTGAAGCAGTGCCGCTAGCTTAGTGGTGAACAGACACACGCTTTCTCCAACAGCGTGAACTTGACAGTGCCTCAACAAATGTGCCCACAGTTAGTAGGACACGAGGTTGTGCTGTTTGTCCTTTCCATCTGGTGCCTTAAACACACCCACACATCACACACCTAAACACAAACAACGGTTTTGATCTAAACTCCCAGTGATCAAATGCGGCAGCCACGTAAACACACGTCCATGTGCTGCCGTGACAATAAGACCCCAAGAACACACGCGTTCACAGGGAAACAGGCCTTGCACACAGAACTTTAAAATTTGGCAATGCACCTTTTATTGAGGTTTAAACACCATGATTTATTTTACAACATCTTCCCTTCAGAGGGAAACCTTCTTGACTCAAAACAGAAACTTCAATTCTGGTAATACCTAGATTATGTTTTTTGCTTTTATTTCCAGCTATTTAAGTTCTGTCACTTGTTCAAAGAAATAGCTCTAAAGCAAAGAAAAAGGCCATTAACCAAGAATCTAATATCCATCCCACTCACTGACTCCGCAGAGCATCCTGAGGGCACCCATGGAGCAGAGGGTATGTGGAGGAGACACCCAGGAAAGTGGCATGGAAAGGGGGAAGGCAGGTAGAGAAGCAACCAAACTCCCCAGGAGCAGGATGGAGTCTGGCACCATGACAGGAGAGGTGCACCGTACAGTGTGCGGGGGAGGGGGGAGAGTGTTAGTATTTTGGAACACAACCTGCTTCTGGGTTGCCCAGCAACCTATGACATCATCATATGTCGCCAGCCAGGTGAACACACCTGGAAGGCGTGGTTATCGTGCCCCTTAAGAGGGCCGATCTGACACGTGGTCTCTCTCTTATTTTCTCTCTCTTACTCTTACACTCTTCTCTTTCTCTGGGGCACCCCATCCCTCCTTTCCCTCTCTTTCCCCACCATGCCCTGCTACCCACTTCCTCCATATCTTCTAATAAACCTCTCGCAGAGAATACCGGTTGTCCCCCTGCTTTTTCTTCTTTTTAGTTTTTAACAATGGTGCATTGGCCGGGAACAAGAGGACTGTGGGCTTTAATTCAAATAAAAGAGAGGTCCCAGGGCCACAAAGAGGGGAGAGAGTGGAATCTGTGATGGCTTCACTAGTCTCATCAGACAAAATTTCCCCAGATCAACCACGGAGACAGGAAGACTGCTTCCAGAAGCACCTCTGTGCTCCTGTGTTACAGCCTCAACAGGGCTGCACAGGAGAAACTAATAAAAGAGTTTTAGATCTCAGAACAGCAACTGGCACTGACATGTCTGTGTATACAAATTATTCACACATTGCTTGAAATGGGAAAAGATCTGCTTGCAAAGTATACACTTTATTGGATTATGTGAAAACTCATGATCTGTGTAATTTACACACTTAAGGTGGAACAAGCATAACATTAAGCACCTGCCACACACACACATACACACACACACACATGCACACACACATACACGCAAACACATACACACATGCACACACACACACACACACACACACACACACCACTCTACTTGAGTCTTCCTACACATTTTCTCCTTTGAGCTGCACAGAAACCCGAGAAGGCCCTGCCCTATTTTACAGATGAGGAAAACCAGGTCTCCAGAGAGACCCGGCACTTGTTGGCTCCCACAGCCCACCTGTCCAGGCTTTGTGTCTCTCGGCCCTTTTTTCCCTGTCTACCAGCACTTTATTAAGTGCTACAGTGGCTGTGGCTCAGGGGAGTTGCGTGGCCTCCCCTTCCAAACCCTCAGGGACAGAGGAAGTTTTACTATCTTCAAAGACTGTTGTTTTTAACAACTTGTTTCCTAGCCACCCCTTACCTGGCCCCACACTGAATTTGCTACTAAATGCTGATGGCAGCTAGGTTAAGTTTTCTAAGTTGAGGGGGAAAATGGAGGATGGAATATAATGGCCTATGTCCTTATATCTGACTTGCTAAGACTGCCCTGTTTGCATAATAAACAATGTGACCACTGTAATGTACTCCACAGTAACTTCAATAGCTAGAAATACAGTTTCCTAACAAGCTGTCTTGCAAACTGACATAAGAGACAATTCACTGGCATTCTGACCCTCAATATTTTATATTTCTACCAAGATTTTTAGAGCACTGCCAACAAATACAGAAAATTACAGAAACATGGACTACTGTTAGAAAAGTAAAATCCCCATAGGACAACCTGAATAAACTATACCTGCGATGTTTCAAAGTGAGTACATTTGTATGAATGTAATGAACTATTTCTGTGTCAAGCCTATTGTTCTAACACTAGGTGTCCTACCCAACAGCCACAATTCACACACAAGTGATCAAGAATAGAGAGCTCTTATATTTATGGTTGCGAGCCTAGCCTTTAACGGCTGAGCCATCTCTCCAGCCCTATCTGTACACCTAAGGAAGCTAATCAGGAAGGAAGAGTCTGGCTAAGATGTTCAATCCCCCTTCAGAAAGGCAAAGAGAATGGACATCGGAGGAGGGAGAAAACAGTGAACAGGAGAGCAGCCTACCACAGAGGGCCTCTGAAAGGCTCTACCCTGCAGGGTATCGAGGCAGATGTAGAGACTCATAGCCAAACTTTGGGCAGAGTGCAGGGAATCTTATGAAAGAAGTAGGAGATAGTAAGACCTGGAGAGGACAGGAGCTCCACAAGGACAGCAACAGATCCTAAAAGTCTGGGCCCAGGGCTCTTTTCTGAAACTGATACTCCAGCCAAGGACCACTCATGAAGATGGCCTGGAACCCCTGCACAGAGGTAGCCTATAGCAGCTCAGTGGCCAAGTGGGCTCCATACTCATGGGGACAGGGACTGTCTCTGACATGAACTGATTGGCCTGCTCTTTGATCACCTCCCCCTGAGGGGGGAGCAGCCTTACCACACCACAGAAGAAGACAATGCAGCCACTCCTGATGAGACCTGATAGACTAGGGTCAGAGGGAAGGGGAGGAGGACCTCCCTTTTCAGTGGACTGGGAATGGGACATGGGTGGGGAAGAAGGAGGGTGGGATTGGGAGGGGATGAGGGAGGGAGGTACAGGAAGGATACAAAGTGAATAAACTGTAATTAATAAAAATAAAAATAAAAGAATAGAGAGCTCAAAGACCAGCTGTGGCCTAGCCCCAGCCATCACAGCCCTAGATGGTGCCATTGCTCAAAATGCTTTTGACTTGGGCTCTTCTTGACCATTTTAGCTGTCTGTCAGTGGGGTCTCTGATCTCCGATTGAAGAACCTGCCACAGTTTGAAGCATGGAAGCTGGTGAAGAGATGGGATAGATCATTTATGGCAGAGTTCCAGGAAGCCTGAGACTATAGAATATTGGATGAAGAATGAAAACAAGACACAGAACAACTTGTGAGCTATGGCTTTGCAACCATTTTAAGCTTCAACAGCCTAAGTTGATTTTCTCTTTCCTTACAGGCCAAGTAATATGCCATGATGTGTAGCTTTCAGGCTCTCCCTAAACCTCTGGATGTTAGTGCCAAGAAGATCTGAGAGGCAGATCCACACTCCAGCATGACAGCCCCTGAGGTTCTCCATCTGAGCACAGTGAACACATGAGTACAAGTCTGGAGAACACCCAGAACTGGGAATGGGACGGGGGCAGAGAAGGTAAAAGGTGATGTGACTTGGGGCAGCCAGACACGGTACAAGAGGAGAGAAGAAACATCACTGTGGGCAGAGGGCGGCAAGGTACCAACTATTCTACTGAGATGTGACAGCCTGCAGCTAATCTTAAAAGTACTAGTCCAGGACACGTTAAAGTCATATTTTACTGTGACGAGCATCTTTTCTCAAGATGTTTATGGACAAGAATAGCACCGGCAGGGGAGCTGGAACAAGCACCAGCTACACTGTGACAACCCTGGTTGGTTGTTGGCTGTTTTGTGATTAACAGTAGCCACAGTTTTGGATTCTGAGTGTAACTTACATGGGCATTCATACAGGATTGTAAGACCTTACCCACAGGTTAATGCCATTTTTTTTTCAGTTCACTCACAAGCAAAGTCTGGGAAGGCACAGCTGCTGTGGGGGCTGAGCAGCAAGATCTATTCCACACACCTCATCTCGGATGGCCACCCTAGCCAGCCTGGTACAAAGGAGCCTTGGTGGGGCCAGCTATGTTTGCTTAATAACAACAGTTGTATAAACATGAAGTCCTCTCAGTTAAAGGGAAGCCAACATCAAACAGAGTAAAACACAGAACCCGAAACCCATCTTTCTTTGAAGAGACCCGTTTGAAGCGAGGTGTTTCTAGTTATGGGTGAGTGGAATGAGAATTCAGCTGCAGCAAGCGGACATCCAGTCCCAGGAAGGACTAATTAAATCCATCTGAGCTATGGCATCCCAAGCTGCCTCACACATTTCAAAGGAAAGCCCCTGTCTGCCTTTTGCAAAGACATCAAAACATTTGGCGCAGCTGTGGCACATCGAGGTTCCGTGAGGACGATGCTGTTTTACGGAATTCGAAGAGCTAAGAGAGTCATGCCAAGACATAGGACAATGCCCTCGCTGACTCGGTGACGGCAGCACATTCCTCCTCCACACTGGGAATCCCTGTGTAGCTCAGGCCCTGTTAGAGCTTCTGCAAGGCCTCTAGAGGGAGAGGGCTGAGCCAGCGTTCAAAGTGCTGTACACCAGCACAGAGAAAAAAATGCAAAGTGTGGCAACGAGAAAGGCAGATGGTTTTTCTCCACTCTTATCCTTACTTTAAAACTGCCTTGGCTATACAGCAAACACTTCACATTTGGCGATAGAAATTTCCCTACCATTTAAGGGAAACACCAGCACTTAAAAAGTGCCATTTTCAAGGAAACTGTGCATTTGATTCACATGAGCGCCAGTGACAGCATGGCTAATGAAAAACACAGTAAAAGGCCAAGGATGGAGCGCCAGGGCAGAGTTCCTACTTAGCCTGCACAAGACCTGGGTTCCCTCTCCAGCAGACAAAGCAGTAAAATTTTAAAATGAAGTATAAAAATTAAAGTAGCTGAATGAAAGAAAGTTTACAGTGGCCTCCTAATCCAAAACTCTAAAGCCTGATGCATGTATGGACTGCAGTTTTTAAAGGTCCTGAATGTCAATGTTGTTAGATACGTCTTGTAACTAAGCTAACCACATATGCACTGCGCAAATAACCAGAAGCAGCTCCCTCTACAGCCAGGTGCAGGCACAAGCTGCCCCCAAATACACACCTTGGCATACAGAATAGTTTAAGATTTAGAAATTAAGAGCAATGGCAGGTGCTGGAGACCCTCTCGGACCTTCCCTGCTGCAGAAGAGCGAGAGCACCCTTGCCTCCAAAGGCCCACAAGGGGGGTCTCAGGAGGCCTGCTTCCTGCCCCAAGGGACCACCCTTAGTTTAAGCAGCCCATCCTACTGAATTGCCCATGCCTCTCCATGAACAGTCTAGAACGTTTCCTCTGTCTTCACGTCTTTATCCACGCTCCTGGGCAGGTACAAATGCTATTGAAAAGATGTGTGTACTTTTCCCTTGTTAACTTGCCAGCTGGGACCTCAGCTGAGAACTTAGAAGGGTAGAAGAAAAAAAAAAGATACATTTCCTCCCTTACAATAGGCTGCTGAAAAAAATCTAGATAAGCAGGTGATATACTCAGATGAACCAGCACATGACTCTGTTTCCTCCTCCTCACACGAAGTCTTCCCACACTGGTCCAATTCTGTCGATTAATTTCTGGGACCTTTCCAGGTATTCCTATGTCCAAATACAGTACTTGCATTTGCTTTGCTATTTTTCTCCAATTGCACAACCAAAACTAGTCAGCTTGAATGTAATGTTCTCCACTATTCGACTTGTGAACGGTGGAAATCTTGTTCTTTTTTTAAATTGTTGTTTATTGTTACTGTGAGTGTGAATGCACACGGGGAACTTTCAGGACTTGTCCCTCTGCCCAGAGGCTCAGGGGACCACACTCAGGTTTCCCAGGCTTCCGCAGCAAGTGCTTCTCACCACGGGGCCATCTCACCAACCCCCAAAATCACAGTGTTTATAGAAGATGAAACCTTTCAGCTTCATTTTTTCTGCTTAAAAAACAAAACAAACCAACCAAACCCCAACAGTAAACGCTGAGGCCAGTGAGCCGCTGCAGCACGTGGAAGCCCGGCTCAGCCCCTGGGACCCAAGACTGTGCTGGGGGACAGCTCCTCAAGCAGTCTTCTGACTTCTATCCATGCTCCCGCGGCACCAGTGTGCCCAAAACACACAAGTCAAAATTTAAACCCTTTGATTAACTTTTACTTTGTTTTTTTAAGAGCATGAAGAAATTTGAAATACCACAATGTCTTAGTTAAGGTCACTATTGCTGTGATGAAACACCACGGCCAACAGTAACTTGGGAGGAAAGGTGTGTTTGACTTACGCTTCCATGTCCCAGTTTTTCACCGAAGGAAGCAAGCCAGGAACTCTACAGAGCAGGACCCTGGAGGCAGGAGCTGATGCAGAGGCCGTCAAGGCTGCTGCTCACTGACTTCCTCACAGAACCCAGGCCTCCTGCCTAGGGATGGCACCACCCACAATGGACTGGGCCCTCCCCCATCAATCACTAATTATGAAAATGACCTACAGGCCTGGATCTTACGGAGGCTTTTTCGTAATTGAGTCTCCTACTTCTCGGACTTTAGCCTGTGCCAAGTTGACGTAAAACGTAGCACACTCAAGAAGGTAGTTTTTTTTCTAATTATGTGTATGAGTGTATATCTGTGCAGAGATGTGTACACGTGAGAGCAGTTGTCCTGCAAGGTCAGAAGAGGCCCTCAGGTCCCCTACAGCTGGAGTGCTTACAAGTGGCCTACTGTGGATGCTGGACACCCAGACTCCCCTCTTCTCCAAGAGCTGTGCGAGCTTTAACTCCCGAGCATCTCTCCAGCCCCAGCAAGATGTGCTCATTAGACCCTTTCAGTATCCTAGAGCTACTTTAGAAATCTTGTCTCCAGAAAAGATAACATGATATTCTACAACAATGCATTCCAAGGGTCTGAACGACGACTCTCCAGGTGCTTACTCTGGCCAGGCATGGCCAGCTGAGAGTTATCCCCAGGGCCCACATGGAAAGAGAAAACTTACTCCCACAGATTGTCTTCTGACCTCCATACCTGCACTGTTGATATATAGAGAGACAGGCAGGCACCACGGGCACACACACACACATAAAATAAGTGTGAAAAAAATTAAATTCATTTGACCATAATATGGTAAAATATACTATCTATCAGAAGCTAACCAACTAAATTTAACTACACTTTACTAATAGCTTACAATAGCTTAGTGACCCACAATTTTTACAGAACTTTCAAGGTTCTGAGTTATCCTCAGCAACCCTCAAAACAACCAAATGAGACATAGGGACCAAAACATGTCATCTTTACACAATATATTAGTTTAAGCACTATTTTTTTTATTGGTCAACAGTATTTGTTAACATATACTGAATATTCTTTGCATATAAGAGATGACCAAAATAATAAATAACCTCAGAATAAAGCAAAACCCACAGCTTAAAGTGCTGCCCGGCTGTGCCGAGCCCGCGTGTGCCTGGGCCCCTCCGCATCCCCTGCCTATCCTCTGGCACACGGGTGGCCCTCCTGCTCACACCACACCCACTCCTGAAACAGATGGTTAAGGTGTTTCCCCTCAGTCTCTTCTGTGGAAGTCAGTTCTCTCACTGCCAAGCACCACTTCATGGCCCTTTCACACTCCTCCCCACCGTCCTCCCCATCACAGTGCACAGCCTCCAGAGGAGGAGAAATTGCCATGTTTTCTTATCCGGACCTCCTCCTGCCTCTCCCACCTCTTGGTCTTCAAAAGCTTCCTCTTGAGGCGGAACTACTCACTTTAAGAAAGTCAGTCCTACCTGAGCGCTGCTGCTGCTGCTGCTGCTGCTTTGGTGTTCTTTGAACCAGGATGTCCCCGTTCTTTAAATTGCTTTTTCCCAGTGTTCTGTGCCCCTTGTTGACATCCTCGGTGGACCCCAAGTCTAACACTCCTTGTCTCTCTTCACTCTTCCCTCTGCTCTTTCCCATCCTCCAACTGCTTTTATGTGACTGAAGGTCAGACTTCTACTGAATTCTCTCTCTCTTTCTCCCCTCTCTCTCCCTCTCTCTCTCTACTAATCTCTCTCCCTCTCTCTCTACTGAACTCTCTCCCTCTCTCTCTCTGTCTCTCTCTGTGTCTCTTTCCCTCTCCCTATCTCCCTCCCCTCTACTCCCTCTCTCTCCCACCCCTCTACCTTCCTTTCTCTCCCTCCTCCGTCCTTCCCTCTCTCCCTCCCTCTCTCTGTCTCTCTCTCACCTATAGAACGTCATTTGCAACAACCCAGTGAACACTGCCAGGCTCCTCCAACAGGTCTGCAGGTGCCTTCACCATCCCTGACCATCTGCATACACTTCTGCAGTTCTGAGGCCGTTCACCCAGCTGCCCAGACACCTTTAGCTCCTCTTTGTCTTCATCACAGGCCATGGAGAGATGGCTGCCAGCGTGAACCCAGGAACCTGGGCCATTTGCTCCATCAATGCCTGCTCTAACTTCTGCTTGGAAAAAGCTGTTGGTCTCTCTGCACTTTAGTTTCCTTCCACTTGCAGCAGAGATAATGGTCCTTCTTCTTTCTAGAGTGCTGCCAAGATTAGAGTAGATCACAGACATCTCTGTACTCACCAAGCGACCCACACCTTAGCAGTTAATCCTACTGCTCAAGAAATGCTGCTTTTGTCAGTATCCCTCTTCAGCTTATTCCAATTTTAAATATCTCTTTATACTGATCCATTTTTCTCTAAAAACAAAAACCTCACCGCAGTCAAGACTCACTTCTCCTCCGAGCACCTCCCTGCCCCCTCACTCTAGCCTTGCCTTTCTAATCCATTTAGTGGGGAAACGGTGGTCTTCCTAACTTATCACTGGCCTGTCCTGCAGAAGACCTCTGTGATCTCCACTGCCTTTCACAATGATCCCAAAGGTCCTTAAGCTCAGTGGCACCTGCAGATGTGAAGCTGCTTCTCCCACCTCTCCCTGCCTGCCATCAGCCCCACGTGGCAAACTTCCCACAACACATGCATGGCTTCTTCCATTTTCTCACTTTAATTCTCTTTATTTTGCACAAGCTTCACAATTGTGACCTTATGCCCCGTGCCACCCGACACAAGCTTCTGTAGACTGGCAGACTGGCAGGTTCCCCCCGAAAGCCCCCATCCATTTTCATATCCAGCTTTAGCAAGCCCCTATCCATTGTCCACAGTTCCTAATCTCCCTGTCATTACTACTTGCTTGTCACCCTCGACAGACCAGAGCACTTACAGACACCTTCCTTCTCGAGCACCGCTGTTCCTCTAGTGCCCGTGTCACAGGACATTGAAAGCAAGAAGGACACTCATCACAACCATAAAAATGACAGAATAATGAGCATAAAATCTTATCTAGCAGTTGAGTCACAGAAGAGCATTTCAGCATTCATTTAATTTGTCAATAAGTTTGAGATGCAGAAACACAATATGAAAATTGAGCCAAGAATGCCGGTGTCCTCTCTCAGCTCAGCACAAAGAGGCTGATGGGCTAGCTCAGGGCTAAAGAACTGGAACAGGAAACACACAATAAGCGAAAATGCACAAGAACCGTTAACGCCTTTGTTGTAACAATTTGGTTAGTGTCTAAAGATACTACCATATTACTGCAAATATTTTATAACAGATTATGAAGTTAAATGACCTGCACTAAAGCTGAATAACTGTGTCAACATTATGCATTTTACCTGAAAGCAAATACTTCAGAGAGTGTCAGAAACCTGAACATAATCCTAAAGCCCAGCTGAAGTCTTAATCACCGTATTTGCCAAGTCTAATGCGGTAACCACCGACCCCACTTGGTGCTTTTCATCTGCAGAGTAGTGGGAACTGGGGTCTGTTGCTTATTTCTGTTCCTCACTTAGCACTGTAACAAGCAACGTGGCTCTCAAGCGCGACATGCCTGAGCCATTTGAGAGGCGCAGGTGCAGCCCTGCACCCACTCAGACGGCAATTTTCCAGATGACATGGGCAGGGGCCTCACGTTTTTATCAAAATTCAGGCTTCTGGCTGAAAAGTAGATTATGATACCCGGTAGAAAGGCTACATTTAAAACAAACAGAGCAAGCTGCGCCAGTTACTCTTCAGGCTTGATTTTTCCACAGCCTTGTTTATCTGACCCTCTTCATCAGACCTCAAGCTGACTTGGCTGTGTCTGATTTGAAAGGGTATTTGTCACCTTGTTGGCTCTGGGGGTAGGGAAGTGACAGTAATGCAGAAAGTGACTGAGACCTCCTTCCTTAAACCACCCCATTCCCTAAAATACTGTGGATGTGTTTCAGAGTCGGTGAAGCTATGAATTCTGGGAGTCCCAGTATAATCTTCAGAGTGCTATCAGCAAAGCAAACATCTCTTAAGATGGTTTCTACAGCTAAGAAGGAAAAGGAGGACTCACAGCGAGTATCCAAACATGTTTTCACTCTTTCCCTGGGTGATTTAGATGAGTCCTTAAAACAACCGACTCTGTGATCCCTAGAATCTACTTTCAAGGTCAGAGGTCCAGCTGAAGGGTTCAGAAATGACACTTTGCAGCCCGATGGCCATGCCCGGCGGCTCTCCGAACAGCCAGGAGCTTTTCTGAGCGCTTCCAGGGATGGCCGAGGCGTCAGTTGTGCTAGGCAGCCCAACAACCTACACTTACGCTTTCTTGGGGCTCCTCCCAAAGACATTCTAGCCACATAATAAGCAGACACAACCTTTCCCCCTCAGGACAGCATCTCACTGTGTAGCCCAGGCTGGCCTGGAACTCACAGACTTGTGCCTGCCCCACTCCCCAACTACTGAAATGAAAGGCAGGCACCACCACACCTGTGTTCACGCACTCTTTCTTTGTACCAAGGAATATACTTTGCTTTTATACTTGAAGAAGCAGCACACCGAATGGATTCACACTCATTTTCAACAGCTGCACAGGATTTCAGGGTTCCAATGCCAGGTATCTGTCAACATGCTTGCCTTTTGAGCTGTTTGACTCCTCTGCAGTCACAAATAATACTGCTATGGATGCTCTCTTATCCTTTCTACACTGGAATATGACACAGGTGACAGTTTCGGTTTAAGTGTGTTAGTTGGTTGATTTTAAGACAAAATCTTGCTGTGTAGCCTGAGCTTGAACAAATGTTGCTTCTCCGACTCCTGAGTGCTGGGATTATCAGTGTGTTTCCCTGTCAAACTGTTTCCTGAGGGTCTATATCAGCACTCCTATAGCTCTCTTGTTCTTCTTTAACCATATGAAATCAGGGAGCTGTGAACATTTCTACTTTTGCCAAAATGTATATGAAAATGGCTCCTGTCCATCGTCTCGTCCTGAGCTCGCCTGATGGGGCTGGTGCTTGTTTTCAGATGTGCAGGAGCCAGTCACACTCACCCCACTATGAATCACCTCTGGACATCTTCATAGGATCGACAGGTCCTTCCTATGTGCTGGCTCTCTGACTAGCCTCACATAGGACAGCCCAACAGATTTTACTTGTATGACATTCATTTTGTTTGAAATGTCATAATGATATCACAATATATGCTAACACAATATATGTTAGTAAAACATGACTATGGAAAAACAACTTACGGGGAGGCAGGGATGGGCAATAAGGGTGAAAAGGAGGAACGCATGACAGAGTGAAGAGTGACAGTAATTGAAATGCATAATATGTATGCATGGACCAGTCAAGAACAAATTTGATAACGATTTAGAAAAAAAGAACAAAATAAAAACAGGCCACAGCCAGGGGCTCCTGATAAACATCTTGAAAAAGAAAAAAAAAAAAACCAAAAAACAATTGATTTATTTTCCTACTAATATTTTTCAACTGATAAAATAACTTTTCATAAAATTTAACTTTGTTGAATGAATTTCAGGTTACATAATGCAATTTGTAAAAATTCATTGTCAGAAAATAAGATTTCGAGGCTGGAGAGATAGCTCAGTGGTTAAGAGCATTGTCTGCTCTTCCAAAGGACCAGGGTTCAATTCCCAGCAGCCACATGGCAGCTTACCATGTCTGTAACCTCAATTCCAAAGGATCTGACACCTTCACACTAATGCACATAAAATAAAATTAAATAAATTATTTAAAAAAATGAGATTTCTTCAATACCATATTATAAACTGTTTAGGATCTGTTTTTAACTCATGGAGGGGATAGCTACATGAAAAAAAAAATGCCTGGTAAGTAGTTCACCTGGTTGTAACATTTAATTCATGATAAAAGGAAAACAGAAGTTTAAGTATGTTGGCTAATTTTAAAAACCCGATCTTGATTTTCTATCCCTGGGCCTGATCAAACCACTTCACAAGCTTCTACCGGAGCATACAACATTCATTTTCAAATGCTGCTAAAAAATGTTGTTTTCAATTTGGCAAATAAGAATTTGAGTCACAGATAATTTTTAAATGAAAAGGCTAACGTTGTCATAAATGTAACAGTCTTATTGGCTAATGTCTTTGTCGTGCCCCAGAGAAAGAGCCTGTCCTAACAATTCCCTGAGAGTAAAGCAGGAGAACAGTAGATGTGGCTCATTTTCCCAAGAAAGGTGTTTGAAAGTAAAATGTTCAGAGCAGCAACTGATGCCGGATGTGGTGAGGCACAGCTGTAACTATAAGACAGAAGAAGCTGAAACAGGAGGATTGCTATGAGTTCAGTGCTACAGTAGGCTACACTGCCTCAAAACAACGATCCCTGTGAGTGACAGCCCCAAAACCACCACAGCCACATCCCTCGGCATGGGGACACATGGGGACACATTAAAGACATACTAGATTCTTTAACTAATGTTAACATGGTTTTTTTAAGCAAAGAGTGCTTGAGTGGCAGGTGTGTGGTTCAGAGTACTGGCAACAAGAAGACCCAAGTTCAATTCTCAGCACCACACGGTAGCGCACAGCCATCCGGTGCCAGGTGTGACTCCAGTACCAGGTGTAAGACACAGACACATGCAAGCTAAACACCACACATAAAACAAAACTAAATAAACATTTAAAAATCATTCTAAAAGGGTATTTTAAGTTCATCCAATTACTGTTTGATTTTAAAAGTGGCATTTTACAAAATTGTTCACATGGCTCTACTTTAAAACCAAACTTCCAAAGTGTTCTTTAAATGTCAAAATAAACTGGTGGTGTGTTTCCTAGTTCAGAAGTCTGGAAGGATTTGGTGGGAGAACAAAGGGAGAAAGGTTGGTTATATCAGAGTAAGAAAATGTCAAACAAGGAGTATTTAATTATTTATTATGCACCAGAGGTAATTATTATTTTTTACCCTTATGTTCATAACTGTATCTTTTCTTTGTGAAGAAAAACACAGGGTGGTAATTTAAATGATATGAATACTCTACAACATTTCCCTCCCTCCACCATAAGCATCCAAATATACAATCATTTTGAATCAGCCAAAATGAACATTATTACGAAAAAAATTAGTTTAAATTCTTTAGACATGAATGCTATTCTCAAACCTTAAGCTCTGAAAAATACAATTACCTGTATACAAAAAAATCACTGCTAAAAATCATCACCATCATGTTAATACTTATAGGAAGTGCTAAGGTTTATAAATACTTTTAAAAGAAGAATTTTAGAGGGCTGTGAGATGGCTCGGATGACGAGAGCGCACAGCACTAAGCCTGATGCCCTCAGTGCAGTCACAGGGACCCAGACGGTAAAAGAAGTGAACCCACAGCTGTGCTCCATCGCATGGGTGTGGCTACAAATGCTGTTGCAGGCACACAGCCACACCCACAATACCCCCCCCCCCCCACACACACACACAGGAAAACATTGAAAGCTGTGTGTGGTGGCAGAGGTTAAATGACCCTAGTTCCCACCACCTCCCACTTCCCCAGATCTACTGCTCCTCTGATTGCCTTCAGAAAAGAGCTGGACTCCCAGGGACATGAACCAAACACAGAAGAACATGATGCGACACGAGGAGGCACAAACCCGCATAGCAAGGCTGGACAAGGCCAGCAGTAAGAGCAAAAGGGTCCCAAGAGCAGGCAAAGAGTCGGAGACACTGCGGATTCCCGCCTTAGGAATCCCACAAGCACACCAAGCTAACGACCATAACAAGCAGAGGACCTAGCGCAGACCCACGCAGGTCCATGACTGTCACTTCCGACTCTGCAAGCCTCCATGAGCACTGTTTAGTTGACTCTCTGGGCTGTGTTCTCTGGGGTCCATGGCCCCTCTGGTTCCTACAATCCTTCCTCCCTCCTTCTGTGGGGTTCCCTGAACTCTGCCTAATGTTTGGTTGTGGGTCTCTGCTTCCATCAGGTGCCAGAGCAAGCCTCTCTGGTGAAGTTTGGACTAGGCACCAAGCTATGAATATAGCAGAATATCCTCAGGAATCTTTCTTTTATTTCCCTGACCATCCAACTTTCAATTTTTGTTCTCCTGGCCATGTAGGCAGTTTCAGGCATGGGGCCCTTCTCATAACTCAAGTTGAACCAGTTACTGGTTGCTCACTTCTTGCAGAAAGGACAAATTGTTAAGTTGAAGGTTTTGTGGCTGGATGGGGTCCCAGTCCTACCACTGGACGCATTGCCTGATCACAGAAGGTGGTTGGTTCGGGCTCGTTATCCCTGGTTCCTGACAGCTCAAGAGGGACACCAGAGATTCCGGCGAGCTCCCACTGCACTGTGTTGGCCAGTTCTACGTCAACTTGACACAAATGAGAGTCATCAGAGAGGAGGGAGCCTCAACTGAGAAAATGCCTCCAGAACATCAGGCTGCCAGCAAGCCTGGAGGGCATTCCCTGCTGTGACTGCTGTGGGTGGTGCCAGCCCGGGGCTGGTGTCCTGGCTTCTGTAAGGAAGCAGCTGAACAAGCCGTGAGAGGCCAGCCAGTAAGCAGCACCCTGCATGGCCTCTGCATCAGCTCTCACAGTGGAGTTCCTGCCCTGTTTGTGCACCTGTCTTGGCTTCCTTCAATGATGATGTACAAACATGGGAGTGTGACCAAAATCAACCGTTCCCCCCAAGTTGCTTTGGTCATGGTGTTTCATCACAGCAATAGTAACCCTAACTAGGACAGTTCCTGTCTCATTAAATGGTTGTGACTATCTCTAGGACGGTTTTGCTGTATTTTAGTTGCTTCCAAGTCTGCCTTCCCTTTACCTTTGTAAATGCAGAATCTTTCCATGGGGTCTAAGGACAAATGCTCTTGATTCAATCTTTTATTACATAAAATATTAAGCTGATACTTGTAATTTCTCATCACTTTTTTAATTTTTATTTTTTTTCACAATTTATTCATTATCTCATCACTTTCTTAGGATACAGTTTTAAGACAAGAATTAGCACTCCAAAGGGTATGAATCTCTTAAGAGTCTTTTATGAATGGCATCAAATTATTTTGCAGAAAGCCTAAATGAATGCATACACCTTTACCGCTGTGGTGCTGGCATCTGGTCCATAACTATTTTTTGAAATTTTTGGTATGATTTCAAATTTAAATACGTCCAGCATAGTAATAAGGACACAAGTATTTAAGTGAATAGAAAGCCTAACTCCTCATGACAGAACCCGGCCATGGTTCTGTATAATCCAGACATTTAACCATCTGCAGACTTCCAAGGCCCCATGACTCAGGCCCGCCAACAATTCACGAGGACTCTGATTCTCCACTTCAAGCTCCTGACAGCCACCTACACAGCAGCAAGTTTCTGCATTCACGGTTTTGATGTGTTCTTCCTGGAAGCACTGTGCTACAGGCCTGCCTTTCCGATGCCGCAGTCAGGGCTATCGTCTCGGAGTCTTCATTCATTTTAAACCTCAATTTCTTGTCTTTTTTCCTATGATGTATAGCCCTTATATAATTTCTTTTTTATTTTGTTTCATTTGTTTGTTTTTGGTTTTCTTTCTTTATACATTTTTAACATACTTTCTTTATTCAGTTTGTAAATGGTTTTTACCATTCTGTGGGCTTGTCTTCATTTTCTTGTTGGGTCTTTTAACATGAACATTTTAATTTTGATAAATATTTCTTTCATTTTTCTTGCGTTGCTTATGCTATGAAAATATAGTAACATATAAAGTCAGAAGGTTTAGCTTTTGCATTTAGGGGTGAATTCATTTTGGTTAAATTCTGCATGTCTCAATGTGAGGAAGGAGTCCAACGGCACTCGTTTTACGTGGCTATCCCACCATTTGCTGAAAGAACTACCTGTTTCTCCACTGAGCTATTTCAGCACTTCTGCAAGACATCACTTGAGAGCAGGGATGCCGCTCAGTGGCAGAGCTGTGCTTATTAGGTACAGAGCCCTGGGTCCAGTACCTAGAACACACATCATCACCTCCTAGAGGGGACCACCACACACTCAGGAACCATGCCCAAGCTAGGCACCCAGGACTAACGAGTTCAGAGGCCCGTTTCTACCCCAGTAATCAACTCGTCTATCTTGTTGTGAGGCTACAGTTCAGTGCAGCAAAGGTTAAAATGTGACTTAGCCATCCTCACGTTTGTTTTCAAGACAGTTTTGAGAATCCTATATCTTTAAGCTTTCATATGAATTTTAGGGTCTGACTAAAACACAGCTTGATTCAGGAATTACAGGAAGTCTAGAGTATGAAGAAGCCATATGTGCCCTCTTTCTAACCAGTTCATAAACCAGAAGGCTGTGCTTTTTTCTTCATCCTTTTTCAGTGACTTTTACATTTCATCATGTATGTTTCGTACTTCTTTCACTGTATTTTCTCCTCACTAGCACTTTTTTTTTTTTAAATTCTTGTTAATGGAACTGTTTTCACTGTGGGGCTGCCACTGCAACTGAAGAGATTGTTAACAGCTTTGATTTTGCACCCATGCAGAACTCACTTCTACATGATAGTTTTGTAGTTGGTTCCTCACAGGGTTCTACACAGAACCACACGGCATCCACAGAAAGACATCGTCATCCTTGTCATAATGATGGCCGCTCTGCTGAAGACAGGGTCAGGGAGCGCCTCACACGGCCACTCCAGAGCAGGTCTCTGCTGATGGCTTAAGAACTCAGGGTCTCAGGCACACCAGGAAGGGCTTTGCCAGTGAGCTGCCGCCAAGCCCAGCCTTTTAAACTCTAATACAAATTGAACTGTGTTAGATACAAAACGTGAAACTGGGAGAATGGAAGGACTCCAATTTTAATTTAAATAAAACAGGTTTATGCTCATCGAAAATATTTTGTCCTTCTAATAAAGAAAGCTGAGATTAACTTAGGAAAGTGAACTACGGAATTTAAAAGCACAAGAGGGCTTTTGGGGGTGGAAGAGAACCAGGAAAAGTGAGGAAGGCAATGGGAAAGGCAAAGAAATTTTAGCAAAGTATGAATGACAGTATTAAAATGAAGTATTGCTTTGAGAATTTAGATTTTTTATTCATTAGACCAAAGATTACATTAGTATATATACCATGGGGGAGCAGGGATTCTGAATATTCTTTGGAATGCTGGCAGACTGATAGCAGGGGGTGGGGGGAGCAGCTGGGGGAGGGAGGGAGGGTAGCAGGGTGCTTCTTGCAGAGATCAGAGGGCAACACTGAGCAGTGTTCTCTCTTGCATCTTACTCAGGCAGTCTCTCTTACTTCTGTGCTCCACTCTGCTGGCTCTTGGGCTTCTGGGCAATTCTCCTGTCTCTGCCTCTTCTCTAGCTGCAGGAGTAGTGAGATAATGGGTTTGCATCATGGTGTCTGGCTTCTTATGTGGGTTCGGGGGATAAAACTCAGGTCCTCAGACTAGTAGGGCTAGAACCCATTGAAGCAGCTCTCCAACCCTGGATATTCTTATGCCGTAGCATGAAGAGTCTTTACAAAGGTGGCTGCCACTGGCCCTGGAAGGAAAGTTTCTCTCCCTAAGTCTCAGTTTTGAGCAGCTAGTATCCGGCAAACACCTAACGTGCATGGGTACTGCTCATGTGCCACTGAAGGCCACATGCCTAAAGGCAGTTTACACATCAAGACCAATCAGACCTTTTTCTTCAAAGTGAATGGTCGTCAACATAAATTTAGTTCTTCATCTTTAAAGTTATGAACACATCAGTGGACTTGGGGAGGCAAATTGGAGGAGAAGAAGAAGGAAGGGTGGGATGGGGAGGGCTTGAGGGAGGGGCTACAGCTGGGATAAAAAGTGAATAAATTGTAATAAATAAATAAAAAATAAAAAAATAAAAAATAAAGCAATGAAAACACACTAATCTTTGTGTTTCTTGTACTGTTCTACCTAGTTTTATATTATACTGCACAGGAGAGAAGTGGAGGGAAACTCAGAAATCCAGAAAGTTCTTATAAATAAACTCAACTGATTTTTCTCCCTTGGGAGTTCAGTGTTATAAAGTCCAGCTAGTGTTCCCACCATGTGTGTTCATGGGGTTCACACTCCTAGTCAATTCTTTTGCTTATCCCAGACTTTTACCTGAGAACCAGCATTCTTAACTACACACACCAATGTGAGTTGCTGAGCATAGTTTTTAATTGTGTTATCACACACATAGCACACAGTGCTACAATTAGAGTACAGATCAGTGTATCAAACACACGTAAGCTTCCTATCTCTAAAATACTTTCATTCCACACAATTGAAATTTGTGTCCTTTCAACAGTGACTGCTCACCCTGCCCTCCCCACTGTACCTCACTCTCTTTTTTACTTCATTTAGTTAATTTAACTTTTTTTTTTTGAGACAAGATCCCATGTAGCCGAAGATGGCCTTGGAGTTGTAACCTTCCCCCTCTGCTCCCAAGAACTGGCACCACAACCACAGGCCTGGGTATTTCCTTTTCTCCAGGGCCTGGGACCCCCGACTCAGCTTTGTCTCTCGAACATCTGACTGCTGTAGGGACGCCGTGTTGTGGGTCCCCAACATGTCCTTTCGGGGTGACTCACTTCACTTGGCAGAGTCCCCAAGGTCTCTCCACCTTCTGGCATGCAGCAGAACGGCCTTTCTTTTCAGGACGGGGTAACTCCCACTCATGGACAGGTCCCATGTCTTCCCTGTCCACTCAGCCACCGGCGGACTCTTCCACAGCTTCTTTTCCGCTCTGTGAATAGTGCTGCTATGGACATGCATGTGCGAATACGTTTTCAGGGTTTGCTTTCAACTGCCCTGTTGATCAGATGGTGTGGCTTTTCTGTGTTTAGAGCCCCGCATTCTTTCCCTCAGTGGCTGGCACACTCGGGTTCTCTTCCTCTCCAGGCCTGACACTTTTCTTCTGTCTCCCTGCCGGCACCTCCCTTGGCTGGGAGGATAGGCCTCACTGGACTCTTCATTCAACTTGCCATGTCTTTCATGGTGTGACTCGGCATTTTTCGGTATGCCCTGGCCACCTGACATTTTGTTTTATTTAAGAAGTTATCTATTCATGTCTCGGCCCCACTTTTTGCTTTTTCTTCTCTTCTTTTTTTATTTATCTCCTCTGTATTTGCCTTTTAAAGCAGAATGTGGTTGGGCATTACTTCCATTCACAAGCCTTGCTGAGTCATAAGACCTAGGGAAGAAGCTTAGCGTTTGCTCTCGGCACTTTGGAAAACAAGCCACAAGGGGAGTTCCTCTGTCAGGTTTTTTTTAAACTTGTGTTCTTACTTCTAAGACTAGTACACGCAGAATTGAAAGAACAGGGCATGAAAAAAAGTATAAAATGAAACTTAAGCCATGTTAATTTTTGTCCTTTCTAAACATGTGTATCTCAGAACACTTAAGTGACAACTATTTGGTCTACTAAGGAATCAGCTCACAGCCAAACACTTCAGACCACAAGGTTGACAGTAGGCTACATTATGACTTAAACATTCTACCAACCTGTGGGATCAAACCTATAGTATCACAGCATCACAAGTAGAAAGTAGTTTTTATCTTCCCTTAGTTTTCATGCATAGATGTTTTAAATGTTAACAAAAATAAACAAAAGTCCTAGAAAATATTCTGTAATAAGGAATGAGGGTAAGTGTAAAACTCACAGCTCTTCTGGTGAAGCTTGCTCTACTTCTTCCATGCTCCCTCCAGTTACAGCAGCACTGCTATCACCCACAGTAGGATCACCCTCATCAATGCCTAGACCCAGCTTGATCATCTTGTAGATCCTGTTAGCATGTGTCTGGGGACCTTCCAGACTGAAGCCCGAAGACAGGAGTGCAGTTTCATAGAGCAAGATGGCCTGGTCCTTCACAGACTTGGCATTCTTGTCAGCCTCTGCCTTCTGCCTTAAGGTTTCAGTCATGGAGTGATGAGGGTTTATCTCTATGTGTTTCTTTGCTGCCATGAAGCCCACTGTTCAGTTGTCCCTAGGCCTGAGCTCTCATGATTCCCTCCCTGGCCGCTGCCCACCCATACGTGCTTGTGACAACACAGCATGGGGCATCACCAAGCAGTCTGACATAGCCACCTTTTCAACCTGCTTCTCCAAAACAGCTTCATAAGTCTGCAGGTTTGCAAAATTTGTCTTTCTCTTCCTGTTTCCTTTTCTCCTCATCTTCTGGAAGATGCAGTCCTTCTTTGGTAACTGACGCTGAGGTCTTGCCCTCACACTCCTTCAACTGCTGCACACAGTACTCCTCAATGGTATCAGTCAGACAGGCTACTTGTCAGCCATGCTTGCAGAGATGTCCCACCAACGCCAAGTTAGCAAACTGCTCCTCGGTCTCACCTGTGATAAAATAGCTGTGCTTCTGGTTTTCCTTCGTTCTGGTGCAGCAGTCCTTGAGAGAAACCACCTCATCACCTAAAGCAGACAGGCAGTATCTCAACAGCTCGGCAAGCTTCTTCCGATTTGGAGAGTCTTCATGAATCCCAAGCTTCATATTTTTGAGAACGTCTCATAAAACTTTTTTCTAGTTTTCTTTATCTTCTGCCAGTTCAGTAAATAGTTCTAAGCATTTCTTGACCAAATTCTTTCTGATAACTTTCAGAATTTTGCTTTGCTACAACATTTCATGGGAAATATTTAGAGGGAGATCCTCAGAATCTACCACTCCTGTAATGAATTTCAGATACTAGGGATTAACTCCTCACAGTTATCCAGGATGAAAACTCTGTGTATGTACAACTTGATGCTGTTCTTTTTCCTTCTGTTTTCAAACAGATCAAAAGGAGCAGGTCTTGGGACAAAAAAAAAGGGCCCAGAATTCCAAATCTGCTTTACTGCCAAATGTTTTTCCCAGTCATCAGTTAAGCTTTGAAGAACTTTCCATATTCTTCATTAGTAATGTCAGCATGATTTCTGGTCCAAATAGGCTTTTGTTGTTGCTGTTGTTGAGTTCTTCTTGATCAATGTACTTTTCCTTATCTTCCTCTTTTTCTCATCACCATCCTTTTCTTCTTCATCAGAACCAACATAAGGCTTATCATCAGGCTCCTTTTCTTCTTTTTCTCTGTTCCTCCTTATTGCCTTTTTCTTCGGCCTCATCATGACTTCCTTATCACAGTCCTTCTTCACAAGAAAGTAATGAAGTAGCCAATAAACTGAGAGTGCTTCTTCACAATCTCCTTTATTCTCCTCTCCTCCAAATACTCAGTTTGGACGTCTATCAGATGTAAGATGACTTTTGTTCCACAGCCCATCGATGGCCAAGGATAATGACAATTTATAAGGCAATTTCTTCCTAAAAGAAAAAGTCTTGACCTCCTTGTCCTTTTCCTCCTCTTCCTCTTCCTTCTCTTCCATTGGTTGGTCTTGGGTCTGAATTTCCTCAAGCAACTTTGCTGAATGACCATGCATGAAACGTGACTAGCTGTACCACGATACCGAAGCAACTGCCAATTTTTTCAATGTGTATGTGTATGTATATATGGTGTGTGTGTGTTTGTGTGTGCGTGTGTATATGTTTGCACTTCCCTGTTCCTCCTTTTCAGTGTTGTAGTGTGGGCACATACTGAGTACATACGAGGATATGTGACACTTCCAGACAGCTGCCAACCCCTGGGGAGCAGGAGCAGAACAGAAGGTGGAAGAAGAGGATTCAACTGCACCTACAATTGTTTCTTTCTTTCTTTTTTCCTTTTTAGTAGGAAATCTATACATATTGTACTCTCTCCATTTGAAATCTTCAGAGTTTAAAATGCCACCCCTCCCCCCCATGATCAAGGCAGATGCTGAGACTCACAGCCAAACTTTGGGCAGAGTGCAGGGAATCTTATGGAAGAAGGGGTAGGAGATAGAAGGATCTGGAGGGGACAGGAGCTCCACAAGAAGACCAACAAAACCAAAATATCTGGGCCCAGTGGGTCCTGCAGAGACTGATGCATCAACCAAGGACCATGCATGGAGAGGACCTAGACCCATGTTCAGATGTAGCCAATAGGCAGCTCAGTCTCCCTGTGGGTCCCGAGAAAGGAGAGCAGGGCCCACCTCTGTCATGAACTCAGCTGCCTGCTCTTTGATCACTTTCCCCTAATGAAAAGACCCTGACAGCCCACAGAGGAAGGGGATGCAGGCAGTCCTGATGAGACTTGATAGGCTAAGGTCAGATGGCAGGGAGGAGAACTCCTTTTAGTGGACTAGGGGAAAGGGATAGAGGGGAAGAAGGAGGGAGGGTGGAACTGGGAGGAGATGAGGGAGGGGGCTAAATCAGGATATAAAATGAATATATTGTAAAAAGTTAAAATTTAAAAGAAGTTGTTATTAGAAACAAAAACTAAATTGCTAACTATTTAAAATTATATATATACTTAATATATATATATATATATAATATATATATAATATATAATATATATATATATTATATATAATATATATAATATATATAATATATATATATTAAGTATATATATATATTAAGTATATATATAATATATATATATATATAAAATGCCCCCAAATGTAAACTTTAAAATTATGCATTCCCTGAGATTTACTGTGAACTAAATAAACACGACTTTGTCTATACTTTTTCTGAAGTCAGTAATCCAAACCTGTCCTGTTACTTTTAGGTTAATTTTGTTCTTGGCAAAAAAACTCAAGGAAACAACCATAGTTCTCCCCTTAGTGACCAAAAGGTGCCACACTACACAAGCTTCATACCAGTCTGTCTAACTCACCCCACATGGGGCAGCCTGCAGGAGCCTGGCCTACCTCACCCCTACAAGGTGTACTACATGGGCCCAAGCTCTGCTCCAGGAAATAACACATCCCACAACAGCCAAATGAGACGCGAGGGACAGGTTTTTACATCACATGCTTTCCAGGATGATTTTAATGCCCTTATTTCAAACTGTTTCCCTGGGCCATAATATAAAGCAGGAGAGAATTTTATGGAGTAGGGGAGGCTTAAACAGTCGGATCATGAGGACGTAGGGCACAGGCAGGCTTCACCGGGGCCTGGACACAGAACTGAGTGGTATGCTCAGGTCACACTCTGTGTGTCACCCCTCCCCCAGGAAGTGGTCCTCAAGTCGACACTCCATTCAGCATCTCTTACAAAGCTATTTAGGGAATAGAATCCTAGAGATGGGAGGACCGTAAGAGCCACGAACACATCCTAAAAGACAGTAGTGCAATCACGGCTTCACTCCGTCAGCACTTTTACTTGTGAGACCAAGAATCCTTCAGTCAGCAAAGCTTTAGCATTTCACCACAAAACACAAACCTAAGCTACCTTATGTCTCAAGTATTTGTGAGTCTATCGTATAAGAATACCCATCACTTACTTGACACACAGTAGGTATGCAGCAAATACTTCAATAAATGGATTCTCACAATTTCCTAACTTTTGTCCATTTCTCAGTGAGACCAAGAAACTCCAAGGCCCCTCCATCCATCAGATTTTGAATGAAATTACATTGTTTTGGTTTCCATTATGCTCTAGTCTTCTGACAAAAGTCATCTGTTTCCCATAAATACTGTGTTTCTCAAAGCAACTAAGTCACAGAAGAGACAAGGGTAAAGCTAACTACACAGCAGCTCCACTGATTCCGGAAGCACAGAGCCCACCGTACGCGGCAACTCTTCAGTGTCTATCTGGTGAACTGCAGTCAACGATTTTAGGCGTATCATCCACGCTGCCATCTTAACACTGAAACCTGGACCTGTGCTCACCAGAGAGTAGAATTTAAACCACTACAGTCTGTCTTGGGTGCTTCGCAAAGAGTTTGTATTCTTCATAACACAAAGAATGACATCGAGAGGCGAGGGCTTCCTTAAGAACAGCCCACAGGAGTCTCGAGGTGTTGCTAGCCAAGGCTTCTGGCTACTTAGCAGAGCTGTCAGAGTCTGCAATGACAATCACAGGCTTCTCTGTCACTGTGACTCTCACGTGAATATGAAGAAAAATGAATCAGGTAGTTTAAAACGCAGCTAAATTGAGAAATGTGTCCTGTAATTACCACAGAAGGAAAGAAGTTCCCTTTAAATTCAGCTCAGAAAGACAAAGCTTGCTGGAGGCGAGGAAGAGACCCTGGCGAGGCTAAAAGCGTTCACAGTCTGCCCAGGTAACTCAGGACTGCCCCAAACAAGCAAAACTCACGGCAAATGTTGACCCGCTGTTCGATGCCACCACAGTGTGGTCTTCCCTGTGTAACTTTATGGAGAGCTCCCACTCAGCCACTTCCGGCTTAACAACTGGCACTCTGAAGCAGAAAGGAAGCAAAGGGTTCATTATATTTTATTCTCTATCAATAAATAATTTCCCTTCACATTAGTGTGTGCAGTAAAAGAGTTAAAAGTCACACTTTGCATTTCATTTTACTAGCCCTCAAGACATACACTGGAGAGACTTTTAGAAGGCAGACACTCAGGAGACAACAGCGTCCCTGCAGTAACTGCGCTAGCATCGCCTCTTGTAAGACCCGTCACCCATGCTCTGCGTTTTAACGTGAATCGTGTAGCTAAGACAGCCCTTCATAAACCAATCTCTCTTAAGCAATATTATTTTCTGCTAACTATTCAAGATATTTTTAATTCCAGTAAAATAAACAATGTGACAAATGTGCTAAGTGTCCAAAGAGGATAAAAATGAATTAGTTGACATAATTCGGGGCTTATTTAATTTACTCTTCATAGTTGATACAAGTAAACGGTAGTAAAGAACAAAGGCGTGAGACCTCAGCGAGTAAAGGCGCTTCCCACCCAAGTGCAGCAGCTGCAGAGGGCGGTTCCAAGGCCTCGCTGGGGCTGTCTCCTCACTTGGCCAATTCCTTACTCAACCTCAAGTGCTGAAACGTCCATTCTCCCAGGGCCACTGTGTAACGTGGCTTTCCCATGTTTTCTTCGATAGTAAAACTACAACCTTGTTGATCATGACATTTTTATGGTATTCTACTCACACCAAGTTAATTCTTAATTGAACTGCTTGCCATTTGAGTCCTTAAGAGGAAAGCCACAATTCTTCGTACTTTACTTTTTTTCTAATTACATTGGCCTGTGTGACTGATTGGACTAGCTCCCTTTAGTTAACCCAAACAAGCAGGAGGCAGAGGACCAAGCAAGCGCTGAGCTGAGCTCTGCTGACCCACAGAAGTGATATGAGTTCTGCCTATACTTCTGACCTTGAGCAAATGGACAGAATAAATTTCCTTTCCTGGAACATGGAAGTAACGATGGTGTTTGCACTGATGCACACACCGAGAATGGGTGAGGCGTGCACAGCGGACATGATGATAGTCCAGGCCTCTTCTCTTGTTTTGGCCCTGACTGAAATCCTTCCATTACAGCAGCGTTGGACTCCCTCTCCTGTGCCTTTTAAACTGCCTCAATGATAGTGTAATTTCACTGCCTTCCTTCCACTTAACCAGCACTATATGCATAGTAGTTTCTAAAGTTCAGTGACAGCCAGGGAAAGCAAAGGCTGTTTCCAGTGAGGCAGCCATCCTTTGCCTGCAGAGGAGGTGGGAAATGCTGATCCCAACGTCCTGTTCTAGCCCAGGACTCTTTCCCACAGAAAATGCTCCTGCAGATGGTGGCAAGGCAGAGCAGCCTCTCCTCAGGACCCCAGCACTATTTATTTTTCCACCGCTTTATTTTGATCCACATCTGGTTCATATACATTGTAGCTTGCCCCAGGAGGGACCTTCTGGAAGCACACAGGCTCCTGTCTCAGCGCCTCTCCCCTCAGCGATGCACTTGAGGACCCACATCCCTGAGCCTGCAAGACGGCTCCACAGAAACAACCAGGTGACAGGAGGCAGGCATCCTCTGAGCTGAGCCCCTGGAGCAGCATTTTCCCAGCAAGCTCTCCTAAAGTACTTTGCTAGGAGAATGGAAGACAGCAGTTCCACTGAGAAGCAAGACCTCCAGCTGCCAAGCCGACAAGCCATGGTTCCCAAGCAGGGTTAGTACTAGGGTTTTGTATGGCTTTACATGGGTTTAAAAATAGTTTGATTTTGTTTGGTAACTAAAATAGATGGTTCAGGCATTGATGCTAGTTACTGAAATGTACAAAATTGCACCAAAATAGACACAGACCTGGAGGGCTATGGGCCCTGGTTCTGAAGAATTGCTAAGAGAACATTAGCAGTTATTTTGAAATACCAATTTCAATTCAAAAAGCATGAACATGATAGTAACAAATACCTAAAGTTATCTTTTAAATTTAAAAAAAAAAAGAATTATACCTTTTGATAGAACTCACTCGCCTAGCAGACCTCAGGCCCTGGACGTCACTCAGCCAGGAGAGAAAAAGGGTAGGTAAAATAATTACAAACCTCCTCAAAGGTAGGAGCTGACTCACAGTCACCCCAGCAAGACTCCACAGGACTCAGCTTCCCCTAGTGAAACACACTCCGTGGAAAAGCTGCCATCAGACCAAGGCTCACTTTGTGCAGCGTGGTCTGCACACTCAGATCTGAAACTCTGACTACATACAGCAAGTCACCAAACCCAGCAGTGAGGGGTCAGAGCCACTCAAAGCCGATCACAGTTCTCCCCAAGTCTGCCTGCCTCCGGTACCTCTGGACAGCCAGAATCAAGCTGCTCAGTAAAATCCAACTTTTCCATGTCTTACAAAGAAGAGCTGACCACTGATCTTTACTAACTTCAATACTAACACAAAACCTTAGCAGACTGATCCGAATACACAGTGATGCTAGAAATGCACAGCTACTAACACAAACGCCCAGCATCTCACAGACGTCGCGATAGGACAATGGCCGTCTCAGAAGCTTCCTGTCACAAACACGGAGGAGCTGCTTTCTGAGGCTGGCACGGCCCATCAGAGCAGACAACGCTCAAAGGATCCTGAAGAACTGCTTCGTCATAGCTTCCCCAGAGGGTGGCCTGCACTCTCAGGATGATCCGCTGATTCTCACAGCCACTGAGGTCAGTCCCTGCATGCAAATCTCCACAGGAAGAAAAAGGACCTCTAAAAGTGGGCCATTCATCTGAACCTGATTCACAAAATTTCCAGAGTAGCAAAAAGCTATGTTATGCAAGCACATAGATGTATTCAGTGGGGGTAGACAGACATAGATACAGGCCGACTACAAAGGAGCCCTCCCATGGCTCATGAATAAGTCGAGGAAATGATCAGGAAAAAAGTGGGGGAAAGAGAGAAAGATGTTTAGACAGATGGCCCACTTAAAATGCCTGAGATAGGGTATAAGCAATTTTAATGAAATTTAAGACCTAGCACATGATTTTTTTTTTTCTTACTTTCCTCAACTGAAGAAGAAAAGAAAACAATTCCAAGGAAGACAAAAAAAAAAAAAAAATCTGCCTTTTGCTGAAAACCCCACTTTCAGCAACTTCAGACAGAGGAAGGGTCAAAAGAATGAGTTTTGGTAGTGTAATAAATTCATGTAAAATTCTTCACAGAACCATTAGCTATCAAAATGAATAGAAAAAAAGCATGAAGAGACAGATTAAAGGAATTTTAAACAGAAGTCTACTGCCAAACCAAACAAAATTCTATGCCTTATTATGTGAGAACTTACAACAGAGTAGCATTAAAGTTCATCACTGCAAAGACAGATAAAAGTAGCTTTCAGAGAACCCTTCAATGCCAGAAATAGACAAGGAGAACGACCAAGATCTCCCAACATGCACTTTAAAATGTGTGTACCCCAGCTCATAATGCTGTACCAGAGCCCGTCACCAAACTGTCCTGAGCAATCACGGGCACCACTAAGTTCAACAGCAGCATTGTAAGTAACCCAACAAGGGACTAGAATATAGTGCTGAGTATGTCCCTCGCTTATAATCGTACCATTATTAATAGATGCAAATCCCACTTTCGCCCTCCTCTTGCCGTGCGTGGTTCTCCTAGAAGGCTTGGAGCACATGAGTCAGGAAAGCAACCCAGACCAGCTGCCACCACTGCAGGCCTCCCCATGTGATCACGTGCAAGCCTGTGACTACTCTGTGACCTCCGCAAGGGGTGGATACCCACGGTGCCTGTTTTCTCAACAGGAAGATCATCTAAGTTGTATGTGGATGGGAGGGGGAAAGACACGTGGTGCTTGGCATGGTGGTATGCAGTAAGGGTTCCAGCATGCACCAACAACCACTGTGGTCTGCACAGAGGTCGGAACACCCGCCATTGTCTCAGCAAGAGAAGGATGGTAGGTGACCGAAGGCCAGTTATGACAACAACACGGATACCTGTAATGTTAATCTCTCAACTTGATGGGACTCAGAATCCCATGGCACCACAGCTCCGGAGGAGTCTAAGGGGTATGCCAGAGAGCTGCGGCTGAGGAGGGAAGCCCTACCCTGAATGTAGGTGGCCCCCATGGCCAGAAGCCCCACACTGAACAAAGAGGGAGAGCGAGCCCAGCAAGAGCGCTTCCTTCTCTGCTGCCTGATTAAGGGTATGCTGTGACCTCTCACCCCTAACGCCACACCTTGCCCAGCCTGTGAGTCAACAACTCCTTTTTTCTTCAGGTAACTCTGGTGAGCTACTCTGTCAGAGCAGTAAGAATCCAGTGACTGCCATCAGTCACTGGTACATACACGAATCCCATCATGTGCAGCAAAGGGGATAGAACAGAGGACACTATGTGAAACAAGCGAGTCACTGAAAGACAAATACCAAATGTGCTCATACATCAGAAGCAAAACAAATTGACTCATGAATGAACATAGAATAGGGGTCGCTGGAGGCTCCAAGGTTAGGAGGACAGGAGGAAAAGGAAGGTGGATAGCAAGGTACTAAACTTCTTTTCTTGTAACAGATTTAGTGTGCCTGGTTTTATGTTGAGATCTTTGATCCACTTGGAATTTAATTTTGTTCAGGGTGATAGATATGGATCTATTTGCATTTTTTCTACATGTGGACATCCAATTAGACCAGCACCATTTGTTGAAGTAATCCAATTTAAAAATGGGGTACAGAGCTAAACAGAAAATTCTCAACAGAGAAATATCGAATGGCGGAGAAACAAAGAAATGTTCAATATCCTTACTCATCAGGGAAACACAAATCAAAACGACCCTGAGATTCCATCTTATCCCTATTAGAATGGCTCAGATAAGAACTCAAGTGACAACACATGCTGGAGAAGATGTGGAGAAAGGGGACCCCTCCTCCATTGCTGGTGAGAAGGTAAACTTGTACAACCATTTTGGAAATCAATCTGGCGCTTTCTCAGAAAATTGGGAATAGTGCTACCTCAAGATCCAGCTATACCATTCCTGGACATACACCCAAAAGATGTCCCACCATTCAACAAGGACATCTGCTCAACTATGTTCATAGCAGCTTTATTTATAATAGCCAGAATCTGGAAACAACCTAGATGTCCCTCAACCAAGGAATAGATACAGAAAATGTGGCACATTTACATAATAGGATACTAATCAGCTATTAAAAACAAGGAAATCATGAAATTTCAGGTAAATGGATGGAACTAGAAGAGATCATCCTGAGTGAGCTAACCCAGAAGCAGACAGACACACATGGTATATACTCACCTATAAGCGGATATTAGCCATGTAATGCAGGATAACCATACTACAATCCACAGGTCCAAAGAAGCTAAACAACAGGGGAGACCCTAGGGAAGATGTTTAAATTTCATTCCGAAGGGCAAACAGGATAGACACCAGAAGCAGTGGAAAACAGGAAACAAGATGGGAGCCTACTATAGATGGTCCTCTGAAAGGCTGCACGCAACAGGGGACTGAAGCAGATCCTGAGACTCACAGCCAAACTTTGGGCAGAGCACAGAGAATCTTTTGGGAGAAGGGGGAGATAGAAAGACCTGGAGAGGACAAGAGCTACACAAGGAGAGGAACAAAGCCAAAAAATCTGGTCCCAGGGGGTTCTGCAGAGACTGAGGCACCAACCAAGGACCATGCATAGAAAGGACCTAGACCCCACCTCTCAGATGTAGCCCATGAGCTACTCAGTCTCCATTTGGGTTCCCTAGTAAGGAGAGCAGGGACAATCTCCGATATGGACTTGGTTGCCTGCTCTTTAATCACTTTCCCCTAGTGATGTGGTCTTGCCAGGCCACAGAGGAAGAGGATCCAAGCAGTCCTGATGAGTCTTGATAAGCTAGCATCAGAGGGGAACTCCCCTTTCAGTGGCCTAGGGGAAGGGAATAGAGGGAATAAGGGAGGGAGGGTGGGACTTGGAGGAGATGAGGGATGCGGCTACAATTGGGATGTAAAATGAATTGTAAAAAATAATAATTAATAAAAAACAAGGTACCAAATACAGTCACACAGGAAGAGTCATGAGAGGCTGGATAACAGGTTCCAATACAGAGGCGGAGCACTTCCTGCATTTTATATCATGGGGTAATGAATAGTTTATAACAATTTACTATATACTTTTAAAAAATGGAAGACAAGGACTCCAAGGTTCCCAGCACAACACATAAAGATAGACAGACAGATAGATAGATGATAGAGGATGGATAAATGCTAGATAGACACATATATGATAGATGATAGGTAGATAGATGGATAAATAGATGATAGATGGATAGATGATAGACAGACAGACAGACAGATAGATGATAGATGGGGGTGGGGCTCAAAAAGAGTTTCTTTGTGTAGCCCTGATGTTCTGGCACTCACTCTGTAGACCAGGCTGGCCTCTAACTCACAGAGATCCATCTGCCTCTGCGTCTGCCTCCCAAGTGCTAGAATTAAAGGTGTGCAACATCACCACCCTTCTGGAAACCAAGATATTTAAGATGTCAGTGCTAGCTATCCTGGCTAGACCATGTTACTGGCATATATGTACCACATCACATGGCACCCACAGAGAAAAGAATGCAGGTGACATAGTAGAATGCCACTGTCCTCGGTCGCCGCTTGCCTTCTGGTCACTTCATCCTGACCCTGCCACAGTTAGTCAGGTTGTACTTGTCCACCCCAAAGCTTCCCTTTAGTGCATCCCAGAGGCATGCAGTAAGAGATGCACTTTTGCTCAATACACTTCTTCATTTCCCTCGTGCTTACTGGATACTGTCTTTTACATGAATGCATTCTCTTCAACACCTGCTAAAATCAGCTCCTCCTGTTGATGGGCATCGAACTGTCTCCCTTTCAGGGTGTTCTTTGTATAAGTTTTCCCTCAAGGCTTCAGGTAGTGCAGCCCGGGCCTCACCCATGCTAAGCAAGCCCTGCACCTCTATGCTGCATTCCTAGCTCTGTACAGGAATATTTTGAGGACAACATTTTCTCCTCTCAGGAGCAAAGAACCAAGGAGAACAAACTCGAGGCTAAGCATTTGACTTTTTTGTATGCTGTCACAGTGCTCTCTGAGACACTGACAGGGCCAGCCAGAGGAGAGGGTCCTTCCGCAGACCACCATTTACTGCAGTCGGTCTGACGTGGGCCAGGCTATGGGTGGTCGCTGCAATCCTTGGGTGGAGACAGGTTCCTGACAACTTGCTGGGGACATTGAAGGCAGGCTGGTAGTGACATAAGAAAGAATTGGTAGATCAGAACGTAGAGGAATGCTATTCTGTACAGTCTGGAAAAGAGTAACTGGAATTTCAGACACACAAGGAGAATAGAAAGGTCTCTGTGGAAATCTAAAACAGGTTTCATACTCTAACTGTGGCAGTTGGTATCAGTCCAAACAGGTTATGTATTAGTTGTCTCATTTTCATGTACATGTATGTGTGTTTGCATGTATCTGGCACACATGTGTGCATGGCTGTGGACACCAGAAGCATACGCCAGGAACCTGTCTCCAAGCTGCTTCCACCATACTCTCTGAGGCAGGTCTCTCAATCAAAACCTGATACAGCTAGTCTTAAGAGCCAGGCTGCTGTGGAGAAGGTTCTTTTCCTGCATTCTAGGCAGTGTGTATGTGTGTGTGTGTACGTCTGTGCTGGAGATCACACCCATGGCCTGTTACATGTCAGACAAGTGCTCGAACGGTAACTTGCCCTCTACCCCCTGCCTCCAATCTTTCCCCATCTATCCTGGTATCTGATGAGGAATGAACTCAACATGTTTTTGGGGATATAGTCCCTGTGATAAGTCACTTTTCTGACTGCTGTCAAATTCAGTTTTCTAACTGAGTATGAGTTGTGTCTGTGTGGTCCTGAGGCTCCTCATGCTTGGACTTTATCAACACTGATTCTGCAGAATAACACTGTTTGTCAAGGTTGGGTAAATTTAACCATAACTTCTTTACACTCCTTGTCTCCTTTCTTTCCCGCTTCTGGGGCTGTGAGAGATCCCAGTGGTAGACGGATCCCCACTCCTCCTTCCGTCTGACCCCGAGCATAATCTTATCTGACGTGTTTTCATGTGTGAAGAGTCCTCTGACACCTCAGATCTGCTCTTGGGTGCAGATAATGTAGGCTTTCATTTTAAGCATTATAATTTATTATTCTAAAATTGTTACTTGCCATTTTATTATTTCAATTTTATGTATATTTTTCATCTTGTCAATCAGGGTTCCTATAGAGCCCTTTAATTCCTGGCATATATTTGCATGTTTTAAGGTTACACATATGTACATGTGCCTGTGTTCGTTTACGTGTACCATGTATACCAGGTGCCAGGGATGCCATAGGGTATTAGATCCCCTAAACTGGAGTTACTGGGGACTAAACCCAGGTCCTTGGCAAGAGCAGCAGGTTCTCTTTTTCTTTCTTTTCCTTTCTTCTCCTTCCTTCCTTCCTTCCTTCCTTCCTTCCTTCCTTCCTTCCTCCCTTCCTCCCTCCCTCCCTCCCTCCTTCCTTCCTTCCTTCCTTTCTTTGACACAGAGTTTCTCTGTGTAGCCTTGGCTGTCCTGGACTCACTTTCTAAACAAGGCTGGCCTTGAACTCACAGAGATCCCCTTGCCTCTGCTGCCCCAGTGCTAGGATTACAGGTGTGCCACCACGCCTGGCTGCAGCAGGCTCTCTGAACCGCTGTGACCTTTCTTCGGGCACCTGAATACATTAAAATTGCTCCCTGCTGGACAGTTTCTACTCACGCTGGAGTGGACTGCACTTTCATGCTTCTTTTCAGGCCCTGTTACCCATGGCTGAAAACTGGAGGTTTTAGACAGAATGTTGCAAAGTTGAACGTTCGATTCCTTCTCGCCTCTGCTCTGAGCTGTACAGGTGGGTACAGCTGTCTTTCTTGACTTTACTGTTTCTAAAGGAAAAGACAACTCTCCTCCAGTCAGAAACTCGTGTGTCTTAGGACATGCACACTGTCTGCATGTCTGGAATGACCTAGTAACCAATTCTGAAGACAAAAGGCTGTCACCGTGAAAAGAATTTACTTAAAGGAGGAGCCCTTTATGAAGATTGTCAGCTAAGCCAGTGCTATCTGTATCCACAGAACCCCAAGAGAGCAAATCAGAATTTCCACAGAGAGCCAAACTGAAGGCAAGAAAACACTAAAATATATCTCTAAAATATGCACACACTTCAAAGTTCTTTTTTTTTTTTAAGCAATAGCACAGGAATCTTAGTTCAGTGTGTCCTATCTATTACCAAGAAAGCATTAGTAACTCTAAAGTAGAATCTAAGTATAAACATGAACAACTACTATGTAAGAATCTTTTTAAACAACCATACTTTCAAACAATGTGACTCAGTACTCTTTCATGATTGTCCCTCTAGTTGTATTTAGTATACTAAATATACTAAAAATATATACTAAAAATATACTAAAAAATACTAAAAATATTTTTTAGTATTTTCCAAATTTCATGGAATTTATCTCTAGAACCAATTTTACTGAAATCTCTACTTGGGGTGAAGATGCACAGGTAAGAGAAACACAGACCTAGTCAGGTTGTTTTGAACTCAGACTTAATGCATTTCTACCTGCAGCAACCTGTTGTCGAGGGAAGGGGAGCACATGGCAGACAGAAATGAGCACAGCACCAAGTCAAGCTCCTAAAACAACCTTTCCTCTTCATTAAACTCCACATCATGATGTTCTTTTATGCATAAATACAGAAAGAAGCAAGACGAAAAATTAAGCAATATCTTCAAAAAAATCTATTTCCCATTTATACCAGTTCCATTCTCCTTTCAATATTGCATTTCTCTCCCTGACAAACCTCTCTAAACCAATTTTCAATTTTTTTTTTTTTTGGAACCAGGCCAAACATAAATATACAAATACTGCTCCATCCCTACTGAAAATTACTTTGCACAGATCGGCTAACTTGGATTTTTAACAATCATATTTATATTATGCAAATTAATCTTTTGACATTTTCTTATGAATGCAATGATGGTGCTGATTTAGTTTCAATTCAAAAATCAGGGATTTCATTACCCCATAAAACATATCCAGAGTTCAAAGTATTTAATGGGGGTTAAACAAAATGCAAACATTTAATGCAACATTAAGCATGTGAAATAAAAACTTGATTGCCTAAAGAAAGCATGCTATGCTGTTACCCTGGTGACAGGTTAGAAAAGGGATTGTGAGATGAATAGCTGTATGATATGAAATTAAAATGTTTCACACTGAACAATCCAAAATGAATTGGGAAAGGTTAGAGTAGAGAAGAGGGAAATCAATTCTCCGATGGCAGTGGTGAATGGGGACGAAGGATGAATAGGATTTGCCAGTGGGGAGCAGAGCTGCTAAGCCTCCTGCAGCCACAGAATCACAATAACACTGATGGAGTGTGCAAGGGCTTCTGCAGTCAGGGCGGGAACACAGGACTCTGGCATAGAGGCTCTTCTCACATCCAGCCCTTGCAGAACAACCGAACGGAAAAAAAAAAAAAAAACTATTTTAAGATGCTGTATTCAACAGAAGACTAGAGATGTGCTACAGATGTCCCATCTTACACTCTTAGGAGTTCGTGCTTGGGATAAGTGTGATTTCTAACTTGGCCATGACACAATCACAACAAATAGCTGAAAACGTAGTAACAGAGGCAGTAAAAAGCCAGTACAAAAATTACTGCATTAGTGTTTTCCTCTCCTCTTGCTGCCTCCAGGACAGGTCGCTTGCCCAAATGCAAGTATATTTCATGAGATGTTGCACGGCCACATGTGTTTGGAAATATGCAAAGTATATAGTCAGCCATCAACACATCAACTTCATTGTTGTAAAAACTTGACCTACGTGAGAATATACATGGATCAGGTGTAAAGAAAAGTTGTTTTATTTCATAGCGGATAGAAATGTGATACAATGTGACGTATCCTTTTAAAGTCAGAAGCTAAATTAAACCTCCTATATTGCAAACTGCACAACAATATTGGCTTTCTTAGAAATGACTTTCACAAGGCTACTTTTTCTGTGATCCTTTCCCCAATTATCAGTCAATGGTTAAAATCCTATTGGAAACCTGAAACTCACCCTCCAGATGGAAACTTAAGAACAAGTGAACAAATTACATCTGAGAGCAGGAAAAGCCACTGGTTTTCAATAGCAAGAAAAACCTCAGATAATTGCATCTGTCAGGTAGAAATCATTAGGACAGTGATTCTCCACTTTATCCAGAAGCCAGACGAGAAGAGAATGTACAGCACAGCTGTCAACACAACAACGATGCAGAGAGGGAATGTGAGACAATACAATCTCTCCCTACAGGGCCGTGGTTGAAAGTGTAAACTGGTGGCAGTTTTACCCTTGTGTGCTGAGATGTCCCAGCATGCCAGAGCACAGGGTAAGTTACACACTGACGCACACAGCCGAGGCCAACCCTAACATCAGGGAACGCTTCATGTCAGCGCTGTCTTCAACACTATCTGAACTAGTGTCGGGAGAGAAGTTATGGGGATAAATTAAAGTCTGTGACCTTGTTCAATTCAGACAGGCTCAGAGCTGAAGAAGCCAAGACTGTCATTATTCAGACAAGAAAATGAGGGCAAAGGTTGAAGCAATTTGGCAAAGCAGTTTGTACCATCTTACCATGGAGCTGAGACCAAACTCCCGGCACCTTGCTAGGCTGGGTCCTACCTGCTGCACCACCCCAAGTGTTCAGAGTTCAGGGCTGGGTGAAGGAGCCAAAGCCACTCAGAATTTCCACTCTGAAAGATCTAACTAAACAACATGCCATAATCAAGGCCCTTGAGTGAGCGCATTCTCAGTGTATAGAGGCTTGGGTGTCCCACCACATTCTGTAAGGTGTCCTCATGCAACTTACCTCTCTGATTTATTATTTCTATTGGAACATAATTTTCAACAATATACTAATTTTTAAAGTGCTAATGCACAGTTTTGGAAAACTACTATGTTGAAGAGTGTTAATATTGCAAAATGTTGACAATATAATGGTATGTTCTTTTAAAGTGTCCTTGGAAGTGGAAAGCTCCCTTTCTATAAAATCAAAGTAAAGCGAAAGACTTCATGTGTCTACACAGAAGACCAGTCTGATTCTTCTGCCTCCACCTCCTGACTGCTGGAATTATAGCCTGTACCTGCCTACGGGCTCATCCATGCCTTGCTCTCTAGCCTCTTCTCCTGCTCCTTCTCAAACTCCTTTGTTGTACCCTCCCCATCTAAAAGAGTTACTGGTGCTGGAAAGTACCAAGGCTTACACCTTAGCTACTGTCATCTCCCGCTGGTCTCCTAGCTTCCATTTTTTTCTACCTACTTACAAATTGTTTCTAACTCTAGGGCCAAAAGTACCTACACTGCAGCAAGCTCTTTGCTGTGGCTCTCCATTCCCCACCAACACATCCTCAGTCTTACTTCAAGAACCACTGCCTTTCCTGTGCCACTCAGAGGGAGGAAGGGAGAGAGGAAGTGATGGGGAGAAGAATAAAACATGTGTCTTAGAGTTTCTCTTGCTGCAATGAAACACCATGACCAAAGACCAAGCTGAGCAGAAAAAAAGTTTATTTGGCTTACAGTTCCATATCACAATTCATTGTTGAAGAAAGTTGGGACAGGAACTCAAACAGGGCAGGATCCTAGAGGCAGGAGCTGATGCAGAGGCCATGGAGGAGTATTCCTTACTGGCTTGCTCCCCAGGGCTTGCTCAGCCTGCTTTCCTTAAAACCCAGGACCATCACCCCAGGGATGGCACCAACCATAATAAGCTGGGCCCTCTCCCAGTAGTCATTAATTAAGAAAATGCCCTACAGCAGGAAATTATGAGGTATTTTTTTCAATTACAGTTCCCTCCTTTCAGATAACTCTAACTTATATCAAGTTGGCATAAAACCAGCCAGCAAAACATGGAAGGAAGGAAGGAAGGAAGGAAGGAAGGAAGGAAGGAAGGAAGGAAGGAAGGAAGGAAGGAAGGAAGGAAGGAAGGGACACCAAGCGTGCCGTCTGTTCAGGGAGAGTGAACCACTGAGCCACCATCTCTCTATGATAAGTTACACGGCTCAGCAGAGAGCACAGATGACAGCCTCGGAGCCACAGAACCTTATAAAAGATGAGTTACACAGACGCACTGCAGACAGAGGTAAGTACAACATTCCACAAAGGTAGATGGGCCTTCTCACCAGCGTCTGAGAAGCCTGCGAGGCAGAGCTGGGCCTGCCAGGGTAAGGCAAGTTCTCTTGGCTGGTCCACAAGCTCTGCTGCATGCTGAGGAGAGCAGGCATCTTGAGCAAATGTAAGCACTACCAACAAGACCAAAGGACTATCAGTATGACCTTTCTGTTTCGCAATTATCAGTTAGTGCAGGAAACTGCAAGACTAGTAAAATCATTTCAGGTTCACATAACAGAGCTTTTAATACACCTTTTAATTCACACCTTTGCTACTTAAAGTGCTTTTATTTTTAACTTTGTTTCCTAGGAATAGAGCCCAAGGCCTCAACTTTGAGGAACACACCTAAGTCCCACAGTGTTAATAGTTATGAAGGAACATGACTACATGGCATGCATGCGTATAAGAAGTTATGTTCTGTATACTTATAGGCATCCCAGGAAGCATGCTATTGCTTCTGACATTAACTTTTCTTTTTTTTTTTTTCCAGAAATGCCCCTATTAATTTACTATCTAAATTCTATAGATTTAGATCTATCTAAATAGTATTTAGATAGTAAAAAAAAAAAAAAAAAAAAAAAAAGACACGGCAATGTCTTTTTTCCAAGTCATAAATGATGAAAGAATAAAAACCACAGAGAAATTGGGAAAATAAGATCTGCAGCCAAAACAAGCAAGCCAGAGGAAGGCTGTGAGCTACTGGTTTGGAAGCAAAAACATGACATGAATTCACCCATGACAGCACTGTGGAGCCACACCTAAAGGGTGGCATGCCACTCCACTCCCAGTCCAATCATAAAAACAGCCCCAGAAGCCAGGCCACGAGGGTTCACACAGCAGACCTCAGCCGGAGGAGGCATCAGCGCTCTTCTCCACAAACATGCGAATGTCACAGTCTTTGTTGTTAACGGTGGTGTCAGCTTTAGAACTTCCCACTACTACACAAGTGCAAGTTCCACAGAAAGTCAACTCACCAGAAAGGAACAATTACTTGTTGCTCGGGAAACACACAAATCCACAGGTATCTGCATAACTGAACTCTGACCTATGTCTTTCACTAGTACAATTCTTCCCATTTATAAGAAAGACAATGCATTCAACAATAAGACACATAAAGAAACAAAAGCAGCAATGAACAGACTTACAATTTGGGGTAGAAATTCTGAGGAGTCAAACACAAGGGAAGAGAGTCAGGGAAGGCAGGACCAAAAGCGAGACAGGGCACCTGAGCTTTCTGACAGAGACAACTGGTCCTCCATATACCCCTCCAGGGGTGTAAGTTACACAGGAGCAGCATGTCATCAAAGTACACAACTAAACCTGGTTTATTTTATGTCAAAATTTCCCTTAAAATGTTGGCAAGTGTGCAAGATAGGAAGAAAACAAAGAGAGAACATTTCTTATGGCTGTGGAAGCTGAGTAATGATTAGATGGGGCCCTGTATAGATTGCAGATGTTTAAAGACATAATAAAATTAATGGTTTTTCCAAAGGATGGAGAGTAAATAGTCACAGTAGAACACTGGATTTTTTAAGTCACACTATATTAAAAGATGGAGATGCAGCTGTGGTTCTGGGTTTAAAGTTCGTACTGAAAGCAAACAGCTCAAGAAGCCGCGTGCCACCTGCGTCACAGGATGAATCTAATGTGCAAAGTAGCAAGGTACAGCACTGCACTGTTTACAGCAACTGTTGATGAAGTGCAGGATTACACCCAGTTTTCACTTTTCACATTGTAGGTCCTCTCCAGAGTCTCACCTAGAATAAATGAGTGGATTTATTTCTTTTAAGTAAAAGCAAACACAGCTCCTAAAAGTCACATAATTTCCCTTTTAACTACACTTAGGGCTTCTGAAGTAATAACAATCCAAAGAGTAAAAGATTGAGGGCAGAAATGTCACAGTCCTCCAAAAAGTAACCACAGGCCACATGAGGTTGAGATTCACCTCCTGCTAAGCAGCCCCGTCCACAGACCCCAGTGGAGCAGGGCAGCCATGATGAAAAGGGTCATTGTGTTCACAAAGCACATAGCCTGGGACCACATGTGGCTACTGAGCACTTGAAATATGGTCAGTGATGAAGAACCTGGGTTTTAAGTAGAATCTTAAGAGCACATGTGGCTCCCGGCTTCCACTCTGAACTGCAGGGCAATCAAGGAGAAAGGTCATCAGATTCAGGGCTCTGCTGACCACTTTCCACTCCTGCCAATCATCTGTAGTTTATGGAACCATTACCTCTCCCCTCTCTCCAGATCTCAGCCACTGAACCATTATTCCCAAAAACGATGGTACAGCGAGCGCCTAGTACTTCCGCTGAGGAAGCCGCACACGAGCAGACCATTACGTACAAGATGCAACTCCACACAAGCTGCTACTCATCCCCCTCAGAGGCAGCGTGGCTCTCACCTGCTCTGCTCAGAGCTCTTTGGCCACCTTCCACCACCACCTCACCCTGTCACTGTTCCTCTTGTGGGAAGGCGAAAAGAAAGGAAAAGAAATTAAAGTAATCCAGCTTTAGCAAGACCGTGGCTTCCTTTGTAAGGTTACTCTAGCAAGCACAGCTTGCTGAGAAGCATCATTGCCCTTGAGGTTTGCCTACCCTAGTAGAAGGTGTGTCCCCTTTCTACCTGGGTTACCAGGAAGTTTAAAGTTACCCTTGGGGATCACTGTCTCACTCTGGTGCTAATTCCATCTTGTAGCTTCCAGTTTTATCCACCCAGATTGGTTCCTAGCAATATTAGTGTATATTTTTCAAGACTATCAAATTAATGAAACAAAAATAAGCAATTCAAGCTAAGCTGAACAGAATTCCCAGCAAATCTCAGAGTGGCTTCTTACCTCTACTCTAAACTAGACAGCTAAGATACTCTTTCCAAGCTAAGAATACAAGCTATACTACTGTACCCACAGAAGCACATTAAACTGGGAATTTACTGTGCTTTCCCAGAGACCTGAGAAGAGGCAAGATCAGCAGTCCTTTTACTGGCGTTTTTCTGTATAGACAAGACAATCATGAATATTTTCAGCCCCTTCACTACGTACCTTGAAGGCCCTTGAAAGTGCTGAGCTCGTAACTGGGACGCCACAAACAGTGATGATGCTATGGCCAATAACTGATTTCTCTCACTCCGTGTTAACGTGTGTCCTGTGGGAAATCAACCAACCAATCAATCGATCAACCCACATCTGTGATGTTAACATCCTCACTGCCTCTTACACTCATCAGCCATTAAGAACCTTACCAGGCATCTCTAATGCTCACTATTGTACATGGAGCAGGTGAAGCTCAGTAAGAACAAACAAACAAACAAACACCCAAGCCCTGCTCACCAGAAGCTCACTGCCCACACAGGGAAAGAGGTTTGTTTATTTTGTTTTGTTTTCTAAGTTTATTCATTTTCCAGCTAGAATACCAGAATGTTGACATTCTTAGAAACAAATTGCCAGTTAGCACTTAATAATTCTTATTTTTACACAAGACCATGACTTAAATTTCAGAAGCTTTTCAGCAGAAGCAACTTTTCAAAGCTATTTCAACTTATTTCAAATTTATTCACATTCTTCAGTATAGAAGAACAAAAAATTATCAACTTTTCTAAACCTATGATTGGGTACCATGCCTTTTATTCTAGAAGTTTTTAAAGCCAAGTTCAAAATGAATAGTGTAGCTACTCAGTAATGTGGACAACTGAAGTGTTAAAGGCATACAGATTGAAGGTGGCCAAATCTCTCTGTAGCAGCAAGCAGAAAGACTGACCAATACATGGTCGGCCCCTCTTCTGTACCTTACCACCAGCCTCTGAAGTACAAGAAAGTGTTAATGTGTACTGAATCTTTTAGAGAAAGAAAACAACTGTTGCATTATAAGTACATATAAAATGATAAAACCAGGGTTTTGAGCCAGCTCCGGGTTAACAGTATACATGGCTCTTGACGGTTTGGTTCAGAGCACCCAGGTCCAATAGCTCAACACCTTGTTTTTATTTTAAATTATATGTAGAAGACATGAATGCAGGCGCCCATGGAGGCCAGAGGCACTGCATCCTCGGAAGCAGAGGTAGAGACAGTTATAAGCCACTGACATGGGCGTTAGGAACTGAGCTAGGACGCTCTGTTGATGAGCCTTCTCTCCAGCCCCAGCAAAGAGATGGAAAGACAGAGCAGAACAGAACAGCCACCTACATACCAGGAAAACCCAGACCCAAGGAAATCTCCAGGAAGCACGCCTGCTCCTCACACCCCATCCACGTTCCCTAAGGAACGTGAGGCTAAAAGGCCAGAAGTTCAACTTCTGCAGAAGCAGCCTGCTGCTGGTCAAGGGCAAGGCCGTGTTTGTCTAGATGAAGGGTTGACTCAAAGAAAATAAGGTGTGTTCTTCCTGCCTCAGGCAGAACCAGAGGCATATCAATCAATTCACACCAAAATCCAGCTGTCTCCAGGGCAAGCAATCTAGCCGCTGGCAGGCCTTAGCTGGGGAGGACTGGCTCCACTGGCAGAAGCATATAAAAATGTGTCTAAGCGGGGTCAGACATGAAGAGTGTGTTCTTAGCACATCCCTGAGAGCTCCAAAGCACCCACACCATCTGCTAGTCATGTGACAGCTGACAATCACATGGTACAGTAGCTACAAATGGAGTTCCGAGCAAAGAGAACCCAGCTGGCATACAAACGTATTTGAAAGACATAAATGATTTGAACATTGTTTTTAAAAATAAACTAAAACACTCAATTTAAATATAAGTATTTCTTTTAAGATCTGTAGCACATTCTTCTACAGGAAGGTAATTCATGAAAAAGAAAGGTATGGAAAGCCCAAGCCATCCATTCCTCTTTGGGACAAATCTAGACACTGAATGAACCATAACACATCAAGGGAGCTCACACCTGACTCTAGGACTCAGAGGTACCCCTCAGTGACCTCATAAGCCCCAACCTTGTGGGCACTGGCATGTCCCTGACCTTCTTCTGACACGGGAGTGTGCATGAAAATACCCATATCATCTTTCCCAAGCATTCTATGTGAGTTGGGTCACAAAAATAGGAGCCAGACTTCTCAGGACGAACACCCGGAAGACAAGTTCTCCAAGGAGCACAGGGATGACGCAAGGCCCTACGAGCCCTGCACAGGCCAGCAAAGCTGGAGTTACTTTCCCGTGTGCTTTTCATCGACCCTCATTCGAAAATGGTCCAGAACCCAGGACACAGAATATATGATGACACCATTGCTCCCATGTCAACACCTAGCAGATTACTACAGGTATTTACAAATGAACCTGTGAGCAAGTTCCAATTCCTCAGCAACATACAAAGATCAGCAGATACATTAGGGTCTCTGGGCCACAGAGGACCAACTAATGGCCCTCAGACTTCACGGGGGATGGGGCTCAGTCACAGACTTTGAAGTTTCTCCTCAGCAGCACACAAAATAGAGAATATGATAACACATATGTATGCTTCCTGTTTCAATCAAATTCTTACAAAAACAAACAAACAAACAAACAAACAAACCAGTACCTTCTCAAAGGAAAACAGAAAACGCTGACACTGCGTTTACAGGGCTTCACACTCAAGTGCAGCAGGCACCAGAGAGAGATGTGAAGTGCTCAGATCTGGCCAACTGAAATTATAGTGCTTTTTTTTGTTCTTTTTTGGGGGGTGGGGGACACAGACTTATTTGTATTCATTCATTCACTCAATGTATTAAAAAAACAACCAGGGTCTCATCTATAACAAAAGCTTATTCATTTTTTTCCCTTTAGCTTCAAATCAAAGAAAATTTGCTATTTAAAATTCGAATGTAAAAAAAAAAAATCAACAAAAAAAATCTCTTGTGTATCCTATTTTAAAATTTTAGATTCAATCATTTCAAAGCTCAAATCTACGAACCTTCTGTAAAAGTGCCCTCAGTTACAAATAGATTTGGGGAAATCAACATATATAACAGAAAATTTTAATGCAGCCATAGAAACTGGCACTTGCTTATGAACAGTGATGAGGAGATGAGGCCAGATGGGAAACAGATGGGGGACTCCAACAGGGCAAAGTGACCTGGCCCCAAACATATTGAGAAGATCCTGGACTAGCTTCTTTACCACTTCCTGCTGTCTCTTGGGCATACATCAAACCATCAAAGATGATGGCTTACCATAGCTGAGATCTGCTCTGGGGGGGGAACTGTGGAAGTCGAAACAAGCACAGGAGATGGAAGCCACTCAGGGAAGGAGAAACTGGCCTGGCAGTAACCTCAGGAAAGAAAATGGCTGGGAAGGCTCATCTGCAGAAGGTCCGCAGAGGCCCTCTGATGACGTTGAAAAGCCTGTGGCCTAGGAACTGGGATCCCAGTCCAGCTCAAGGAGTACTCAAGCTGTAACCACAAACCCCACCATCAGGGCGAGAGGTGCACCCTCACCCTCTGGCCTACCACGTGCAAGGCCCTGCACTCCGTCCCAGACACTAAGAGAAAATAGCTAATGCATATTGAACTCACACAGACTGACTGCAGGCGTGGGGTCTGCAAACTCAAGCCAGACAAAATTCGAGCTTGGAGAAGGTGAAGTAGGAGGAGAGTCCCACCCATCTCCAAGATGCTATTTGCAACTGATAGGTGCTGGAACAGGAAAAAAAAAAAAAATCCATTTTCTCCAGTGGAGTGACACTGTGCATATCAGCCTCACTCCAGGACAGGCCTCAAACTCAGGAGTAGTTGACTAGTACAAAATGGCCTCCAGGGCTTGTTTGTGTGCATTTTTCGTTGTGGTTTGTTGCCTTTTCTCTTTTTAATTTTGTCATCATTTGGTTTGGGTTTGCTCTCTAAGAAAGATAAAGACCAGGAAGCTGGGGGAAGAAGGAAGGCCTCTGGGAGGACTTCAGGAAGGGGAATGGATACGATTAAAATATATCCTGTAAGAAAATGTAAAACTAATAATTAAAAGGAATTCTAAGAATAGAAGCAGCCAAGCACAGGCTGAGGCAAGAGGGATGCCTCACATTCAAAGCCAGTCTGGGATACAGTGTAAGTCCCTATAACAAAGAGGAAAACAAATACCCAGAGTCGGTTCCTGACTGTCAGTAACTGGCTGTTGGTTCAGGCTGTCGGTTCCTGGCTTGGCTGTTTTAGTGAATTTGGAGCTTCTTTGAGTTTAATGAAAGTGAAAGCTGAGATGAATTCACTGTGAAAGGTTCTTGTGGGCAAATGAAGACAGTCAACAACACGGGATTCCTTTGGCTGCAAACAGGAGAGTCCGTGTTGGTAATTCTCACTACAAAGGAAATGCAGCCAAGTGTCCTGTGCAGAAGTGTCTGTGCTAAGGTCCTTTCTCAGCTGGAGGGGACTGTGGCTTCTAAAGAATTTGCAGCACTTCACATAATGTTAAACGTACACCAAGTATAGTCATCAACTCAAGTGAAAGATGTTAAACGCCTATTTTCCTCCTGTTCCTTACTTCCCAAATACGCACTCATGCTCACTAACAAGTACACATGAGTACACACAACACTCACATACACAGGTAAAACTGACTCACACTTCTCCCACCTACTTCCTCCTTCCGCACACTATTTTCTATCCTGTTACTGACAGAAATGAATTATCTGAGCAAACGTGGAAGTTCTGAACCTTCTGCACAACTTACCTAATAGCTTCTAAACTTCAGTAAAGAGAGCAAAGTCTGAGAACACATAGGTGAGTTGTTCATCTAGCTGTCTGTGTAGAAGACTTGAAGCTCCAAAGCACCCCTTTTCTCCACACCATGGATAAGACTTTTCTCATTGACTAAACATGTGTTTGTACAGTGTCTCCTGGGTGCTGTTGCTAAGGAGACAGCAAGAAGCAATGATCTAAGTGGTTCTGACCTCAGGAGAGCAAGTGTTAATGAGGTAACACTCAGTGATTACACTGTAATCATGGCCAAGATACAGTTTATCCTGTACTTCTGAAAATTCAGAAGTTTAAAAAATAATCTGATTACTTTTTAAGAGTAAAAAAATAAAAGAGATTCTTAATTTCTCAATATTAATGATAAAACTCAGTCAGCATTCAAACTGGCTATTTTCAATTTAATTTACAAAAGTCTTGCTGTATGGGCTGAACTGAAATCACTCTGCAAGTGTACCTAACAGTCAGCTACTTTAGGCTGAAGTGGCCATGCAGGCCACTTCTGTACTAAACATGTGTTTTGCTCTGCTTTATAACTGACCTGATCGTGCCAGTGAGCAAAACCCAGAGCTTCCCACCTGCTCAGCAAAGGCTGCTAACCTACACACCAGCCCTCGAGGTACCTGAGACCGAAGACTCAGCCTTCACATCCCGGTTCGGGGGATTATGGTGAGGCCCTGCTGCACAGTCCCAGGTCAATCCAGCACATTCTACCACTGTTAACCTCGTCTGCGGCACTCTCTGTCACCAGTCGGAAACACTCACTGACAACTTGTCAGGGTTAGACTTAACACAAGTACATTTTCTTCATACAAAGAAGAAAATTTTTTACACTTAGAACGGTTACCTGAGAGACTGTGCTCGGACCTTCACATGCACCATGCCTGGAGCACGCCTAGACTCGCACACGTGAGCATGCACTGCGCACACACCGTTCTGTTGTTTTTATGAGAAAAGCTGAAGGTGGTTACAGTCATGAATTACCCCCACAAACTCAAAAACATGATGTTAATGGTCAAAAATACTCCAAGAAGCTAACACACCAAGCATAACAGAAGCCAAAGGACCTTCATTCAAAAAAAAAAAAAGAAGAAGAAGAAGCTGTGTGTTACAATTAAGAATAAAGATAAACTGACTGAACTCAACAGGCTCCTGGGAACTAAGCAGCTCAGCACACGTACCTGTGAAGCCATCGGGATAGACATCGGAGAGAAACTTAGTGCTGAGGTCTCCCTGCACAAAGCGCGCGTTGATTATCACCTCCCGGAGCAGCGGGATGTTGTGCGTGACACCTAAAAGAAGAATTTCAGACTGAACTGAAGAACTGATACAGTGCTCGCCAGAAGAGCATCAAGACCTCAGTTTCAATCCCATGTGAAAAATCCAGAGCATAGCTGCGCCTGCCCATGATGACAGTGTTGGCTGTGCAGAGATGGGGCGCGGGGTCCCCTGGAGCATGCTGGCCAGGCAGTCTAGTCGAATCAGTGATCGCCATTTAGTGAATAAGGTGGACAGCGACTAAGAAAAGTACCAACATTGGCCTCTCTCTCTCTCCCTCTCTCTCTCTTTCTTTCTGTCTCTCTCCCCCCTCCAAAAATAACTCAATCATTTGTCTCTTCTTAGCTAATAAAATCATTAAAAAAAAAAAAAAAAAAAAAAAACCACCCATTCAGACAGCCTCTATTTCCCACCCTACTTGCAGCTAGGCAGGACAACTAAGTTTTTTTTTTAATTTTTTTTTTAATATTAATCACCAGTTATTTGCTTTGTATCCCAGCTGTAGCCCCCTTACTCATTCCCTCCCAATCCCACCCTCCCTCCCTCACCTCCTCCCTATCCCTTTCCAAGTTCACTGCTAGGGGAGGTCCTCCTCCCCTTCCATCTTACCCTAGTCAGGTATCTTCAGGACTGGCTGCAATATCCTCCTCTGTGGCCTAGCAGGACTGCTCCTCCCTTGGAGGGGTGGGGGTGGCCAGGGACTAAGGAGCCAGTTATTGACTTCATGTCAGAAATAGTCCTTGTTCCCCTTACTAGGTAAACCCACTTGGTTACTGAGCTACCATGGGCTACATCTGAGCAGGGGTTCTAGGTTGTATTCTTATATGGTCCTTGGTTGGAGAAACAGTCTCATAGAGGGCTCCCATGCCCTGATATATTTTGTCCTTATGGAGCTCCTGTCCTCTCTAGGTCATACTAACTCCCCCTTCTTTCATATGATTCCCTGCACTCTGCCAAAGGTTTGGTTATGAGTCTCTGCATCTGCTTTGAAATTTGCAGGCAAATGGTGGGATCTAGAAAAGATCATCCTGAGTGAGGTATCGCAGGAGCAGAAAGACACACACGGTATATACTCACTCATATAGACCTATAAGAGGATAAAGATTCTAACATGTGTGCACCTAAAGAAGATAAACAAGAAAAAGGACCTGGGGTAAGATGATCCATCCTCACTTAGAAAGACAAAGGGGATGGACATGAGAAGGAGGAGAAAACAAGTCACAGGACAGGAGCCTACCACAGGGGGCTTCTGAAAGACAACTAAGTTCCAAACAAGGAAATGCAAGCTTCAGTGATGGGTTCAGCATCTTTCTTCCATCTCCTCCTCTTTGGCGCTTCCTGCTGTGGCAGGAACTTCACCTTGACAATGCACTTAAAACAGATCAACCCTTGGTCTGTCTGTCTATCTGTGTGTGCACGTTTAGTCCTTTAAATGACCTCACTATCTGGAAGGACCAACAAACTAGTTACTAAAAACAAAGTACATTTCCACCACACACTGCTGTACTTAGATACCTTGGTTACAGCACGTTATCATGAACTTGAGCTTTATATATGGAAATGGGTTTATCTTTTCAAAATGACTATTCATCCGTAGGCTAATAACAACTTACCATATCCTTCCAGGCATTCTTTCTATGTATCTTTGTATTCTACACCACATTAAGGACCTATGTAAACATGTAGCCATCTCTGTTCCCAACTCACAAAATACTGTACATCTAAACTGTATAAAATCCAATTCTCAATTATCCCACCTCCCTCAAATATTCACATCAAGTTCCAGAACTCTAGTAGGACTGTTATTCCTTTATACAAAAATTCTGTAGATAGAGTTATCTTGTTTAGAGGGTGATATAATAAATCATCTGTGAAAAATGCACCCTATCCCAACCTGGCTTTGCAGGCAACAGTGAGCTCTCACTGCCAAAAATTACTGCTTCCTAGGGCTTAACTGGCAGAGAATACCTGAAATCAACTGCATGCCTGAAGCATAGGCATATTACACACATGGAAGGACTTTCAACTAAAACAAAACAAAAACATTCACTGCAGAGGTCGTAGGAGGTCTACACCGCTCTGAGGGCCTGACACAGCCCTGGACACAGGGTGACATTTCTCCATAAAGAGGCAGCTTTGATAAGGTGTCTAGAAAGGCGAACCAAAGGGCGAGAATTTGAAAACCCTCTTGAAAGAGGGATCAGCAACTGGACTGTGCATTACAAATAGACAAAATCAAAGCTCTTTTGAAGAACAGATCTCATACAGCAGACAGACATCTATGCCCGGGAAATGAGCACAGCAAGGCTCAGAAGAGGAGTCTGTTAGCACAAGGAATGTCACACATTTTGAGAATTCTCACAAGGCTGGAGAGATGACTCTGTGGTTACGGGCACCTGTAGCTCTTGCAGAGGACCCAGGTGCAGTTCCCAGCACCCATGGCGGCTGACAACCACCCAAAACTCCATGGGCAGGCACACCCATGACGCACATACATACATGTAAGCAAAGCACTCGGGTACATAAAATAAAATACACTTTTAAAAATCAGAGAATTTCACTGTTGTACAAAGCAAAAATGGTTGCCAGTGTGCATCTGTGTGGAGGACTGCAGGAGGCCACACAGGCCAAAGAGGAGGAGTGGACACAGCCAGATGCAGCTCTAAGACTGATGCTGTAGTCGAGGCACAACAACCCACAGCAAACACTCACTGTCCCAGAACAACAAGAACGATGGTGAGAAGCCAGGCAAAGGGAAGTTGGTTTATTTATCCCGAGGCAGGAGACTGCACAGGGGTAGGCTCATTCACACCTGTACAATGCAAATCACCCCAGCTGAGGTCCACAACAAAGGCTGAGAGCGTCCATGGAAAAAGGAGTGGAGCTGGTGAGAAGTACAGGGTTTAGCCACGGCTGCATGGCTTGCCTGATGTCAAGGGCAGGGCCTGAGTCACAGATGTCCTAATCTTGGGTTCTACAGTGCAACAGAGGTGCTTCGGCTAACACGGAAAGCCCGAAGGAAGAGCGCTTGCTGCACCTGGACGAGGCAGATGCCTGGGAGCAGACAGAGTGGTGCAGCTCCCTTTCTGAGGAGAAGGAGAGGCGGGGAAAGGGGAAAGGGCGTGATGGCAGGGCCCAGAGGAGGGGAAGGAGAGGGCTCTGATGGGGATGTAAAGCCAATTTAAAAAAAAAAAAAAAAGACTAGCAGGAGTAGCAGACACAGGATGAAATCAACTGTCACACTGCCACAGGGATCACAGTGCAGATCAGATCAGCACTGCCACAGGAATTACAATACCCAAAGGACACAAGAACTAACAACCTATGGGTGAGAACAAATCCAGAAGACTGAAGCACATTTACCTTAACTGAGTTTCCCTTTACAGTTTAGTCCTGGCACAGGTTTCTCAGCCTTCCATACTGCCAGTACCCAAACAGTTAGCAGAGTCCTGCCTTCAGAAAATGTGGTGTGATTTAAAAGGCAGTTTATGATCATTTGGACAAGATAAGGTTACTTTCTGATCCTGATATCTAAAATATTGAAAAAGTGCAAGTACCAGGATGAATGGCATTTCATTCCATATTCAAAATTGAAAAGGGGGTGTTTAGTTTAGAAGAGATAACCCCAAAGAATTATGAACAAACATTACTTACATTTAGAATATGAAACAACAGAGCCAGACACACAGATGGGTATCTCTTTCTGTTATGACATTTCTTTTTTAAAATTTTAAAGTTAGCACACAAAGCCTTAGGTACTCTAACAGCCTTTCCACCTACTTCATGGTTGACTCAGCTTTCATCACTTCCTTCCCCTCCATCCTGTCTCCTTTCTGCCTTCATATCACGTGTCCTTTGTACTCTACTCCCCCAATCACCACAGAACTTTTTACACTCTCTTGGTCTCCTTTCTGGCTTTACGCACATTTACTCTTGTTTGTAAGTGTACACTGACTCACTACAAACTAGGGTAGTAACGATCATATGAACTGGAAGGTAGGGTTGATGTCTTCCTGAGTCTGGGAAACCTCCTTACTGTGATTTTTTCCCATTCCATCCATTTCCCTCGATTTCTCGTAATTTCGTTTTTCTTTGCAGTGGTGTATTAGACTTTCCATACACATCGTCTATTGATGGGCACCACGGCTGCTTCCATTCCACTGAAGATTCTTTTGTTAACTATTTCTGCTTGCATAGCAAATACACCATGAAAAAAAACTTAGACTTCACTAAGTTGCAAGAATAAAATGAAAACTCAGATACATTTGTCCTCAAAGTTCTCTGAATAACATACCATCTACTACCATGTGAGATCAAACCACTGTGTTTCCTTCTCTAAGTACACAGTAAAATAACACCTTTTTTTTTTCATGTATGGCTAACAGCACAACTAGCTGTTCCAGGAAATAATGTCCAGAAACTAATTCTAAAGCCAAAACAGGACTACTCAGGAAACTGACCCGCATGCAGAAAGCTTGAACAACAGTGGAAGGAGCGGTCCCTGTGAGAAGCACCACTGTGCTCTTAGTTTGCCTTCTCTCCGAAGACAGGGCCGTTTGAAGGAGTCCCTGTATATGCAGTAAGCAGACTTTAGGAGTTAGTTTACAGGCCAGCAATATTATTAATCACACACTCATAAAAATCGTGACTTGTGAGCTTTAGAATGAGAACTGGGGTGGCCTGTGCAGAGTTCACCAGGTCCCATCTGCGTGGGAGATCATGACCAGGACACGGAGGGAGGCCCCCGGAGCAGCCTTCTGACTCCCTGCTGCTTCCAAAACAGCAGGCCAGACACTGGCCAGGATCAAACAGAGGCCGAGGCCACTGCTTCTTTCATGGGGACTTGGAAATGAAGTTTAAGGTAGGTATACTGTGCTCTAGAGTTTCCCTACTTCCACAAAAGCTCACAAGTAATGGTGGAGTGGGGGTGGTGGCCACATCTGACCAGTGAAGCAGGACTTAAGGACATAGTAAACTCTTCTTCCTTCCCTGTCCTTCACAGTTTTAAAACATCTGCTCTTTAGCATTCACCAGGTAAAGAAGTAAGCATCAGAGATAATGGAGGAGAGTAGAAAAGGAGAGCGTTATTTAAAAGAAAAAAAGAGAAAACCTATTCTGTAATAATTTCAGAATCTTAGAAAGTTGGCCAAACTAGTACAGATAATTACACTTCACCCGTGACCCAGGCTCTGCATCTAGGGTAGCTCAGCACATCTCTGTGCTTGACCCTCTGTATGCACAGAGCACAGACCACACACATCATTTTTTCCATGTAAACACTTGAAGGTAAATTGAAAATAGAATAGCCTCTAAATATCTTCCTGACATTTGCTAAGAGGAAGATACGTCTCTTCCACAATCACAAGTCTTTTTCTAATCTACAGACTTTATTCAGATTCCTCCAGCTGTCCCATTTATGACTTTTATACAAAGGAAAGCTTTTTTCTCCTGGTCCAGGATCCAGTGAAAACCCTGCAGCACGGAGCATTCTCATGCCTCTGGTTTGCTTTGATCTAGATAAGCTGTTGACTTCTCTTGTGTTTACTGACCTTGACACCTTTGAAGATCAGAAGCCATTTATTGTGCAGATTGTCTTTCAGGTTGGTATGTCTGATGTTTCCTCAGGATTATGTTCAGTCTACCTATTTTCAGCAGTGTGTGTGTGAGAGAGAGAGAGAAAAAGACAGACAGAGACAAAGAGACAGAGAGAGAGAGAAAGAGAGAGAGAGAGAGAGAGAGAGATGGCCACAAGAGCCACAGGACATGGCTTACACGGCAACAGTGGTGAGCCCTGGCTGCTTCGTAACGTTGCTAGCGTCACACTCTTTCCACGGTGCTCATTGCGTGTATTACAAAGGGACAGCAAGAAACAACGAAAACAGCTGTTTTCCATATTCCTCATTAGCTTCAGCATCTACTGGTTTTCTTGGATTTATATTCTCAGCACAGCACTGCTTCCACATGCTCTGCCTTAAGATCTGTGTGGAGGAGCCATGCCACCTCCTTCATTCCTCAGGTGCCCGAGGGAGTCCTGTCCCCCAACCGTGAGTGCGCTGCTGCTGGCAGGACAGACCACCTTCCCCTCTGACTAGCCGGCGCCTCTTCAAGCAGCTCCTGCGTCTTCCTAACACTTGTATTCTAACGCTTTCCTTCGTTCATTTTAAGGTTTGCATGGAGTGTCGCGCTGTTGCCAAAACTGGCCTGGAACTGTCACAGCCATCCTCCTGCTTCAGCCTACCATGTAAGTGGACTGCAGGCGAGCGGTGACTGGTGTGAAGGCCTGGCCTGAGGTCTCCCCAACACAGCTTTCCCTTCCTACACGGGTGGCTAAGGCTTATCGTACACTTTTCCTGAGGCCTGGACACAGTTAGTAAACTGAGAGGACAGAAGCCAAGCATGTGGACAGGCCACTCTGTAGACTGTCACCCTGCAACAGCTGCTGGTCCCCAAATGTCAACAGTGCCAACATTCAGCACCCTCAGCTACAGAATGAGCGGGTGTGCACATGGCTGCACACACTGTGTGAATGCACACACAGACACACACGCCCCTTTACGCAGGCATCGTCTGTATCAAAGCCCAGGTGCTCTCAAGGACAGTTCTAGGCCGACCTCATACCACACACAAGGCTCCCTCACCCCAGGCACTGACTCCCACATCTGTTACCGCCTTTCTGACGGGGAGACTTGGTTCTTATTACCCATAGTACATCCATTTATTTCCTCAATTCCAGAATGTACACAAATTGGTTTCAGACTGCTAACCCAACAACTATGAAAAATAAACCTGTTAACCAGAGGTGAGTATTTGTTTACACATATTTTGTCTTTAGCCCAGGGGCACGAACAGTTAATACAGCTAAGCTGTTTGGGTCAGCTCTCCAAAGACCTCATCCTTCACGCGGCTCTATCACTCATCTGAAACATGTCCCATCAGTTGATAGTATTCTGTCTGAATTTTTCAAACCCAAACAGAAGTTAGTCCAAGATTCAAAAATAGCCACATTCAGAGTCAGAGAACGGACGACCTTTACCCCCTTTACTTGCTTCCCACTTGCTGCTCACGCCCGCCTCCTGCTGATCTGTATCTATCTGTGTCCCATGCACAAACGTGTATGGGTTCCCGCAGAGGCACAGAGAGGACATCAGGTCCCTGGAGCTAACGTGACGTGTGGTTGGGAGCCACCTGATGTGGACACAGAGACCACACTTGAGTCCCGGAAGAGCAGAGGCCAGAGAAAGCCAGGAGCCAGGCTGGCCTGGATGGTGCTCTCACGCCCTCTCTGACCATCCGAAACTGTAATGCACAATTTAATCTCATCACGAGGTCGGCACTTGGTCAGCATATAACTTACTCCTCAGGGCAGGCAAGAATAACCGCTTTGCATGGCCTCTGGTGCCTTTGCAGTCACCTCTGTGCCTGCAGCCCTCACAGGCACCTGAGAATGGAGACCCTCAGAACACAACACTCTCTCCAGCGAACTCTCCACCACTGAGCAGAGCCGAGAACTGTTCTCCCAGACCCAGGAGATCACCTGTGTGTGAGGCGCTGGGTTCCTCTCCGCACATGTGTAAGTCCCCCGCTTCCCAAGCCCCGGAACTCACAGACAGTGCCACAGCAGACACAGCAGCCGGGCACAGCCAACGGCTCTTCAGCTGCTCATGCTGCTTTGAGTGCACTGAGAGGAAAAGGAAGCCCTGGGTTCACCAAACAGCTCACACCGCAGAGGGCCACACGCCTGTGCCCGGTGTCACTAACACTTCTGTTTAAACACAGTGAGCGATCCCTGCCTGGGATTACCAACTGCAAAGCCTCCAAGCCCTTCTCCAGAACCGGGCGCCACACACAGTAGCAGAAAGGCAAGCGGGACTTTACCTCGGATCACGTAGTTATCCAGGGCGTCTGCCATCCTCCTCAGCGCTTCTGCTCTGTCACACCCATATGTGATCAACTGTGCACAAACAAAACATGTGCAGAGTCAGCCAGATCCTGAGCAACCAGGCCTCGTAAAAGCTCAACACTTCCTAACACCCCCCCCCCCCAGTGTGTCCTTTCAATCTTCAGAGTGGCCCAATTTTTTAATATGAAATATGTCAAGTGAGATTTCTTTGAATAAGCAAATGAGAACCAGCCCATCTCAGGCTTTCCTTACACACGTCACTGTCATAGAAAAAAGAACATTCAAGAACAAGCACAAATGTGCTCCAAACACAAGCATGGAAGACGGAGGAGAGGAGAGAGCAGGGCTTGAGGAACTGCCACAGCACGCCGGCACCTGCCACGGCACGCCGGCATGTGGCATGACCCACGGCACGTGGCACGGCATGCTGGGACATGGCACGGTGTGAGGCCGGGACGAAGCTCTAATTTCCATGTTTTTCAATGCTTCCAAGTTTGAGCTCCTAAGCAGCTAAAACTTTTGTAAGTTGCAAAAGAGCCAGTATGAAAGTGGGGGGAAAAAAAAAGCCAGACTGTCCTTAAAATTATTGGGTCATCCACACCATAACACAAAAACTAAAGGTGCTGGTTAAAATGAACAAGGCCTTGTTTTCCTACATGAGTCTGTGGCGTCCTTTTATATGTAATCTCTGTAAATTTAAAGTATCATCAGATTGTAGGCTGTAATTATTTTAGCAAATTTTTTATTATTTTTTTATTAATTACACTTTATTCACTTTGTATCCCCCCATAATATTTTAGCAAATTTTATAAGCTCTTCAATATAAAGCCAGTTTGCCAAATGGTGGCATACACCTTTATGGCCAGAACTTGGGAGGCAGAAACAGACAGATCTCTGTGAGTCTGAGGCCAGCCTGGTCTACAAAGCGAGTTCCAAATCAACCAGCTCCACAGAGAGATAGCAGCTCAGGAAAAAGAAATTAATTTCATGCATATGGGCCACCTAGAAAATTTGCAGGTCATTTTTCTGAACAGAAGCGCATTCATCTAAAAACATAGCTAATTTGAAAATCAATTTATAGTATTTTCTGTATTTTTACTTCCAAACTGTGTTTCTCTAATAAGTACATCTAAGATTTCTTTTTAAAAGTATTATGGTAAAAACTTAAGTGAAAAATTACAAAGATTAAAAAACGGCTTGTTTCTGTAGCTACAACTATGTAAGAAAGCAATCTGGGAACTAGGGATTTGGTGCACGACAGAGCACGGAACAGAATTGCACAATCCCTGTCTTATCTCCAAAACTAAAGGAAAACTTGAGGATAATTGGTCCTTGAGATAAAGAGACAAGGGGTTTTCAGAGTAAAACTGTTGTTTATCTGTTGCAATTTATGAAGTCCTAAGTCCGAAGTTCACCATGCTGAGTTAAAGTTTAAAGAGACACAGGGCCAAATCCTGCCGTACACTTTTTATAAACGCTAACTGGGTTGGGTGGTGGCTCGATGGTGGGGTGCCTGCCTGGGGGGCACCAGGCTCTGGGTTCCAGCCATAGTTTAAACAACAAAAGTCAAATCCACTCAAGTTGCAGTTTGAAAAACCTTCGAAGGGCGAAAGCTTTCTTGACAAGAGTAGCCTGTGGGCCGTTTCTCCACAGCACCTGCCACTCATGCATGCTGCTTACCGACTGTAAAGTATAGTACATTGTTAAGAAAAGGCTCAACTTCCAACTCCATAATTAAATATGTGCGCTATCTCAAAGAAAACTGAAAGAAATGGAACTAACTTTGGAAATCATAGGGTCATAATAGATGCTGATGTCACTTCCTGGCTGGATGCCACTGTCGACTCGGACCTGACAGAAAGAAAAGAAAAAGTACATAACTTCAAATTGGGCACATTTGTTTTAGTTAAAAACACACTATTTTTCCATGGAGAAAATAGATAATAAAATTTCAATCTCAACATTCCTGCCTCTGGAAAACTGAAAACAACACAGACACGTGATGAGGGGCTGATCTTTGCTCTCTTCATATGAGTACAGCTCACAATTTGTATTCTTTCACCACAGAAAAGAAAGCGGGGGAGGAAAGCACCACATACCCCTCCCTGAGGGTGCACCTGCGGCTGGCTGCGGCAAGTTGGGGTGCTCTCCTTCCAGAGCCCCCTTCCCTCCAAGAGCACCCTGCAGGCCCTGGACAGACCTCCTCCTCCCAGGACTTAGGAGCCAGACAAACGGACTGGCTTTCATGTCTGCAACACTTTCCCCTTTGTGCCACACCCCCTCAATGGTGAGGGCTGTTACTGTTTCTGTTACTGTTCACCCCAAGAGGCCTTCATGTTTACACAGCTTTCCCTCAGCCCTGCTCTGTGAGGACGCAAGCTCCAATTAGAGCTCGGATTTTGCGGTTTTCATCTTGGGCAGGACCGGCACAGGTTCAAAATATCCTTTTGAAGCCCCTGGTTGCTGTTAAGCAGCCAACACGTTAGTTAGTCCATTTCTGAATCTTGTTTTCCTCTCCCAGCTTGATAGAGTAGTACAGCACAGAGGTCAGCCATGTAAAATTTTGAATGAGTATCTGCCAAGGACAGAACATTTATTAAATTATTGTGACCAAGTTTTGGAATCTGAAGTATTTAAAAGCTAATCAAAGACTGACAGGTATATCTTCGGGCGTGAGGATGGAGGAATTAATGGAAGCTTCTAGAACAGCAGGACGGTGTCCAGCGCTGTAAGGGTGGGAGAGGAGAGGAGGCTCAGGGCTCTGTCACCTGTGCTAAGGAGGCTTACAGTCAACAGCAGCTGTCTGTGGCAAGGCAGGAAAGGTCAACACAGCGGCTGGGGGGCTTTAACATTTTAATTTAGGCCGTTATCAAGGGAGCACGTTTAGAACCTCTTGTCTAGAATGTGCACATGAAGGTGGGTGACGGCTTTATTATGCGACACTGGAAGATAAGTGAGAAGTCTCACCACCACTCTCTTTGTGCACCTTCCCAGAGAAGGCCGGGACGTGCCCAAGGAGCTCTTATTTCTCTGTGTAGTACAAGCCCATGTGCCCCACATTCCTGCAGGAAGGAATGTGAAAGCCACTCCACATTCATACAAAGCGTATGCAGCCTTGGTTTCCTGAAAACAGACTTCTGGACATGAATTCTATAAAATTTGATGTTTATAAAAAAAATGGCAAAGGGTTTGCAGGGCAGCTGTGAAAGCGGCAGTCACAGCGGATCTTCTCTTGCATCAGCAGCTGCTGGTGACCCGGTTAAGAGGAAAGGTACCGTCTGCTTGGTTTGCGTGCCAATAAGGCAGAGCTCCTCTGCGCCAGCTTTCTGCCCACAGCACTGGACTGCTGCAGGACGGAAGCTCTGGCTTTCAGTGGTTACCAAATATGTCACTTCAAACAAACGGGTCAAATCAAAATGTATCAGACACAATCAGCAGATCAGCATTCCAAAGAAACTATATAAAGCAACAAAACAAAAACAAAAAACACTACTTGTACTCACCATCTATATATTTTCCAAAGGAATAGCCAATTATATACCGTACTCCTAACAATCGATTCAAAGCCAAAGTCTGTACCTGTTCCTCCATGAAAACAAAGGCCACACCTGCTTTCACTGACCACTTCAAGAGTAAAATCAAATGGAGCTCTAGGCAGACCACCAGTGTGATCTGCAAATAAATCCTCAAGCCTGGATGATCAAAGACTATAAGGAAAAGCCTCCTCTCTGCCCTACGAGCATGTTTCACTCGTAAAGAAACGTGAAAGGTGTGAATCAGACGTTAACTCTGAAATGTTCGCCCTTTCTTGGGCCTGAAAAACCCAAGAACAAAATCTGGTTTCCCAAAGGAGACCAGCACACCTAGCTTTAATACAGTGAGGGAAAGAGGACCACAGTGAAAACACTCCCGCACCCCAAGCATGAGGTTCTCAAGTCAGCCCCAGCTACCTCTAGCACAATTAAAATTGCCTTCGTCAGCCAAAATGTGGACGCTGGACACCATCATGCACCTCCCACTGTTCATTATCAATTCACCTCTCCCTCAGCACAGCTCCCAGCCCCACGTCTACCTGACAAGTGACAGCCCAATCTGATTAAGTGCGTCTAAGGGAGGGACTCGTGGGCCTCCATGACAGGCCAAAAGTGATCACCATGGAGATACATAATTACAGCTGTCAACGCGTGTCCTGTCCTGCTGACATCGATGTGATTGCTCCCAGCAATAATGATAGGCAAAGCTTAGTGCGCACTCTCCTGCCCCCAATCTCTCAATCTATTCCTTGGTCCATTTAGCTGACATGCAACATTCACGCACGCAAATAACAGCAGTAAGCAGAACATTTAAGGCATTTTAATTGTTTTTTCTTTCTATGGATAGACCACAACTGCAAAGGTTATTACATAAAACTCCTGCTGCAGTACTAATTGAAGAAAGGTTTGGCGGGACACAGACTGTGGGGGGTACAGTTTGTCCATTATCACTTGTACTTTCAACAGGTCTCACGTCTGAAAATTGCAAATTGCAAAAACTTGAGAGGTCAAAATGTTTGACATCCTGTGAGCTATTACAACATGGTGGAAACTTCTAAAAACCAGAGTAATCATCATGGCTTCTTATTTAAGACTTTCTTGTTTGATTAAAAAAGTGTTTAGATATGTCGCTATGGCACTTGCTCCCGTGTGCTATTTAGTATCACATAATGCCTGTTCAATCTTTACAATTTTTTTTCTGCCTCCGGGCTTTGAACACAGCATGGAGTCTCCAGGCCTAGAAAGGGTCAAGTCCCTTTAGAAAGCACATGGGCAAAAACAGTTTAAAAGTGAAATAAATCATCTATCCAATAACATCTTCAAATTTAGAACTCTTCCTGTAATCTTTCACCATCCTCTCAGCGGCCATCAAACAGAATAATCATATTCGCAGATGGTGCAGCCTTTTCATGCACCAGATACCACTCTGCATCCTCTCTGAGTCACCCAGCACCCTGAGTAAGACAGGGCGCTGCCCTTGCTCTTCTTATGCAATCCAACAGCTCGAAGGACAAGCCACAGAGGAGCTATGGAATCAACGGGGTGTTGGTCACTTTCTCCTTAAAGCTGATGGTGCTGCCCAGAATGAGGCCAATGTCCTCTTTAATGAAGTACTGCTAATGAGCGGGTTTGGTGCTTGAATTTCTTGACATCTGATGACAACATGGGGCTGGATTTGTTTTTTGTTTTTTGTTTTTTGTTTTTTTTTTTTTTAAGAAAAGCTAACATTTTTAACAGCAACAAAAACTCATTTCCTATTCTTAGGATTCTATAATCTTTCATGGCATAAACTATCATTTACACGATTAGGTGTGTTTGAACTTACCCTGCTGAATGGATTCTGATTTTTCTGAATACCATAAAGTACAAAAAATATTTCTTATTTAATACAGAAACTGACCCCCCATGAATTTCCCTTGTCCCTCAATTTACACCCGTTAGTGTTGACATTCTCTAACATAAAAGTGTGGCATAAATCAAGGTCTGAGCCCCTCAGTTGGTACCACAGTTAATGACTTACACCAGGTAGATGTGTCGGCTCCTGGTACTGAGACAGCCTCCCAACAGACGGTAAACCGAAAGACTTGTAGGGGTCCTGGAGGTTCAAAGGAAAGGAAGCACAGGCTTTGAAACATAAACCAGCGAGAGGAAGGTTAACTACAATGAGGAGTATTTATAGGTCTATTTTAACATACGGCATTTACCAAATCATAGACTCCAGAGCACAACTGCCTCATCCTCTAGACAACTTGCAAGTATATTTAAAATTCAAGAGAACTGCAAGCAGAGCTTCGCCTGACCTCCAGCGTACTTTATTGAAGTTGGTAAAATGCCAACTTTCTCTAAAATTTCTTACAGTGCTGTGGGCAAAAATAAAATGACCTAGACTCTTCCTCAAAACACAGCTCGAGTTCAGAACAAACACAGCACACTAAGGAGGTTTGCTCTTCTTACCTCTCCAAACAGCTCACATATGGCGAAGCTGGGACTCTGTTCTTCCAGCAAAGACTTAGAAAAGTCACACATGCCTCGACACGTGTACATGTTCTGCTTGTAAACACCATGAGAACAGAACTGACTGGGAAGTTTGGGGTCACCACCTCACTTACGATCCACAGCCGAGACGCTGGGACCAAGCACGGTTTTGAGCCACTTAAAGATTTCAAAACAGCTCACATCACTCATGGAGACACTCTGACACACCGCTTTTCTACCGGTAGACCATTGTGCACCTAAAAGACTGCGCAAATGTTTGTGCTGCCTTTCTCTTCTATCATCTGGAGAAGCATCTTCAGACACTCTGTGATACACGAAAATTCTATAAACTGGCAGACTAAGAGGTTAGCAAAAACCTGTAATTACAATTAGGAATCAAAAGTCCATGCTTTACCAAAAGCTTTACAAGTTAGATCTTCCACGGACTCCTAAAGGACAGAGTCAAGGTCACTCAGCTGTCTCTCAACACGTGGTTACTGGCCTCCCCACCCAGAACGACAGAGATACTTGAACTCCATTCTGTTTTTAATTGTTTCAAATGACCTAGTGTTTCTCCGCTTTGCCCATGGGTTATCACACCTTTTCTCTACCTATGGCTTAGCCACACTGGCTGTTCCAAACTTGGACATAACCACCCTCCTTTCTCACATCAAGATGCATTTTACCTCGGCATAAACACGACATTCAATTGCCCAGCCGCTGATGGGAATATCCTCTTGCTTGTGCCTGAGAGGGTAACCCTTAGCAACACGGATCATTTCTTGGACCAAGTCCAGGCCGGTAATGCATTCCGTGACGGGGTGCTCAACCTGTAAGGCCAAGTCTGCCAGTTAATAGAAGAAAAATCAAACAAAGAGGCATCAACACGGAAAAGTTCACAAAGTTTCAGAGTCAAGCGCAGTTAATTCTGTTTAACCCTTAATAATTCCCAACTAAAAATGTTGGTGAAATACATAAAATGAAAAAATAAACACAACTTTACACAGACGAGAGTCAGAATAACTCTGAAATGTATGTGTGTGCTTTGTATTACTTCTCCCACTTCCGACTAATTTGTGGCCAGACTCCAAGAGTTTAACTTCCCATTTCTTTTGCTGCAGCTCTCAACCTGGCTGATAAGCAGCCTTCTGCTGCGCTTGCTGCGGTTCTATGGGGAAGCTGCTGGTGTTCTCAAGCCCATGTCCAGTCTGAGTCGTGCCCACTTGCATGCTTTCACTAAGCGGTCCTGACAAGCAGCAGGATTAGCGTAATCTTGCATCAGTGCAGCCTGGCAGGAAGCAGCAGATGGAGCCTTCAGCTTGCCTCTCTGCAGACAGACCTGGGCAGTGCTGACCATGCACAATAGCAGACAGGGGGAGGGAGCCCACTCGCTTTCTCAGCAGAGCACTGGTACCCACTTCAGCTGATGCTGCCAGGGGACTACCTGGCCTCCACCCCAACACATGGGATGCATATGTGCAAGAACATGCAGCTGAGACACAGCCACAAGAGCACATATGCACTGGTACAATTTGATTGACTGTCCACTTACAAATCCTTATGCTTGAGTTCAAGTAAGGCCACTTAGAGCACTGAAAAAGAGCATGTAATCTTTTGTCTAAAATCTCAAATAAGTTCTAAAAATTTTAGGAAAGCGTTGGCCATACCTATTACTTTGATAACATTTTTTTCCCTTAAAAAATTAAAGTTTTAGATGGTATGTCTCATTAATTTCTTTATTGTGACATGTCATATTTTATACACCGACACAGGAAAAGGTCACTGAACAAGCGAGTTGTCTCCCAGCTTCAGCTGCACTAATTGAAGGACAGAGCTTGGACATTACAATAATCCTGAAGCTTATCATAAGCAGACAATGCCATGGTCTTTTTAAAAAAAAGCTTGGTAAAAATAAACAGATGGCATCCATAATTAGCTCTGTGTGTGTTATGAGTTTGTTTACAGTTTCAACAACATTTTAAGACATTTTGACATAATTTTAATGACAAATCATTGCTAAAATAAGCATCTACCCTTCATAAAATAAATGTGACACTAAATAAAGACCTTATGAGAAAGTTTAATTATGATCTGTGAGAAATGATATTCTAAGAAACAAGTTCACAGCCCTCTGTTAGTGGCCAACGCCAGCTTCACGTGGGAAAGCACCTCGGTGCTCCTAACTCTTCCTAGGATATGCTAGTTACAAAATGGCCTCTGCTTTTTTAAAAAGGTCAAGGCTATAAAGGACTGAAAGAACATGGGACTTATCCAGATTAAGAGAGACTAAAGAGAGAGCACCAGCCTATGACCCCAGCACTCAAGAGGCAGAGGTAGCAAGATCCCAAGTTCAAAGCCAGCTTGAGCTACACAGGGAGACCAAACTCAAAACATTAAAAGAATAAAAAAACAAAAGCGTAAAAAAAATTATATGTGACCTATAACATATCACCCTGGACCAGAAATTGTCTCCTTCGCAGCAGCTTTGCTGAGGCCTCTGGTAAAGCCTGAATGCTCTGCCCAGGCGGGGACAGTGAGGCGCCAATGTCACCATCCTGACTTGGGGTTCTGAGGCTGTGTAAAAAATATTCTGCAGTTTTAGGAAATGATATTCAGGAAAGAAGGGGCTTGAGGCCTGAAGTTTTACTCTGAAACTGTTCATGGTAAAGAAAAGATATGTGACTCTACATGGACTTAAAGAAGGGGCAACTCTAGACAGGGTTATGACAGGAAGGAGCTTTGTCCTTCCTGTCCTTATTCCACGCCAGAAATCATTTAAAAATTTTAAAAAAATAAGTAAACATTAAAAAGTTACTTAAAGGGCTTTGTATTTTCTTCTGCTGAAACAGGATTAAAGCAGAACCTGCTGAGTCAGCTTTGGAAGCCTCCAGCCAGGACTGAAGCAGATATCCACAGCCCTCATTTGCTCCAACTCTCCCTGACCTAACCCTTCAAGACTTGACCCTGAATTACCTAACAGTTCCTAAAACATTGTTTAAAACAGGTGACTGCATAGGCAGGCCTTCCCTTCGAGGAGAAGAACTTTCGTAAACTGTAATTGCTTACACTTGCATGCTAACAGCAAGAGAGACCGCGAACGGATGAAGAGGGATTCACTCAGCCTCTGTGCAGAGAGGGTGAGGGAAAGAATCCACATTTCCTGAGTGGACGGATATCTGACTATAAACATTTGTCAGCCAGCGATCCCGGCATAAAGTCTGGCATGTATAATCATGAATGGCAAGATCCCTCCATAAGAACACACCTATTCTGAACTACACCAACATTTCCAAAGGAGACACCTGAAGGGAGAGGTTATTGGCACAGGTTTTAAATCTCTAAATAACATCATTTTAAATTAATGTTTTACATGGTATCTTTAGCAAATGTCAATCTTGGCTGGACAAGTATTAGATGGAGATAGCCCATGAAAGCTGTCTTTCCAGGGCTGACCATGTTGGAGCTGGCCCTGCCTCGGACAGGATCTGACTATGGATACGGAAGGGACAGACATGGTTGTCCGCTAGAACAGGAGAGAGCACTACATAAGGCAGACGCTTGCCACAGTGCTTGGTGCCATGGGCCTCTGTCTCCTCACTGCTGCTCCCACCTACAAGGAGAGCGGATGCCAGTATTTTTGGTTCTGCTCTCTAGGTTCAGAAAGAGTCTTTGTCTAGAACAGGATCTAACACATGCCCATTGAAATTCTGAAGGTCTCCCTCCTGGGAATACGGGATTTCAAAATAAAGACCCAAAGTTATGAGACTTCCAATCCACAGGAATGAAGAATAAGAAGCATGCTGAAAAAGGCCTCAGCACGTGACTCCCGCAAACTCGCCTACATTCCTGAGAAGCTGCACACACTGAGGCTGGCCTGGAGTGCTCCTGCTGAGAATAAACAGATGAAGGCAGGAGCACAGGACTGCTGGGGGCTCACACAGCCTACCTTGACGCTCTAACCCTCAGCACCTCAGGACAAAACTGTGCATCAGGAGACAGGAGTAAGCCAAGCGACTACCTTAACTGAGGTCCTAAGGGTGGGCACTACTCCAGTATGCCTAGGGCCCTCATAAGAGACTGGCACAGGCACACAGCAAGGCCGTGTGCAGACATCTGTCTGCAAGCCAAGGAAAGAGGTGTCCAAAAGAAGCTAACCCTGCTGACACCATTATCTTGAGTGCCCCGCTTCCAGAGCTCTAAGGTTAATTTTGGTTGTTAAGCCACTCCGTCGATGGTACTTTGGTATGGCAGCCTGAAGAACCCAACAAGGCACAATGTGGGATGTTAAAGCGTGAGTGGAAACCCAAACCCTGGAGGACATGTTGTCACAGGCTTTCATTCAAGCGCTAGGGAGGTAGAAGAGGTGGATCTCACTGAACTTGCTGCCACCCTGGCCTACACAGTGACACGCCAGGCCAGCCAGGAATGTATAACGAGATCCTGTCCCAAAAACTCAAAAAACTGGTCCAGAACTCAGTGATAGAAACAATGTTAACTGTCCATTGACTTTCCCATGAATATCTGTCTAACTTACCACACACACACATGCAAAGAAGGGGGTCACTACTCCAAAGCTAGCGTATTCATCCAACTCCATCTACTGTCCAGAAATGTAGTTTTATTTACAATGTAGACAAGAACTAAAACCCAACAGAACTGCTAAATTATCAGTGAGAATCAGTAAAAGTAATTAGTAACTCAAACAGAAAGCAGAAGAAAAGGGAAGGCAGAATTAAAAACAGAAGACAATCTGAATTTAAAAGAGAAAATTGTGACATCAGTAATTAAGAATGAGCAATCCCTTTCCACACTGCAAGCATGCCAAGCTGTGTGCATGCAGTGAGTCCGTGTGCACAAGTGTATGTACGTGCACACACGTGCATGTTTATAACATGTTTATAAGTGTGAGTGTGTGCACGTGTATGTCAAGAACCTCAGATGTTGTTCCTCTGGCACCATTCTTGTCGGGAGAGCAGGTGTCTCACTGGTCTGGAACTCACCAAGGGGGCTCAGCTGGCTGGTCAGCCAGTCCAGGGGTCCTTGCCCCTGTGGTGCTGGGTCCCTGAAATGATGGCATAGTGCCATGCCCAGTTTCCTCAGCTGAGTGCTAGCAAGCAAACTCAGGAATTCATGCACGAACTGGGCGTGCCCCTGCTCACAGACTGCATTCTTCAAGAGCAGTTTTTAAACTTAGAAAGCAAACCCTGAGGGCTGGGCACCAGTGGAAAAACCACTGGGCACACAGCACAGGGAGCTCAGTTCCCCAAAGCACGCATGAAAACCAGACAAATGAGTCACCCACACTCGGATCACAGAGGCAGGGCTCTGGCAAGCTGGCCAAGCTGGCCAAAGCCTGCATGCTCCCACTCCAGCAAGTCTCTGCCTCACACAGGGGTTACTGAAGGAAACACCAAAGTCAGTTCAGTTCCTCATGTGTACACGTGTGTGTATGTACCCAGACATGTATATGTGCATGCAAACACACATGCCATAGACATATACATGTGCAAAGAAAAAAGCAGCAACCTTACAAGTAAAATATCTGTCAAAGATCTTCAATGTACAAGATACAACATGATACAAGATGGACTATTAAGGCCTCTTAAACAAAACAGTAATGACGTGTTAAAAGCACAGTGCAGGAGTCATATGAAATGAGGGGATGTCTGGTATTGGCCCAGATCACCCCAGGCAAGAAGGCATTTGTGAACAATACTGAAGAACAAGCATGGAGCTGGGCTGGAAGTCCACGGCTTTCTCACTCTTGCTGATCCTTCCCACTTCTGGGTGCTTGAGAAGTACCACAGGGGTGACAATGCTGGTTCCCCAGTTAAGCACACGGACTGCTCCTCCAGAGGACAGAGGTTCCTTTCCTGGCGCCCACCTGCTGGCTCACAACTGTCTGTAACTCCAGTTTCAGAGGATCCAATACCCTCTTCTGACCTCTGAGGACTATGGCACACACATAGTATACACAAAATAAAATAAATATTAAAAGAAGAAAATTACCGTGAAGAAAAGGCAAAGGCTCGGATGTGACAGAAGGAAGGAGAAAGGAAAGGAAAACAGGAAAAAAAAGAGGGGGAAAAAACAGAGAAAGACATACAAGCACAAGAGGTGTGAGGTGGTGCACACCTCCGCCCAGCACTCAGGGAGGCGGAGACAGGAGGAGCTCTGTGTGTCTGAGGGCAGCCTGGTCTACAGAGCAAGTCCAGGACAGCCAGCGCTACAGAGAAACCCTGTCTTGAAAAACAAAACAACAAACAAAAAAGAAATGCAAGTACAACTTGACGCAAGGATTTCTGTTTCAGAGGACATCATTGGTCTAGACTATTTTGATTCCCACTAAAATTTGATTCAGAATGATGCTTGTCAGTCAGAAAGGACACATGAAGTCATTCACAATATAACACCAACTTTAACAGAGCCAGTTATTTAGAGTAGCTGCTGGCTCCTAGACAGGCAGGCTGTGAGAACAGTTCCCACATACCTTCTCCCGCCCCCACCTGGGTATCTCAGACTATGAGCACGCCGCATTAGTGTGGAAACAGGTGACAATTTGTGAGTCAACATCAGTGCACTGCAATGAAAGCCCAGTTTCCACCAGGGCTCACTCCTAGAGCCACACATTCGTCTCTGCCTTGGCAGCATCAGCACGCCCAATTCAGAAGTGTCCACTCAGAACACACAGGAAGAACCACGGCCAAAGCAGCCTGGGGAGGAAAGGGTTGCTTTGGTTTATGCTTCCAAATCACTAGAAGTCAGGACAGAAACTCAAGTAGGGCAGGAATCCAGAGGCAGAGGCTGATGCAGAAGCCATAGACAGGTGCTGCTTCCTGGCTTGTACCTTATGGCTTGCTCAGTCTGCTTCTTTATACAACCCAGAACCATCAATAATAAAGAAACTTTTAAAAGCACCACAGGCTTGTCCACAAGCCCATCACATGGGGGTGTTTCTGGCCTGAGGCCCCTTCTTCCAGAATGACGCTAGCTTATGTCAAGCTGAGAAATGCCAGCACACGGCCCGCAGCTGCAGCCCCCATCCCCAACCCAGACCTCCACCACTGTAGCATTGGTTCAAAGACTCTTTGTTCCCCCTGTTCTCTTTGGCATGTTTTAATAGTCAAGGGTTTATAATGAATCAAAAAGAAGCAACACGCTAATTCATTTCAACCCTAAACTTTTATAACAAGGTAAATTTTCTTAGTAAGGGCAACCAAACCACACTTAGTAAGTATCGCCCACTGCAGAACTCATGACAGCAATACCCATAGGTATGGCTACAACAGGAACTAGTGACTGATGATGAAAACGAAAGGTCCATTGATGACAACTATGGTAAGATGCTGTTGTGAGTGTCATGGAGCTTGTGACCCCTGGGAAAGACCACAGACTCAATCCAGTTATAGTTAAAAGATTTATTGATTAGGTACTAGTGGGAAAACATCCCTAAAGCTAACCTCAGGCATGTTATAAAGGAGTGTAGGAAAGGGTTTTTTAAGGGGAAAAGTACAAGAAGACCTTCAATATCTATGCAAGCAAGCAAAAACTGGTCTCTTCCGCCAAATTAAATGGTTAAACATTTATATAACAAGGATTATCAAAACAATCTTTGGAGTATCAGTCTCAGGAAAAACCCCTGTGCTCAGATTTTTGGTTCTGTTGCTCTCCTTGTGGAGTTCCTGTCCTCTCCAGATCTTACTGTTTCCTACTTCTTTCATACTCCATCCAAGGACCATGCATGGAGATAACCTAAGACCCCTGTGCAGATGTAGCCCATGGCAGTTCAGGGTCCACGTGGGTTCCATAGTAATAGGAACAGGGACTGTCTCTGACATGAACTGATTGGCCTGCTCTTTAATTACCTCCCCCTGAGGGGGAAGCAGCATTACCAGGCCACAGAAGAAGACAACGCAGCCACTCCTGATGAGACCTAATTGACTAGGATCAGAAGGAAGGAGAAGAAGACCTCCCCTATCAGTGGACTTGGGGAGGGGCATGTGTACAGAGGGGGGAGGAAGGGAGGGATTGGGACGGGAGGAGGGAGGGAACCACAGGGGATACAAAGTGAATAAAGTGTAATTAATAAAGAAAAAAACAAACAAAAAAAAACAATCTTTGAGTATATGCATAGCAAGTTACAGACCCCAAAAAAGCAGTCATATCATAACAAGTGATGTTCCTGTCTATACACTTTAGGGTAGGGTCACCGAGTCAGGGACAAATGGCTAGCACATAACAAGATGGATACCAGTTATAAAATGGGGTCTCTTTAGCCATCACACTGATTGTCCAGTTCAAAATATCAATATTAGAACCAGGAGAGCCATGTCTACAGATAAGACAGATAAATGGGATGATGAGAACAGTGAAAACAACACAAGTGGAGAGTTAGGAAAGAAAGAGAGCAGGATCGGGTAAAAATATATTAATTCCCACTAAGTTTCATTATAGGGAAACAATACACTATTTCAAGTTGGAAAATAAAAATATGGTAGCAAAATGTTTTTCATAATCATTTTTCTTAAGATCATATCTTACAAATTATATCTGAAAAATTACAAGCATTTTTCCATGATTCTAGAAACTATATTGTTTTAATTCTTTTTGTTTTATTAAATGTAAGTAAGATAATCTAATAAACTAAAATTTTCACATATAAAAATTAGAATGAGAAATAATCCTCTTGATACTGAACTATATAATATATGGCATAACATTTAAAACATTACAACACTAGCTCCCAAATAAGCAGAAAAGGTTTCTAAAGTAACAGTTATGTGACATAATTGAATATTGAGGATCTAAAATGATACAATGAAATTGATACCAGAGGGAGAGATTCCATTATAAAATGTAAAATTACATGGGGGTGGGGAAGGATCTGCCTTATCATAAAGTAGAAAAAAACAAATACTGCCACAATGACACAAATTACGTAATAGAGAAGGTTTAGAAATAAAACTATCAGAAAATAACAACACAGAAAGCCAAGAACACAGGCCACAGATGACAAGGAAATACCTCTAAATATACATAAGCACCATCTAAGGTTTTCACCTCTATCCTCACTTACTGCTCCTGCCGAGGATCAGGAGGGAGGAACCACCTGCTCAGAGAGTATCAGAGCATCGAGACCAAGTCTAACCCCTCGGAGCAAGGGCCAGTGGGCAAAACACAGGCAGAGGGATTGTACCACACTGCAGACACCTGGACGGTGTTGGATTCAGGCCTTGTGCAAGAGCTGTGGGCATAGCTCACCTCACCACTGAGAGAGTGGACAGTGAGGGAGTGGGAGTGGGAGAGGGAGACGGAGGAGGGGGAGGAGAAGGAAGAGGTCCTGCATGTAAGAGGATCTAGGGCTAACCATGCTACGAGCAAAGCTAAACCAAGTACCCACACCTCAGCCTGGTGACCCTCACGGGTACCTCTCTACAGAGAAACAACATTTTTCAGTCCAAATGTCACCCTTAGGGACACCACCAAGTAGATGAAATGCTCTGTTACCAGAAAACACACACAGCCTGAAGGTGGAAAGTGAGGTGACCAGCTCGTTAGGAAATTTAAAGTGAAAGGAACAGAACAAATTACAGCCTTCTTTTCTCAAGCTGATGAGCTAATTAGAGATAGGACAGATTATAAGAACAAAAGAACTTAGTGTGTGCTTTAAGAATTAGAATATCAGTTTAGGACATAAATTATTTAAAAAGAGAGAAAAAGAAAATACACTGTTTAGGAAGACCCTAGGGAAGATGCTCAATCCTCATTCAGAAGGACAAACATGATAGACATCAGAAGCAGGAGAAGATGGGGAACAGGACAGGAGCCTACACACAGACAGCCTCTGAAAGACTCTACTGATTGAGGTATCGAAGGGCTGAGACATAGCTAAACTTTGGGCAGAGTGCAGGAAATCTTAGGAAAGAAGGGGGAGATAGAAAGACCCAGAGGGGACAGGAGCTCCACAAGGAGAATAACAGAGCCATAAAAACTAAGCCCTGGGGTCCCTGCAGAGACTGATACCCCAACCAAAGACAATGCATGGAGAGAACCTAAAACCCTGGCTCAGAAGTAGCCCATAGTCTCAGTCTCCAAGTTGGTTCCCTAGTAAAGGGAACAGGGACAATCTCTGACATGATCTCAGTGGCTGGCTCTTTGATCACCTCCCCCTGGGGGGAGATGGGAAGTAGCCATACCAGGCCACAGAGGAAGACAATGCAGCCAATCCTGATGAGATCTGATAGGCTAGGGTCAGACGGAAGGAGAGGAGGACCTCCCCTATCAGTGGACTAGGGGAGGGGTATAGGGGGAAGAGGGTGAGATTGGGAGGTAACAAGGGAGGGGGCCACAGCCAGGATAGAACTTGAATAAAAAATTGTAATAAATGATAATAATTTTTAAAAAAACTTTAAAAACTATATGGGGTGAGGAACAACCCCTGCTCTTGAGTTCATTCCCAGCAGCTACATCAAGTCTGCAACCTCAGTTCCAAGGGGTCTCATGCATCTGCACTCACTTGCACACAAACACACACACACACACACACACACACACACACACACACACACACATACACTTTAAAGTAACAAAAATAAATTTAAAATAAGAAATTTTCCTATTTAAGAAAAAGAAGATTTGGTTTATTTAAACAATATCAGAAGTGACATGGTGGCACACACTTACAACCTCTCAGATTCAGGGGCAGGAAAATCACAGCAAGTGTGAAGCCACACTGACCTGTACAAGTTCCAGGCTAGCCAAGATGACATAAGTACAGAGGGCGCATGCAAGAAAGGGTTCCTCAGCACTGCGAGAAGTCCTAGATTTGTTCTTCATGGTCCCACTCAGTGGTCAGGTTACTATGAAACAACACCATTATATACAAACACATTCTAAGAAGGCAAAATTCACTTCTTCAAGACAGCAAGGAGGGTCACAGTCATGACAAGTAAATCCAAAAGTGAATATTTAAAAAAAACATTCACTGGGTTTAAATACACAGAATTCTGCACTGTCAGAACTGTGATGAAATTTTTACCAATTTGACTCCCCACGCCACCTCCAAGGCTCTTCTGCAACCTCTGAAGTGACAGAACAGAATTTCCTGGCAGGCTCCCAGGTCCGGGGTACAGAGCACACAGGCAGGAGGCAGCCAACTGCAAAGGGCCATCTGATGGGCGAGCTTGGACAAACAATGGGCTAGAGGGAACCACAGGAAACGACAGCGAGAACAAGGAAAATCAGACTGTGGCAATCCACGGGGCTGGCCACTGTAGCGGGGACGGCAGATCGAGAGCCCGGGCACGCAAGGCTAGCTGGGCAACACAGCAAGACCTTCACTGCTGATGGCACGTCCTCAACCCAACAATAATGTCCATCTGCAGAGCAAACACAAATGCTCTCTCATCACGAACTTCCTTCGAGACCCTACTGCACGCCACTAATGTCATCGAGCATAATCAAGTCCCCATCCCAATAAAAAATAACAAGAAAAACATGACTTCCTTGCTCATCATCCAATTAGAGTCACTTAGTTAGAAAACAATTATTTTACTCAAAATCAAATTAATATCCAAAAGGCAAAACTGTAAGGCTCTTCACACACAGAGAATACAAGCTACAAAATATCATTTCAAAGGGAGTAACAACTACTGTAAATAATAAATGCTCCAACTATTTAGAATCCTGGCCTCAGAATACAGCTAATTTCTGCTATGACAAGTGAAAAGCAACCTGTGATTTGAGAGGTATACTTTTAGTCCACCAGTAATTGTTTCCATATAACTGACATAGATTAAGACTTTGGTGATAGCACTCAGGTGACTGGTTAGTGTTTGGTATGCACGCTCAGCTGCCAAGTCCCTGCAGCTGAGACTCACCCTAAGCTTTGTGAGGGTCTAGGTGTCAGGGAAGCAGGCCAAATGTCATTTGGAAAGTGAAAGGCGAGTGAGGCAAAGGCCAAGCTCACAGGCCAAGACACATTCACATGTGTGTAGGGCACTTCTTGGAGCCTATGTTCAGTTACTGGGACTAGGTGACAAGAGAGAGGACGCTCTCACGATCACCAGAGAGTAAGAACATGGGAAAGAACTCACACCCAAATCCAACAAGCGAGCAAGCAGCTTCTCAAGCACAGCACTCAGCACCATCTTTGTCCTACAGGCACGTGCCTTCCAGGGCAACGCAACATGACAGATGTGGCTTATTCCTTTAGCTGCAGTGAGCAGCCACGAAAACGATACCCACCACAGGAGCGGGCACAGATAAGGCAGCTCCACAGGGCATAGAGGCCACAAAGGAGCACCCTCAAGATCAGAGTGACCTGGCCTAGACCCAGCCCCTCGCTGGTCAGCACACAGGCATGCATCCCTCAGACGCCCAAGAAATTTCACGTTCAGCTGGGACCTTAGTGCCACAAATATTACTACCCATGACAGAAAAACACGGACAAGTCTCTGTGAGGAGACAACTGAAATGTTTACGTTCATATACAGATGCAGACACAGATACAGGTGTTGCTGGGGCGGGAGAGGTGGCTCAGGAGGCAACAGCGCTTGTTGCTCTTGCAGAGAACCTGGCTTCAATCTCCAGTGCCCACATCATGACTCACAAATATCTGTAAGTTCAGTTCCAGGGGATGCGACACCAGGCACGCACGTGGTGCACACACAGGCACGCATGCAAAACCTTCATATACACAAAATTAAATAAATAAATGAACAACACGTAAAGACGTAACATGCACTCGGAGGTGAAAAGGTGTAAGAGCACCTAGCCACCACTGTCTCAACAGTGCCAACAGGTGGAGCAGTCACGGGGCTTCAGGAACAGAAAGTGCCACATGTGCCTGGACAACTAAGTGACTGTGTTTAAAGAATGAAAGATGACGTTAAATTGTTGGCTAGGAGGTGAGAAACGAGAGCAGATACTGAACTGCACTTTAAAGAATCAAATACATTACCTAGACTGAAATATAAACAAAAGAAACTTAAACCTGTAGGGGAATGCATTAAATACACAACAATAAAACAATGTGCAGGCTAAAGAATTATCAAAGAAAGGCTATGTTATGAAATTACCTAGAGTGACAAATTCAAAAGGAAGAGAACATGCTAGAAATAGCAACAGAGAATTTTCAAAAATTGCTGGAAGGCATTAAGCCACAAATTCAAGGAGTCCACGAATTCCATGGGCATTATACACATACACTGAACAAAACGAAGAAAAAAATGAGCCCTGGAGCCACATAAGGTGGAGAGAGAAACTGGCTCTACTGAGTCACCTCTGACCTCACACGTGCACTGTGCGCAGGCAGCTCTCACACAGATACCTCATCGATACACACAAACACAAAACATTCTCAAACATTTTAAGTAATTAAAAAAAATCATAAGAACTGTCAGAAGAAAAACGTAGCTGTTACACATGAACCAGGCAGGTGTAACACAATGAATAGAGAGAAAGTGGGGGAGGGGTCATGCAGGGACTAGAGGGAGGAAAGGGAAGAGAGAAATGACGTAAAAATTATTTTATTCCCACATACACAGGAAGAAACAAAAGATGACTATATGGGCAGAATGGAAAGAATGGTGACTATTTAAAACAATAGTAAGAGACGTTATCTTGATGACAGTGGAGTATGAAATGCCCCAATTTCCTCATCCAGCCAGGTGGGGCAGATAACAAATGACTGACATCAGACCTGGATAAATCAAGTCTGTCTGTCGGGGACAGGCTCTAACAGAAGCTTAGACATTCACACAGCTCTCAAACTGCAGTAGAGAGAATGTTAAATGCTAAGCACTAGAAACACAAGAGAAAGAAAAACCATGGGGTGAGAAAAATGAAAACATTGAAACAGACTAAAGTTAAATCCAAATGTATCAAAACACGTTCATCTATATGGAACTGAGCCAGACAGTCACTTGAGCCCAAAGTTCAAGGATACCCTGTTTAAAAAAAAAAAAAAAATGTGGCGCAAATACATAAGAGTTCGTGATGTTGTCTAGGCACAGACAAGATGAGAGAACTTGACCTTAAAAATATACTACTTACAGAGATGCATGTGAAATGTATTCCCAGGCAGATGAAGAGGGGACAAATGAAGAAAGATACTATGCAGAAAGAGATGTTGAGTTCAGACCATCAGCTCTCTTGCCACTAGGTGAAGGACGAGACCCACTAAGGACACCACCACAAGCACCCTAAACCACAAGGACTGGCTAAGACCAAGGACAGAAAGTATCACTCTTGGGGCTGAAGAGATGGCTCAGCAGTTAAGAGCACTGGCTGCTCTTCCAGAGGATCTGAGTTCAATTTCCAGTACCTACATGGCAGCTCACAGCATCTGGAACTCCAGTTCCAGGGGATCTGACACCCTCACCCAGACACACATGGAAGCAAAAGGCCAACACACACAAAGTAGATAGATGGATGATGATGATAGATAGATAGATGATTGATAGATAGATGATAGATAGACAATAGATGATAGACGATAGATGATTGATAGATAGATAGATGATTGATAGATTGATAGATAGACAACAGATGATAGACGATAGATAGATGATAGATAGATAGATAGATAGATAGATAGATAGATAGATAGATAGATAGATAACTTTGAAAAAGTTCTTTCTCTTGCAAACACACATATGTTAAGAAGAGTCCAGTGACATGAAGGAAGTTTCCCAGAACGAGTATGAACATAGCACATGGAAGCAGGGGCTCCTCAGGATAACATGTGGAGCGAGGCACGGAGCAGCAGCAGAGAGAGCTCAGCACATGCAGATATGTGAAGAGCCACCTGAGGAACAGACACACGCAAGCCCTAGTCCACGTACGCCTAGAGAAACAACCTCCTCCCACCCCACACACAGAAAGCCCCACCAAGGGCCTAATGGAAGCAGTGTGGGTTCTGTGTTCAGACAAAGCGTGATCCCACTACACTCCACTGTTAGAGGCGGCAGGCCACAGCCGCCACACCCATGAACCCCAGGGTCGTGGAGCCACAACGTGCTTTCTACTTTGGCAGAGCACGTGGATTTTACACACCGTCCACTGAGTTAACTAGAATTCCATCCAAAGTCACGCTCACCGCGTGGATTTTACACACCGCCCACTGAGTTAACTAGAATTCCATCCAAAGTCATGCTCACCGCGTGGATTTTACACACCGCCCACTGAGTTAACTAGAATTCCATCCAAAGTCACGCTCACCGCGTGGATATGACCGCATGTGGAAAGAGGCCTGACAGACGCGACCAAGGCTCGCTCATACTGCGCTGGAGTGAACCCAAGCCTGACGGCTGCTACCCTCTGAGAAAGGGAACCCTGACATGGAGGTACTGACGGAGAATGGCAGGTGACAGCTGAGGCAGAGCCGGAGCTTCGAGCTTTGGCCACAGAGCAAACAACAGGTTAGCAGACAATCGCCTGCCACCACATTCTCAGCTCCCAGAAGGAAAACCCTGCCGACAGCCTGCTCTCAGGCTCTGCACAGGTGACAGCCTCACTAAAGGAGGGAGACAGGAAACAGGGCATGTATCCTCGAAAGGTAAAATAGAAACTTCAGTTCTTCAGAGCAGCAGCACACAGGGCAGCTTGAGCTGCACAACCAGAAAACAAACACTCCGTGGCCCCATCAACCAAAGTAAAACTAGCGTGGCAACAGGAGCCAATGGGAATGAGTCTGTCAGGTAGGAGACCCTGCAGAGAGGGAGGCAGACGGGGAAAGACAGAGGAGGCTCTGCAGAAAGGCTTGCCTTTTGCACCACTGGCCCCAGCTGATGCTTCATCCGTGTTCAACCATGTTTGTTCTGTTTGCTTTTACATATACATGTAATATATATGTAACTCCCTATATATGTATATGTGTATAGTCCCTACATTTATGTGTGTGAACATATACATACAGTTTAAGTAAAGAAGAGGAAAGGGAAGAAAGAAGAAAATGAAGCCACCTGCTGCAGCACTGGTGACCTCTGAGATTTCAGCTGGAACTCAGGAAGTCACAAAGCAGGGTGGCCATTGGGTCTTCTTAGCTGAGGTAAGAAGACCGCTGTTCCTGGCTGTTCCCCAGGAACTTGGCGGACACTGCAGTTTTAGGACTTCCTCCCAGAATTTCACATCCAGTCCCCCTTACTCCAGCCCTCCGGAGGCCTTTGTTAGCACTCATGCTTTTCTGTTTATATTATCAGGCCTCTCTTACCAGCACACACATCCTGACAGATACAGCAAACCAAAGGAGATCCCCATGTGGAGAGTCAGGTGTTGAGCATAGTAAAGCGTAGGAGACACATCGCCTCCGCCTTGGCAGGCCGTGGGGCTACACAGACAGCTCAGCAACTGACAGCACTGGCTGCTCCTGAAGACCCAGGTTCCGCTTTCAGCACCTCACAGCTCTCTGTAGCTCCGGAGCTGGGGCCTGGCGGTTTCTTCCAGCCCCTAGAGGCACTGCATGTATGCGGTGCATACGTACAGCACCCATACACATGGAACATCCACAAATTAAACGAATAAACCACTTGGCTGCTTCATTTTCCTCGGTACCAACATGAAGAGCACATATTTAAGTTCCTGGTGCTGATTTTTAAATTTTATTATAACACAAAACAAGACAAAGAATGAATGAGGAGGGGCAGAGACTCATGGAGAGGAATTAAAAGAGATGTTGTTACCTGGAGTCTTGTATTCATTTCTAAGAAGTAGAAATTCTTCTGGGAGTCCACAAGAAATTCCACAGTTCCAGCAGAGGAGTACCGCACAGCTTTAGCCAAAGCCACAGCCTGCTCTCCCATCGCTCGGCGAGTCTCAGGATCCAGAAAAATGCTGCAAACACACAGAGCACTCAGCAGAAAGCCCCATACAGTTTCTATGGGCTTACACAAAACTGTACATAGACTCATCTGAGCCATTCGGGAGCTGGTCATGTGTCCTGGCCACGGGGCCATCTGACTCGTGCTTCACCGAGCCGGCACCAAGCTTCATGGAACCTCCACTTCATCTCCACCACACACAACAACTTCTACCTAGCAACCCTGAACACATTGCTGGGAGGTGCGTGTAGCTGACCCAGAAATAACTTGCTGAAGACTGACTTATGCAATCCTCATTCTCCATAGATTCTGCAGATGCAAACGCACCTGCTTGCTAGAACTTACGCACCTTGAAATGCGCACTTGTGGCACTTGTGCACAAGGAGAGAGAAGACTCATCAAAAGCTGAGGGTGGACAAACGACGCCTGTCTTCCTACTCCCAGGCTTCTAGCTAACCGCTGCCATCTCCAAGGAGAGAGAGGAGGAGAGATTCACTGCCTGGAAGACTCTTGACTCTTATACTTAAGTGTTATCTGGGCTCCTAAGAGCATAATGGCTGTGGAGTGTCTTATGGAGAAAGTCTACATGTGAGGGGAACCTAGACAGAATGCACTACAATGAAATAAGGTGCTCTTCAACTGGAACATAGAGAAAACAAAGTTCTCCACTGACTAGGTGCAGACGTCACATCTACATGTTATGTGAAAAGATTATAGCCTGAGGCTTCAGGGAGCCCAAACCCTGCATTTCCTAGGAAAGACAGCTCAGTATCTGCTAATTCAGGGTTCACAAGGCCTTTGTAGACCAGAACTGCATCAGATCAACCTCTGATGCTTCAAAATACAAGTGTCACTTTCTCACAGGCAGGTCAAACGATGCTTCAAAATACAAGTGTCACTCTCTCACAGGCAGGTCAAACTAACATGTTTTCAACAAAGCTTGTTCAAATGGAGGGGAAAGAATATATACACACACACACATACATGTATGTATGTAAACACACACATATATATATACATACACACGTACACATACATGTGAGAGAGAGAAAGGCGTGTGTGTGTGTATACACACACCAAATAACCAGTGTTTTCAGACTGTAGCTCTCTGCAGGAAAGGCTCTGAAAAATAAATGTCAACTCCATTTCTCTTTGCAGCTGATGTTATCCTCGCATAAGCCAGTGAGACACGCTGCACAATATCCGTGCCGGGACGTGTGCTGAAACCGTCTGTGTTCTTCTTCTAGAGTGGCATGGAGGAGCTGCCATTGTCTATGCTCCTGCGCCATGGGCCCACCTGCCTGCCACACTCGCTGGTTCTAGTTGCCTCAGGAACTTGTGGTCGTTTAAGTAAATCTGAAGCCAGGGACTGTTTCATCAGCAGAAACTCCCTTCTGTGTCTGCTTGAAGCTTTTTTTTAACACAAGAACTCCTTAACAGCCTGACAGTTTTAATTAGTAGTCAGTCAGTATTTAAAATTTCCCTGGTTTCCTCATAAATGCTGCTATAAAGATGAGTTTTCTTTGAATCAAGATCTAAATAAGGTCCAGACTCTGCATTTGGCTGAGTTTTTTTTGGCTTGTTTTTGTTTTTGTTTGGTGTTTGGAGTTATTTCTTATTCATTTTAAGAATATTAATAATAATATTAATGTTATTAATTTTAAGAATATAAATTAACATTAATTAATTAATCATTTTATTCATTTTCATCTGCTGTCATATCCCTGGCTTTAGGCCTTCCTATCTCATTCTTTAGGTTGTATCTGAGCTGCCAGCAGCCCTGTGCTGCCTTTAACACTAATACTGTGTGTCAGTTCCATATAAACTGATAGTTAGGTTAAAGCCAGCGCAGTCATTTGGGTTGCCAGAGGGACACGGCCTAGCTGACAAGTAACGGGAAATGTACTTTCTAGCCCCCTTTAGGTGCCGTTGGGATTACTCAATGGCTTTAGGTGGTTAGATTTTATTACTATTAATATTATTATACATGGAGTTCTGCAGTGTCGGTGTTAAATGGGGATTTTTCAGAACAAAGAGAACCCCAGGAGATGCACGAGTACCAGCCTACATCACCTGAGAGACGAAGCTCCAGGAACAGACTCTCAAAACCCACTGCAGCTGCTAGGACCTACCAGAGGAGACCTGACGGACCCAGGGATCCTCCCTCAGGAGGGAAACACAGGACCAGTGATTACCGTTTCTCTAATGTAAGAACACCTCTTCTGGGCGTCCCACGAACACTGGAAAGGTCCACGCAGCCCAAAGCCTAAACTAGCCACAGCTGTCACCTGACGTGCTACCACAAACACTACCTCTTTCTCCAGGGTCTCCTCACTCTTGTGCGCTGGGGCGCCGGGAAATCAAGGGAGACTCTTGGAGGGACGGTCACTTCACACGTGACCATTAGTGACCCTTGTAGCAAGGCGATTTAACAAATAAAAGAGTTCACTGAAGGAAACGCAGGCAGTGGGTAGTTTTCTGGTGCCCCTGAGGTGCCACTCACCTTGGCGCTTCCTCTATCACCTTCTGGTTCCTCCTCTGGATGGAGCACTCCCTCTCGTTAAGCCACAGAGCATTGCCGTGCTTATCACCTAAAACCTGAGAATGGCGACACCTGAGAAACTCCCGGACACGTCTCGTGGTTTCTATACTCTACACCCAGACCTCAGACATTACCTACAGCTCTCAAAACCACATCAGGCTGACAGTAACAGAAGACAGGCATATTTACAATTACATATTTACAGCTCTGCAATACAGTGCAATATTATCAGAAGAGTGCCTGCAGAGCAAGAGTCATCTGCACCTCCGGCGGTATCTTAAAGGTCAGAAGCTGCATGACCTGAGAAAGTGCCAGTGCGTCTGGGGTCAGCCTCGGTGGACCGCAGACACACCACCACCGTACCGCACCAGACACACACCCATGTGTCGTTCTCATGTTTATTAGGAAGCAAGAGCTTATAGAGTTCTTCCAATATATTGTCACTTGCAGTGGTTAACATTACCGTGGCTTATTTTGGTACAGGAAACTAGAAAAAAATGGCCAGGAGCTAGTCCGCAACACAGCACACAGCTCTCCGCCTGTGGTAGGAGAGATAAACTGTGTGCTGACAACAGGGCCCTCCGCTGGCACCCCAAGCATGCAGCTAGCTCATCTACCAGGACTCCTAGTTCTAGCACCAAGCAGCTGCATGGAGCCCTCTCCTCAGTTGCTTCTTGTGCTACAGAAGAGTCATGTTAATGTTTTATACACCTGGTGAAAAAAATCATACTCACAGCAGGCACTGTTAGCTATAAAATAAATAGTGAATACATGACTGAAACATTTTTAGGAATAAAGCCTTTTGTAACTCAAAAATGATTTCAAATAATAAAAAAAAAAAATTAGAATCACCAGATGCCAATAGATTGGCATTTTACTTCTTATACTCCAAGGTAGCTGCATGAGGTACATCTAAAAATATTTTAACTCCTCAAAATAACTCTCAACCTCTTTTTTTAAACTTTACTTGGCAAGAAAGTAAAAGTACATTTAGTCTCTAAGAAATAAAGCCAAATAACAAAGAATCTCAAAAAGCACTTGCAACTGTGTTAAAAAAAAAAAAATCAGATACAGAATCAAGTGTTGGTTTTTCTCTGATTCTGTGTAGTCTCTTTTTTGCTTTAAAAATTATAGGGAATTTGACACACAAGTGATATGCAGACATATATGCTGGCAAAATGCCCATACATATAAAGTCAAAATAAAAGGCTTGGGGAATTTATCAAGCATTTTAAAGAAAACTAGTGATGATATAGTGGGAAACATGAACAAAACACACTTGTAAGGGAAAGGTGCTGCGCCCTGTGAGCTCTCGTAAACCTTGACTAGAACCCTGTGGAGGCACATGTGCTGAGCAGGAAACGAGCTCCTCAAGAGGTTCAGGACCAGGATGCTCCTGAGGACCCCTAAGCCAGCCTGCAGCATGCCAGTGGTTCTCTAGGTGAGCACGGACAGTGTGCACCTCAGCAAGGACGGAACACAGGCAGGGACAGCTCATGTGAAAGTTAGCACAGACATGCTTCCCGCACTGTGGGCAGGAGACAGTTGAAAAATGGGCACATCATCTTGGCGCAGAACTCAAAGGATCAGGAGACAGGGTGACAAGGAGCCTGACTGTTGTGAGCTACACTTGTGACACACACCATCCTCTGAACCAAAGTCCTGCATCTTCAGAAGACCAGCTACTCTGCTGGCAGAGTGTCGCCGCCACTATCCCTTCACAGGAGGAGGGGCTGGACAGGGCCCCTGGACTGCCACCTGACAATCCAGCCATTTGTGTATGCTTCTGCCCTAATAACACGTGGCTTTCGGTCTTTCGAGGACTTAGAGTAGCTGGGAAAGACCCCTGTGCACAGCCATGGGGAAGCCATCATCTACACTGGGTGCAGAGCTTCCAATGTGGCTGCCTCAGGCCACCCACACTCCTGCCCACACGTGGTCATTCAGCTCTACAAGTAAACCTAATAAACTCACTGGGTCCAGCAAAACTCTGGCTTGTCACTGGGCCTTTATGAGAAGACAGTTGACACATGCTGCTTAGTCACTACTGGACAGAAAAATATTAAACAAACCTATATTCATAAATTATAATACAAATAAGCTCATGAAAACTGGAAAGTGGCTAGTTTAAAAAAAAAAAAAAACTCCTAAGACAGATCACATGGGAAAACATCTGGGTTACCCATTTAAGGTGCTAGGGGCAGATTTACTTATAGTTAAAAACATAATCCAGACGGTAGGCCAAAGGTAATTAAGCTAAAAGGCTAATGTAGATGTGTAACTACTTAAGTAGCAAACATTCGCTGAATATTAATGAAAGGCAAAGTCCTCGCTGCTGGAACATTAGAGACTAAGGCCTCATCTCTGCCCTCAAGGACCCATGGTCTCCCAGGAAACAGGAGCTTTGGAAGACCAAGGCAGTGAATGGCCCCGGCAGTGCGAGCAGGGTTTCCCACCTCCGTGGTCTGAGATAGTTCTCACTCAGCACAAGATCTAAAGACACAAACTGTAAAAGGGCTCAGCAAAGATACCAAGGTACAAAAATCGCCTGTGTTTATTGTGTCAGCAACAACAGATAAATGGTCACTCAAACTTCTAAGGTGGCAGCATAGCACGGCATCAAAGCGATCACATGTCTAGGGGAAAGGAGGGCTGAAAGAGACATAAAAGCTCTAGACTGAAAACTACAAAACACTTCTGGGGGCACTAATGAAGATGTATATAAACTATGAGCTATTCTAGGTTCATAAACTGACTAGAAAAGTCAATCTAGAATCAATACAATCCAAATCCCAATCTCAAAAGTTGGGGTATAAGTATATGTGTTCTAGAATTAGGTTAATGGGTAAAACCTAACATTTACTTTGAGATTTAAGGAACCTAAAAAGCCTAAGCTATCTGAAGGAAAAATTAATTTAGAACATTAACAGTACCATATTCTGGGATGTCTCCCCCCCCCTCCCTCTGTGTGCGTGCGTGTGTGTTATATGTGTGTGTGCGTGTGCGTGCGTGTGTGTTATATGTGTGAAGGGTCTCCACCTCTGCAATCTGGGAGGTGGAAGGTTGACATGAGGTGTCTTCTCCGTTACTTTATTAGGAGTCCGAAGCTCAGCAGCTTAGCCTGGCTGGCCACTGGGCTCTAGGGATCCTTCAGCTCTGCCTCCCCAGTGCTGGGATTACAGACTACATCACCATGCCTACGCTTTTATGTGCAGTCTGGGGAACTGAACTCAGGCTTGCAGACAAAGGATTCTACCAACGGAGCCATCTCCCCAGACCCCAGAGATCTCATTTAAAAAAAAAAAAAAAAAGAAATCTAGTTAAGACAATCAACTAATCTCACTTAATTTTCAATAAATGGTTGTCACAATATATGGTATCACTTATTAGAGACAAATAGGCAAATGGGAAAGCATCTATGCCCAGCCACACACCAAACAAAAACACACACACCAACACACCACACCTATAACCACAAACCCCAGTGCTCTGGAGGCAAGGCAAGAGCACTGCATATGTAAAGCCTATACAGAAAAGTCCTGCAAGCATGAGCAGGACTTCAGAAAAGTTTAGAACATATGCTTAAATACAATGAACAGAAAACCATAGAAGAAATGAGGTGAACGGAAGGTTCCTTTTATTATGTATTATTATTATAACATATGTACAAATATATATCATATGTCTGAAGAGTACCTGTTTGTGTGTGTGTGTGTGTGTGTGTATGTGTTTTGCCTCCGATGAGCCAGTCCTGGAGGAGGCTGGATGACCTCATAGGTTGAAGCTGTGTTTTGTGAGTGCTTCCATTTCATTTCCATCCCGACCAAAAGCACCCCAGCATCTTAGCACAGCCACAGGCTCGGCCATTAGACAGCATCAGGAACAGTACCCACCTGGATTTCTATGTGACGAGGGTTATCGATAAATTTTTCTATTAGCAGTCTATCATCACCAAAACTAGAAGCAGCTTCTTGGGATGAAAATCTAAAACCTTCCCTGTGGAACAAAAAGAGCAATTGGACTAGCAAATCAAAGATAGTCTTCCACACAGAAAACAGTATTCGCTTCAGCTTAATTCAGAAAATAATGGGAACAGACTCACAGGACCTCCAGAGAACTAAACTAACCTGGGCAGCAACTTCCACTAACAGCCCGGCCGCCTTGAGCCAGTTAATGCCCTGGTCTCAGATTTTCCATGGAAACAAGAACACAGTATTGTTTCACCAACCACCTGCTGCGCTGCACAGGCCCGGGTTCGGTTCCCACCACCTACGTGGCAGCTCACAGCTCCATCGCCAAGGAATCTGCCGCCCTCTTCTGGCCTCCACGGGCACTGCATGCCCTCACATGACCAAATGTTTCATGTATTGTGCATGAAAAACAAACTTTGTAACTAAGCAACTTGTTACTCACAAAGTGTAAGCAAGGGAGGTGATTCTTTCAGCAGAGTCTCTACTGGCAGGCTGCAATTTGCAGTTACAAAGAAAGAATCAAACATCTTAAAAATCTTAGAAGAATCTAAACTTCTATACTGTATCTTGTAAATCTAAACTTTTATATAAAAACAGTCATACTACTTTAAACCCTCAAGGCAAACATTTGCTTATTAACAATTTTTATTAAACCATAACAGAAGCTGAGGGCAAAAATGGGTACAAGAAGAAATTAATCACCTTGAAGCCCAGCTTCATTGATAGAGAATCACGTCAGCCACTGCTAATTTGGGCAATTATTCTTGCTCCCTAACCTCAAAAAAGTTTGTAGCTCAACTATTAAGCACGTGCCTTTCTGAACTTTAAATTGTTCCTCAAGATTCTCTACATCAGAGCCACTGACAAAAACATCTTCACCTCGCTTCGTAAAACCACTTAAATCAAATCAACAATTCTGTTAAATGATCAACTTATCTAAACAATATTATTTTATGGAAGTTCATCTTCATACTGATCTGCAGGAAAACTGTCCAAACGAGTGGGCTGTCACCCAGGAAGCAATCACACCAGACTACAGCAGTGAGGGTCTCTCCACACCCCATCACACCATGCCAGACAAATGAGGAAGACAGCAACGGTGAGCACGAGAAGGACCAGCGGCAGCAGGAAGCAATCAGAGAAAAGCCCGGGGCTGGCCCCTCCGAGGTATACCCACCATAGCTGTACAAAGCAGTGGTCAACTCCAAGAAGCTCCTGCCCACTGCAGTGCCTCCTGCGCAGCGCCCATCACAGCTGACACGCTTGTGTCTGCACTTGACGTGGACAGTAGTGACGGTATATTTCAAAACCTTAGAAAAATCCTCCTGTTTCTGTTCCCTCAGGACAAAAGGTCTGAGGTTTTCTTAGCCTTTCATTGTATCTTTGATTTAGGGAAATGATGTTTAGACTTGGGTAGACTACAAACTTCAGAGAAAGCAGAACCACAGTGAATTGCTGTCTTCAGTACCAAAGATTTCCTAGATTGGAGAGATATTGTACTTCAGGAAGAGACTAACACAGCACTTCACAGTTTCCCTGCAATGCAGTAACTAAAACCTTTCATTTTGCTTTTAAGCCAAGAGCATCAAAAGTGAGCCATCAAAGTCATCAAAATAAAACACAAAGTTTGAAAACATCACAGGTCTATTTTGGAACTAAGGGAAAGTTGTGCTAAGACCATCCTCTGGGATGCAGCTCATGGGCAGAGCAAAAGCTTGGTACATGCAAAGTTCTGAGGTCTACATCCAGCAAACAAACACAAACAAACACAGCCCTCTTGTTTATTTCAGTTATGCCTTAATTAAAAAGTAATTATTGCCCAAGCAAGGCACCTGATACATATTTTGTACTTCTAACATCTAAAGTAAAATAGAAACTATCTAATGTATGGTAAGGTTAGTAAAAAATGTAGGCAGGGTTTCATTTTGACCATGTCTTTCACTTAAATCTGCATACAGAAAAGGCCACGGCTGTTGTGAAACTTCTAAGTTCCCATTTAACAATTTTCATGACTCTTATCTCAGTTTATTACACAATAAAATCAGACATGCTCTTAAAACTCTTCCCACTGTTATAAAAGTTCTAAGGCAAGTCTTGGATGGGACTCGCTGCTAAGAGGAAGGAAAGATGTCAAAAGGTACAGCTGTTCTCGGGACAAAAGAGAAAGCAACTGATACTAAACTCTACCATGCATCCAAAGAACACACAATATTTGTAGATTGTGAGCAGAGGACAGGACGAGTGTGCAGTGGCATGAGCGCTTCATTACTGTGGGAGAGTAGCTGATGTCTGCGGTCACTGGACCAGTCTCCAAATTCTTCTTGACTTTTGGGTTTGTGTAAATAAACAGAGGATATGGAACAGATTTTTAAACAAAAGTATCCCCCGTCAAAGCCACAGTATCAAATTTCTGCTCATCCACAGAGAATTAGAGAGATGGCTCATGCATGATGTTGGAGACAGTACTTTCAGGCAGACAGTGACCTGTGCTTATGAAGCACGTAAGTGTATCCTGACTCTCCGCATCCCTTAATTGACTCGAAAAGACTAACAGGTACATATAAACAGACACGGCGACTTCTGAACACTTAATTCTAAACTCAAACTCACACATCAACAACAGCGCCTCAAAATCCACTACCAAGACACTGGGCAGTAGTAATACCACCCACAAAAGAATGTGGGACTCAGTCACAGTCACTGATAGAAATGTCTCATGGGAAATCTATCCTAACAGTAATTTCTTCTAGAGTGGTGGCACACACCTTTAATTCTAGCACTCTGAAGGCAGAGGCAGGCTAGTTTCTGAGTTTGAAGTCAGTGTGGTTTCCAAAGCAAGTTCTAGGCCACCAAGGCTATACAGTGAGACCATGTTTCAAAGAGAGAGAGAGAAAGAGAGAGAGAGAAAGAAAGAACAATGTGCTAGATTTCCAAAGGAACGGCTACATAAGCTTCATCAAAAGGGGAAAACAATGGGACAAAATCCAGGGTCCTAAAGTGCACCTCTCTCACCATCACCCTCGGTTGTCACCGACAGTCACTCCTGTGAGGAAACTGTGAAGCAGTCTGCCCAGAGATGGTACAGGGTGTCTCCAGCTCCCCAGGCTGCTCTGCGCACCTTGCCCCGCCCCTTCCAAGTGATGATGTGCAGTCACAGCCTGCACCCTGCACTGGGGTTCAGAAGCATGGGATCCCCAATAATCAATACATAACAGCGAAGGAGAAACTGTAAGACTTCTGACCCTAAGTCAGGGAGGAGGAGCAGGGGGAAGAGCAGGGGGAGGAAGAGGAGGAGAAAGAGGGAAGAGGAGGAGGAGCAGGAGAAAAAAGAGGGGGAAGAGGAGGAAGAGCAGGAGGAGGGAACTTCTACTTGGGTTAAGTGATCTAAGAACTAGCGCTAGACTTGTGAGCTACTGTGTGGGTGCTGGGAACCAGGCCCAGGTCCTCTGCAAGAACAGCTAGTGCCCTTAGGCACTGAGCCAGCCCTTCAGGGCTCACACTTCTGCAGACAGAAGCCCAAACCTGTTCTAACTCTTAGTCTCTCACTGGAACCTTTGCCTTTCAGCATTTCCCAAAAATTTTCAGGTAAAGCACAGCTGTGTTGTGAGCATTTAACTTACATAAACACTAAACCCAAATACAAAAAGATGGCAAAGTAACTTTAAAACAGTGTCCACACATCCTCAGATAATTTCACTTAGAAACTCTGGTTTTGCATTTTGTGTTGTGTGTGAGACAAGGTCTCACTCTGCAGCTCATGCTATCCTCAGCTTCATTATGTAGCCCAAGCCGACCTCAAGTCTGCAGAGGTTCTCTCCTCGGATTCCCAGGCACTGGAATCCTAGGCACAAGTCAGTCCCCAGGGTCACCCTCTCGCTCCCTCCACACTGCTGGAAGGCCTTGGCCATTTTCCAGCAGTTACTGCAGGCGTCTCCTCAGTGGCCCCCGCTCCAGAGCGTGGCTGGGCCTTGTTTAAGTCCAAGAAGAGCGCTGTCAGCGCGAGCCCTGCCACACCAAGGGGAGAGAATCTTTAACTCGCTTACTTTGTGTGTATGTACACATGTGGCTGGAGGCCAGAGGAGGACATCTGCTGCTGTTTTATGACCTCCATTAACTGGGGCGCGGTCTCTCCCTGAACCTGGAGTTATCTCTGAATATTTTTATAATTAAAAAGTATGGTCTCAGGGTTTGTTGAAGTTCCATGGTTTCCCTTCCAGTCCTTCCAGATATCACAAAGAATGCCCACAAGAGCCTTCCTAGGATGAGAGAGGAATCTGGCTGTGACATCTGTCATGCTATTGATCATCAGGGTTAACTCAGCTGATCCGGCCAACTTGAGCAGATGCCTTGCCCTCTCCATGTGCAACCCTCTCAAAGCCGCACACTTGGTCACAAAGGATGACAGTCACCAACAGAAGACTGTTCTCCATAGACAAGTGGCTACTAGAGTCCCTGCTCCACCGCCAAACTCTTCAAAGCTTACATCATGCACCTCCACCCAACCCTAGCGCACTCTGACCCAGCTCCTACTAGTCATCCATCCTTGGTTTCTGAGACGGAGGCTCACATAGCCCGTGCTGACCTCTAAATCTCAGTGTAGCTTCCTGGGCCTCCTGTTTTTACCCCTGACATGCCATTACCTCCCATGACAATGGGACCACCACTCCAGGCTCATATTTGCCCTCGTACCACCGTCAAGGTGCCTTGCTGCTGCTGGCCCTGGCCAGATGCTCCCGGCCAGCCTACTCCTTCAGGAGACCTGGGCTTAGCTCCCAGCCTCCCGTCAGGCATCTCACAATGCCCCGTAGCTCTGGCTCCCGGAGATCCGAGGCGCGTCAGTCCCCACATGCTCCTGCATGTATAGGGTACACCCACTCACAGAGCCTCACCCATGCGCATACAGGTTAAAAATAAACAACCCTTAAAATAATAAACAGCAGTGGCTCCAAGGAATCTCACTCTCACATAACCGAGCAATGCCCACATCATCGTAAGAGAGTAAGAACACACATGCGGCTTGTAATGGTAGAAAGTTCCCCAGATACCAATTTTGCTTTAGGAAACACTAAATTCCAGGTCAGTAGCAGTAAAATCATTCCATGCATGGTCTATTCATCTATATTCACAAACCTCACCTGAATTTTATCATTATAAATCCTCCTTCTGGAACCATAAGGCAAAATAAACTTTTTCTCTGATAAGTCATTCTGGCCATGGCATTTTATCGCAGCCACGGAAAGTAACTAACACACTGGTGCTTTTTCAGGCCAGCACCTCAGCATCCAACACAGGGCCTGCCTGCAAGGTGTTAACGAGACCTCATCCGCAGGGCACCTGCCCCTTCTTGCTCACGCTAGAACCTAACCTCGGAGGCTTGGATTCTACTGTGCTGCATGACTGTCCAGTAAGTAACACAGCCTTCTCCTCCTAGGACATTTAAAAGGGAAGAAAGTGGGAAGAGGACAAGAAAGCAGAACTGACCATCTGAAAGACCAGATGACGTCTAAGTAAAGAAATAGGAAGGAAACATTAATGATAAAGTAACAATTATATAAAATTTAATTCCTCATCTCCATAAATGGCAAAGTTTCTCCTGTAGCCAAATATATAATTCTTTTTCAATTCTCTCTGTGTCTCTCTCCGTGTGGGTGTGTGCACGTGTGTGCCGAAAGTCTGTATGTCAAGTGTTTACCTCAGCTATTGCTATCTTTTTTTTTTTTATTTTTTTTTTAAACAGGGCCTCTCATGGAACCTGGAGTTTACCAGTTGGCTAGACTGCCCACAGCACCAGGATTCTCCTTCCTCTGCTTCCCCAGCTACAGGGTCATCAGCCTGAATTACTGCACCTGTTTGGTTGTTGCTACTGCTCTGGTTTTCTGAGTTTTTGTTTTGTTTGTTTAGCACAGATGCTGGGATCTCAACACACCCTCATGCTTGTGTGACAAGCACATTCACGACAGAGTCCTCTCTCTGTCCTCTCCTTGGTTTTAGATTTGGCTGCATTAGGCAATCTTGTTTTCTAATTTCTATTCATGTTAGATTTCTGAAAAGTTATTTACTTCTGTAAGAATGACAAGAAGAAAGTTGCCCAAGAAAGGCAATGCCCTGGTGAAGAAGTCTGAGCAAGGCCCAAAGGGACAGGTTCAAAGGCAAAGTTCAGGACCTCAACAACCTACCCTGCCTGAGGATGCTATGTACAGAAAGGAAGTTCTCCGCCCAGGTCACTGCCTAGCTCTGAGCCCCAGAGACTTGGATTCTCCAGGGACTCCTTAGCAAAGGACTTCTCAAACTGCTTCCAGAGCACAAAGCTCAAGTAATCTAGACGGTGATGCTACGAGTGGAAATGTTCCAGCTGCCGGCAAGATGCATGAAGAGATTTAACCAACTGTGTGCATGGAAAAGCAAAGTTTTCTTAAATAACATAGATTATTTCTGGCTTCTAATTACAAAAGAAAAGTTTCTAAACTTATAACAATGTACTATAAAAACATACAGCAATTTCAAACTCAAAAGGAAAACAATATCCTACACACTAAAAACTATCAGAGTAATTACACATTGGCATTAAATAAACCTGGTTCAATCCTTAAATGACACTGTAAATTATATGGCCAGATGTCAGTAATTTATATATATATATATATATAAGAACAACTCTAATTTCTTAAAAATACACTATAAAAACAAAACCCTTTACTAATATAAAATAAAATTTTGTTTTAAAATGTCAGTAATTTTTATATATATATATATATATATATATATAAAGAACAACTCTAATTTCTTAAAAATACACTATAAAAACAAAACCCTTTACTAATATAAAATAAAATTTTGTTTTAAAACCTTTCTGTGGTGGGGTAATTATCTTCAAAATGTGCAGAAGAAGGATTTCTGCAGAGTATCAATTCTCTCCCATCCAAGATATAAAGATCAGAGGGTCACCGTAACGACTCCATCACGCACCGGCGACCTGTTTGCCTGTCAGCTTAATAAAGTCTGGAGACTGTGATTTTCATCAACTGTGTGTCTCGGGCAGCTCACCTGGCCTCCTCGTCGTCCCTCGCGATGCGCATGCCCTTCCCTCCGCCGCCCGCTGAGGCCTTGATCATCACAGGGTAGCCTAGCAGCGGGAAGAGGGAGACAGATGCTCAGGCTTTGATCACGTGGGTGTATGAACATGACAACTGACCACATGTTCCCAGCACAGACAACAACCGTTTATTTAAAGTGCCATCTTCAGAGTGCCACAAACACCACCAACGTAACCAGCTCTCACATCTGAGAGGGAGCATGTGTCTCAGCAAACATACTTCCCAAGTGACGGAACAGAAGCTTGAGGAATTATTTGTCACCCAAGTCTAAGATCAGAGCTATAATGTGAACTAGCCAACAGTTAAAGAAGCCGTTTACACAGCACGCACACACGCACATGTGCACGCGCACACTTGTCACTCCTCACAAACCGATTTCTCCTTCCTTTACAGGTACTGTGGGGATTCTCAGGCAAAAGGTTACAGAGAAGCATCTGGCAGGAGAGCACGGGGGTGAAATCAGGCCACTCCCCGGTGCCAGACATCACTGCTAACAACAGGAAAGCCACTGCACTTTTGCACACATTCAACAGGCTGTCAGGGCCCGAAGAGAAACCATTTTCAGTGACAGCTTTATGAGAAGGGATAAAGTCATAAAGTTATCCTACAATGCCTTGAATTACGTGCGAAAGAAAAGTCAGTCTCCGCTGGGCATGGTGGCGCACACCTTTAACCCCAGCACTCGGGAGGTAGAGTCAGGAGGATCTACATGAGCTCAAGCTCAGCCTGGTCTACGTAGTGAGTTCCAGGAAAGGCAAAGCTATTCAGTCAGATCCTGTCTCAAAATAAAAATAAGAACTATTTAAAAAAAAAAAAAAGACTTCCTGTTCTGTGATTCTGCAGCATCACTCAACTGTAGCTACAGGCCCTACATGAAAAAGGAAGAAAGTAACCAAACATCACAGACCTTTGACCCTGACACGAGCCACCACCACTGGTTTAGTTAGGACAGCACTTGCTTTCTCCATAGTTCATAACTAAGGCCACTAAGATATTTGAGATCTGCATTTTAAAAACAGCACAAGCACAGTGAGAACAAAAATGAATGTGTTGTTCCTGTTTCAGAGGCCTCCTAACCCAAGAAGAGAAACACAAAGGACCCAAATGAAAAGAGCAAAGGACCAGAGGAAGGCAGAGAAGAGGAGATTGGAGATGGTGTGACAGGGAGGGTCAGTTCAGTGACATGATGGAACACACATTTAGGCGTGAGCTACGGGAACAGAACAGAGGTGAGGGACAGGGGAAGCCGTATGAAATGAGTAAAGCAACTCAGTAGAAATTAGACTGCAGCGTGGGCACAAGCGGACAGTGGAAATACTGTGCACGTGTGCACCCCAGACCCTGCCTAGGGCCGTGCACACTGGTCACTCTCACGGCATCAAGGCTGGCATCTGTCTCCCTCAGTGCTGCAGCGGCAGCATGAAGAAATCATACTGAAGTCAGTAAAGGGGCGTGTGCGCGCGCGCGTGTGTGTGTGTGTGTGTGTGTGTGCGCGCGCGTGAGTGTGTGTGTGTCTACTGTGGAGAAGCGGAGAAGTGCGGTGTAAAACCTCAAAACTCCTAGCTACAACAATGCGCAGTCTTCATGTAGACAAACGCACCCTCCCCCACCCCCGGGGGCGTGTTAGCAGCCACACCGATTCTTCCTTGCCACAGGAAAGCAAGCAGGGAGACTGGGAAATCTGCACTCTTCTCAGCCATATATTCTAAACCCTCAACTATGTAGTCGTTTATGAGTTTGAAAACAGGAAAAATTTACCTTTATCCAAAGGGTCTCTCTTGTTAGACCTATAAATGCCTGCAATCCAGGAAGTGGAGTCCCTGACAAAACTGTGAAAAGCTGAGTAACAAAAGGTGGGAGAAAGGACCTGGACTCCATCCCTAGCACCCACATTAGAATACAGGGCACCCAGTGCCCTCTCCTAGCCTCGGAGGGCTCTTACACATGAATAAAAATTAATTCATTTCAAAAAGAAAATGATGGAAGGGAGAGGAAAGAACTGACAGAAATTGGTGACACGAACTCTGGGCTACACTCTAAAGAAATACAAAGGTCTTTCACTCAGTCTGTGGGGTTAGGTCAGTCATTACATCTCAGGCGGCACCAGCCCATGAAAAGACACATTTCACACAGACGCTAACAACATGAAACAGCCCAGTTCCTCTCCTACCAGCTCACTAGGTGAGCCACTCTAGGTGAGCTAAGTCATGCAATGCCCAAAGCCGGAAGTGGAAAGAACAGTAAGGACTTAGGAAAAGTCAGTATTACTGAAAAAATGTTGCATTACCAACAAGAAAGATGGCTGTGGCGATTCTCTGTTACCTAGTCAACATATGCAGGTTCCACAGTCTCTTATTTTCTAAGTCACTAAAGCACTCACCCCTGGTTTGGGCTTTGTTTGTGATGCATTTCTTTTGTGTTCTTCAGTTAACATGTGTTAAAACAAAACCCCCTCCTTATCTCAACAAATTCAAAGTACCTGAGGCTTTACAGCTTTTAATACCCAGAGGCACCCGCGCTCCACAAACACACACATCGACACTCTCCTGTTCTCCTGTTTGTTTTCCGAGACAGGATCAGACTGTGCAGCCATGCTGGCTGGTGTTGAGCCCTCTACAGCTCAGGCCCTCAGCCCACCGCTGTCCGGGCTCTAGAACCACACGTGTATCCTGCGTCCAGGGAAAAGAGAGCTCAAACTCAGGCCTCGGTGCTGCTCCGGTGTCTTCTTGCCTTGCAGTCCTCTCAAGGGACATATCTGGGACAGCCAGCATGTTCGAGAGCCACACAGAGCCTCCCCAACACTCCAACTGCACAGTTATGGGCAAATGAACACTTCCAAAAAGAAATCTCCACAGCTTCTCCTCACGAGCCAAGTACACTCACACTCTGGGGTCATGACAGTTGGGAATGATGTCCTGCAGGGTGGCCAGTTTTGTTCTTCCCTTGAAATGGCTTCTCTAAATAAACTGATATTTTAAAGGCTAAAAACTGAGCTGAGGCAAACTCAATGAAGAAGAAGGAGCCCTAGCAGAGGACGGCTGTAGAGTTCTGTCTGAGAAGGAAGTCGCCAACAGTGCTTTCTGCTGTAGTGGCTGCAATACTGATGGTAAGATCACTGTTGGAGCCCAGGTGGCAGACGGCTGTGGTCTGGATGTGGCCAGTCACAAAAGACAAAGACAAAGACTTCCGTCTGCTCTAGAGCTTGAGTCCCCATGTGCTGGATACAGCAGATAAGGAAGACTCCGGAAGCTTAGCAGCTTCCCCATTTAGTTATGGGTGCTAACAACAAAAAGAACCACCTTTCCTGACTAACTGATAAACAATGTTTACCTGCATAAGACATGATAAATAACCAGACTCTTCCAGCAAATGCCAACCAGCCCTGGACGTGGAGAAGTAACTTAAAATCTGATAAAATACTTAAATGATAAGTTACTCATAATCCATTTCAAAATTAAGACTTAGATTTCATTTCTTGAACTACATTTTCATAGAACATAACAACTAATGGAGAAGGGAAAGAAAAAAAAGAGAAAAGCAAAATATCCCTTGGGAACTGTCCAGTTCCAAATGTAGAGGTGCTGCTCATTAATCTCAGGGGGTGAGGTAGGGCTGGTGGGCGGGGAAGTGGTCTCTTAGAACAGTTAAGAAACCTACAAAGGCCTTTGTTTCCTAGAGAAAGGTTCAAAGAGACAAGAACAGAAAAGATACTGCAGGGAGACGAGCTCTCTAGATGGACAGACAAAGCCTGATAGCAGACAATGGGGCTCAGAGGAGAAAACAAAAGCCCGAAGACAACATCAGACAGGTAGGCGCTCCCCCGGTGAAAGTCCTGTGTTAGAATTACAGAGAAACCAGTGTTACACAATGCATTTTGCAAATTGTTTTGTCTGCTTAATGTAAAATAGTTAAGCTGCCCTTTCTTTAGAAAAGAGTTGGTTTATTTGGGGTGGGGGGAGCTGTCCTTTGTGATATTTTTGAAAAATACAGCTTGCCTGTTATAACACTTGGTCTGGCCTGCAGACCTGATGGGTTTAGAAGCAGGTGAGAAACACAGCTTTGGGACCATCTGTGGGGGAGGCTTGAACACAGAATGGGGAGCACGCTCCAATGGGCAACCTCAAGGCCCAGAAAGAGCAGCGCACACTGCCGCCTTCGCAGCTTCGCCCTGCCTGAGTCTGCTCTGACACCAGGTCCCAGCTTCCCCGACTGTCCAGTGTGGAATTAATGCCAGCCACTCTCCGGGAGCCCCAGGCCTTCAGCACCAGATCTGAACCTTGCGGCAGCCATCACACACTGTTCTCTGCTTCTGCAGCATGGCTAGCCACTGCAGGACTACCAGGCCCCGCTGTATAAGGCACTAAAATTAACTCCCTTTTATGACCAGGACTTGAGCCTCCAAGTAAGAAAGCAGTCCAGAGGCTGCCTCTGTGTGAGCCAATGGAGGTCAGAGTCTGAATAAGACAAGAGGGATTTATCCCAAGAGAACAGCAGAAAGAGAGTTCTTGAAATCCATGAAGGAAATGAAGAGAAATCAAGCAAACAGCAACAAGAAGCTGCATGACACAGAGAAGAAAAGCGAATCCTGCACAGCTGCACAGCTCACTGACACATAAACAGGAAACACACCACTTCGAAAAGTATACTAAGAATTGAGCCTTAAGAGTAGTCTCTTCAGCCAGGCAAGACGGTGCATGCCTTAATCCCAGCACTCAGAGAGGCAGAGGCAGGCGATCTCTGTGAGTTCAAGGCCAGCCTGGTCTACAGAGGAAGTTCCAGGACTGTTCCACATAAAAACCCTGCCTTAAAAACAAACCAACAAAAGAGCAGTCTGCTCCATGATGTCAGGCACATGCCTATAGCCTCAGAATCCCACCATTTAGAGCACCTGGAGCACACACAGCCTGGCCCACATGCTCAGGAGTGCACGGGCAGTGAGCCAGTCAGTGTGCAAAGCACACCACAGAAGTGAAGGAAACATGAGTCTGTCCTAGACTGCTGAACTCAAAGACAACAGAACAGGCACAACACCAGACAGAGACCTCAAAAGTTATCCTGTAGAAGTGATCAGTGACACACAGAGAATTAAAAACGAGCACGAATTAAATGAGCATCTAGGAATACAGCAGCACAGAGAAACAGGTCAGCACACTGACAATGAGATCAGCAGTTGCGCTAGTCTGAACGAAAATGGCCTCCGTAGGCTCAGAGAGAGTGGTGTGACCTGAAAGGGTTAGGTGTGGCCGTGCTGGAGGAAGCGTCCCTGGGGGTGGGAGCCAGGTCTGTGGCTCTCTTCCTGGTGCCTGACAACCCATGTGAGAGCTCTCGGCACCAGTGTGCCTGCACGCCACCATGCTTCCTGCATGGACCACCATGAACGGACTGCACTTTGCAACTGGAGGCCAGCTCCAATGAAATATTATCCTTTAGCAGGGCAGTTTGGTGCACGTGTTTAATCCCAGCCCTTGGGAGGCAGAGGTTAGGTGGATCTCTGTGGGTTCAAGGTCAAGTTTCACAATAGCCAGGGCTAAAAAGTTTTCCTTTATAAGAGTTAGCCTGGTATCTCTTCTCAACAATACAACCCTAACTAACAGAAGATTTTGTTTTTCTTTAAGAAAATTTCAGCAGGGAAACTGAGATTACTTTTATAAAAACACAAGAAGTGAAAATTTGTTGGAAATGAAAATTTAAGTGAATAAAATTAAAAAAAAAAAAAAAAAAAGGACAGTGGACACTATTGCCAATAAACTAAACTAAGCGGAGAAAAGTACTAGGGATAGAAAGTAAGACTGACAAACTGCTAAATTCAAATATCAATAAGTAAAACAAAATAAAAGAGTATATCCACCATGGTCCAATAACTCTGAGATATGATCAGGAGAATAGACCTAAACATTCATACGATAAAGGAAAGGGTTCAGACAAACACTAAAGGCATGGAATGATGGCAGAAAAAAAAAAATAGACATTCAGCTGGGCCTGGTAAAAGATGCCTTTAAACTCAGCACTAGAGAGGCAGAAATGGGCAGATCTTTGTAAGTTCAAGGTCAGCCTGGTCTACATGGTGAGCTACAGGACAGCCAAAGCCACATGGTAAGACCCTGTTGATATTCAAATGCAATAGCCATTTGGACTCCAAGTGGCTACAAACAGAAAAGAACCCTTCTCCAACATATAAAACAAAGAAACAATATTAAAAGTTTTTAAGGCAAATGTTAGCTCATAGAAAAGCAAGAACACAAAATAGCATTCGCTCCCTCAGCAGTAACCCTCAATGCCAGGAAAGTATGGGACTTTCCTGAGTATCAGGAAAGAGTATCAGGCCCTGAAGTAAAGAACTGTCAATCAAGATTGCCATTAGCTGCCTATGCTACTTTACCTGACAGAGAAATGGGGCATTTCAAGACCAGCATAAACTGAAGCAGTTTAAGACTGCCAAGCCAACACTGCAGCGGATGCTTAAAACACTGCACAAAGAGAAAGAAGAGAAAGTCTCCAAAACAAGAGCACAGGACAGAATAAGCTTCTTGAGAAGAAGAACTAAAAAAAGCAGAACTACACAGGACACATTACCCAACCTGGGATACCAGCAAAGTCTTTACACTTTGAAAAGAAAGTAGAGAACAAACAACAATCAATCAACAAAGTCACAAGAAAACATTAAATGTAAAAGTCCCCACCTTTAAAAAGATACAGACTGGCCAATTAGATAGCTAGGTCTAGGATTCTGCTGTTCCCAAGAAACATACTTTACTGCTAAGGACTCCCGAGAAACAGAGAGTCAGTGAATTCTACCACTGATGCACAAAACTGATATCTGCTAAAGCGGGCTTCCAACCAAAATCAGTCAGAATTGGTAAGGTCACTACATACTAATAAACAAACAATGAATGGTAAAGATCTACAATTGTGAACGCAGATGCACCAAATGCCTGGGCTCCCAATTTCAAAAGTAAGCACTACTGACCACAAAAACTGGATTAGGTGCATTTACAATATTTACAGTAGTGGCTGATTCAACCACCTCACTTTCATCTCCACATCATCAAAACTAAAACCAACAAAGGAAACTCAGATTTAAACCACATCACAGGCCAAATGTACTAAACAAGTGAGTTTACATTAAAATTTTAGGAAAATTTCAAATAACCTAATGACATACCTCAAGGACCTAGAAAAACAAGAATCCAAACCCAAAAGCATAAGTGCTGAAGTCAGAAACTAATAAAGATCAGGTAGAAATGAATGGAATGGAGACTAACTAATACAGATACAGATACAGATACATAGAATCAATGGAACGGAGTGGGTATTTGAAAAAAAACAAGATGAACAAATTCATAGCCAAGTGACCCAAAAGAAAAAGAAGACCCCATTAACCAGAAATGAGCAGAGTGGGACCCTGTCCCTCTCCTCCCTGGTCCCTGCACCCCTGTCTTTCTCTCCTCAATAAGAACCCAGAGAATCACAGTACTTTTAACATGTACATTCCACAGGCCTGGAAAATGTAAAATAAATAAATTTTGAACACATATGTCTTATATACATAACTTTAAAAGATCCATAACAATCTAGGAGTCTAAAATGGTGGTTAAGTTTACAAAAAAATAAAAAAAATAAAAAAAGCCTCCCAGCAAAGCTTAGGACCAGATGGATTCCCTGCCGAAACTATCAAACCATCAGCATTACCTGACACCAAAACTGAACAAGGAAGCACACATACATGTGTACACACCAAAAGAAAGAAAAGAAAACTAACGAATCATCTTACCAAGAACATAGAGGTGAAATTTCTCAATAAAATTCTTGCAAAATGAATTCAAGTACAGGTTAAGATTATACATCAGGACCAAGTTGGTTGCATTCCAAGAATGCAAGGTTGGTTCCATATACACAAATGAATAATGTCATGACCAACTATGCACTAGCTACTTTAGCTACTGTTACCTTAGAAAAGAATTGTGAATTTTTCCAAATAAAAAAATGAACAAAGAACAGTGAATAAAGCATATTTTGTCTTTCCTCAGTTGTCATTAAATGTAAAGAAATTAATAACTACATATTGATACAGTGATATTTTTAATAAAAACAATTTTATTAGCAGTTACAAATATGTACAGTTAATATATTAAACACTATTTTAATATTAAATGTAATCTTTTAATTTATCTATTTGTTAACAATGAACATTAATTATAATACACTAAGTATGTTTAGTTTAAATAAGAATTCATCAATACTCTATATGTGCAGATATAATCAAAATATGTTATAAAGTACAATAAGCCAACATAGAACACTACTAATTTGGCAGATAAAACTGGGTAGACATCACAAAAAAGTTGGCCTGTCTCCCTCTGCTTGGGCAAATAAAAGCTGGTAGCTGTAATTGGCTCAGGGACCAGAAATCCGTGCACTGGGTTAGATAGATTAGGGTAGGCATTCACAGCCTGCAAGTTTCCAAACACAATCCAGTGTGTTTCCACACCACTACCTGGATGTCAGGCAGCAGAGGAACAGAAGGATGAAAAGGGTTAGAGAAGCCAGGATAAACCACGGAAAGAGAAAGGAGGTGCAAGACTGAGGCTGAAGAGACACAGAGAAAACCCTAGCCAGAACTTGAGCAGTCGTACTAAGGTGTGTGTTGGAAAGCACAGGAAACCATCAGTGCCCAGCTGATGGCAAGAGAGAAACCAGCCCCCGAACCCAGGGTTCCCCTCACAGACATGTCACCCTAAGCCCACACAGCTGCATTACTTTGGCAGAAGCATCTTTGAGCACTTGCTCTGTGTGGGTCGTTTGTGACTACAGACTACATCGGGGGCCTTGTGCTTGCTAAAAGACTGTCCCTCGGAGCTTATCCCTAGCACCAAACATCTGACCCTTTTTAAAAACGTTTTATTGATTCTTTTTGTGTTTCACATCATGCACCCCATTCCCACTCATCTCCCCGTACCCTCATATCCTCTCTCTGGCCTTGCAACACCCCTAAAAAATTTAAAACACAAACAAACAGAAAATAAACAAACTAAAACAAAGCATAGGAAACAGCTCATCGTGGAAGCCACAGTGAGTCCCAGTGCGTCAGAGGACCCCTCTGTCCACGCATCTCCACTTGCAAATGTTCACTGCAGTGAGTCCTCAGTCTGGTGTGAGGCCTCTGGCTTCTGTGACACCATCAATACTGGAGCCTCACTGGGCCTCCTTCCAGTTATCCTGATATTGTCTTGTGTCATGAAGTTCCTTCAGCTTGGGTCAGCAGGACCAGCCCTTTTAAATGTCCCAACCCATTCACAGAAGATATAGATTTGGGGTAGGCCAATCCAAAGCCCTGGGTCTGGGTGGTGGCTGAGCTGGTCAGTCCGCCAGCTCTCCCTCATCTGAACCCAAGGATGCACTCTCCAGCACTGCTCCAGCGAGGCCACCAAGGCCGCCATCCGCACACACAATCAATCAAAATGTGACTTTAACTTTTTCTAAAGAAATACTTCCTTCAGAAAATCCCACATCATCCTAAGCAAAAGATGATGCGTGAAGATAAATTTAGAAATGTTGCAGGGTAAGAACGGCACTTTATGAGACATACTCCAATTTGATGGCTTTTTCCTTTGAGTAACTCTTCTATCAGTTGGTTTTCATTCTTTCAATAGTTACTTGAGAGAAGTGATTACATCCAGGGTCCTAGTGGGAGTCAGACCGACCTAGGGTGAGCAATGAAAAATGCTCTCGGTTTTGAAATCTTATACAGTATTGAGTTACACAGACATATATATATGTCAAAGCCAGCAATAGATATAAAATGTGTTTACATTATATGCAAATATTTCATTGTAATTAAATGCTACACCAATACTAAATGCAGTTAAGGAGTTATATGTGGGAATAGTGAGACAGATAATAGTATATGAAATTTACTTTAACAATAAAGATAAGACGGGGACAAATGAGGTGGCTTCTCTGTAGGTCACAATGCTTGCCCTCCACACCTGAGGGCTTGAGTACGATTCCCAGAACCCACAGCGGCTGGAAAGAACTACCTCCCAAAAACTACTTTCCGATGTCCACATGTATGTGAACACATGACACACACACACGTTATTTTTAATGAGATGGACTAGCATCTGACTGACAAGTAAGACAATCCAGCCAAATGCTCACAGAGGAATCTTGGTGTTGAGAACAGTGCTGAGTGATTGGAGTGTCGCAGCAGGGAGCTGGGGAGAGTTCCAAACGCAGCCTGTCCCGAGTGAGAACTACTCAGAAATCATGGTCTGCAGGAGACAGAGTGCCTGGGGGCCAACACTGGGGCGAATTCCAAAGAAGATGGAAAGATTCAAGGCGCTACCCAGTCCAGGTTATATGCAAGTCCTCCAGACTCCTCCATCTCTCCTTCCAGAACAATGATCCTAAGGCCCTGAAAGCAGCCAAAAAAGCCAATGTGACTGAGGCACAGTGTGCCAGGGAGCGAACTGAAGCTGGCTGACCAATGTAGCCTTCCACTGCGGTGAAAACACCAGAGGTCAGCAGGGTCTCTACACCCTGAGGTCAAAGAAAAAGAAAAGACAGAGTGTGACTAAGGAGGGCAAGGTAGTCCACAAACAAATCTGCAGAGGTGACATATTAAGTCTGAGCTATCATCTCACCTGTCTCCTTCTTTAACTTCACATACACAGGCTTAAGAACCTGTAGTATTTCACACAACTACAGTCACTTTCATTTTAGTGCGCATCCCCAAATCACATTAAGTTAGCCAAACTATAAGGAAAACCATGCTTTTGAACCAAAACAACTTAACTTTACACTAAAAGATGCTGATACTGAGCAAATGGCTAATCTATTCTTTAGTTTTCTATTAATGTAGCTGAAAATAATCAAGTCTAAGAATTGGCATTGGAAATAGCACTTTCAAAAAGTATAATATATACATAAGAAAAATGAGAGAAATTGCCTCTAAAGATTATAAAATCTGAATTATAAGAAAAATTTTAGTAATAAAAAAGAAATAGCATTTCCAAAGTAAAAGGCACACGGAAAAACTGTTCCAAAGTAGGAGCCACAGTTATGAAGGAGGAGGAGAAAAGGTCGCAATAATGTCCAATAGTTACTTTCTAGCCGTGGCAGCATAGACAGATACTTCCAAACCAGAAATACAACTTGAGGAAGGGAGAGCACATAAACTTGTACTTTTACCACATACAGCACACACAAAAAAGGAAAAAGCAGCAATCTATGAACAGAGGTGCACAGCTCAATGGCAGGGTATAGGCCTTGCAATGTGAAGCCCAGACTTTAATTCCCCACCAACACAGAAGAGAAAGAAAACAAAAATAATCTATAAACATGAGTCACACAAGAAAAGCCAGAAACTAACAAAACAGACAGACACATAGACAAAGCAGGCTTAAAGATACATTTATAACTGTTGCTCACACGTGGAAATACACTGTCCCGTGGAGTCAGGTTGGAACTTGGCTGGACAAGGTTGAAGTCTGACAGTTCTTGATAGCCTGTGCTCGGTCTATGATGGTGGACCCCGTCTTCGAAGCAGGGTGTCCTCTCTGAACCCTAAAACCCGCTCAGGTGTATCACATGGCCCTCAGGGAAGATCACAGGCCTGATACTCTCCTGATAAGAAACCTGCTCAGGGACCGTTTGTCCCTTTTACTTTGATGTTGGTTGTGGTAGTGTGTTTGTGTGTTTATCTACTTTTATTTTTGCTTTATTAAAGTTATTTATTTTCCTGTGTGTAGTTAGCCTTCTTGGGTTGTATTTTCCCTTCTAATATCTTCTATAGGGCTGGATTTGTGAGTAAGTACTGTTTAAATTTGTTTTTGTCACTGCATATCCTGTTTTCTCCATCTATGATTATTGAGAGTTTTGCTGGGTATAGTAGTCTGGGTTGACATCTGTGTTTTCTTGGGGTTTGCATGATATCTGTCGAGGGACCCTAGAGAAGATAATTAAGTCTCATTCAGCATGGCAAACAGAATAGACACCAGAGGCAGTGGAAGACAAAGAACAGGACAGGAGCCTACCATAGAGGTCCTCTGAAAGGCTCCACCCAACAGGGGATTAAAGCAGATACTGAGACTCATAGTCAAACTTTGGGCAGAGTGCAGGGAATCTTATGAAAGAAGGGGGAAACAGAAAGACCTGGAGGAGACAGGAGCTCTGCAAGGAGACCAACAGAGACAACAAATCGGGGCCCAGAGGGGACTGCAGAGACTGATGCACCGACCAAGGACCATGCATGGAGAGGACCTAGACCCCTTGCTCGGATGTAGCCCATGGCAGCTCAGTCTCCATGGGGGCTCCCAAGTGGAGCAGGGGCTGCTCCTCTCATGGACTCCACTGCCTGCTCTTTGATCACCTCCCCCTGGTGATGTGGTCTTGCCAGGACACAGAGGAAGCAGATGCAGATAGTCCTGATGAGACTTCATAAGCCGGGATCAGATGGCGGGAGAAGAGACCCTCCCCTTTCAGTAGACTAAGGGAAGAGGATAGGGGGAAAGAAGGAAGGAGAGTAGGACTGAGAGAAGATGAAGAAGAGGGCTACAATCAGAATATAAAATGAATAAATTGTAAAAAATAAATAAATAAATAAATAAATAAATAAATAAATAAATAGATAAATAAATAAATAAATAAATAAAGAAATAAAGAAATAAAAATTTAAAAAGAAGAAAAGAAAACCTGCTCAGCAAGCACCTGGGGATTCCTGGAAATATCCCACCCAATGCTGAGGAAATCTTATTGTTCAGCAGTGACCTACAATTGTTCTTGGAGATCTTCCGCCATCCACAGGATAGTTAGGTGCTATGTTCTCCATCTCTTGATAGGACCTTCTACTGCATGTAAAAGAGATGCTGAACCACTACGTGCAAATCAGGCATTCCTAGCACCCCTGACCTCACTGAGTCAAACACACCCACCCTCGAAAACCCTCCCACTGCTCAGTTTGTTAAATCCCTGATTTCACATGTAATAAACAAATGCAGGAGCTGCTTGCTGCACGATACCTCAGCTTTCCATCATGGCCGCATGAGATTCGCCATTTAATCAGGGGAGAGAGGGCTCATCTCCTCCCTGGAGAACCACCTCTAAATGCCCTGAGCTCTGCCGACAGGCAGCTGCCCTCCCGGGCTGCTGTGAGCTTCTGGGCTACTCTGGGTTTGACTGCTGGCCCGCTCTGCCATAGACCAGCATGTCAGCACCAGACAGCCTCTCAAGCCTGCCCCATTGCTAGACTGGTGCGGACCTCCAGCAAAGCGCCCATCGGCTACATTAGGCCACTGGGCCTGCACCTTGCCAGGCCCAGGGAGCCTACCAGGCACAGGCTTTGCCCCCACTCTCTTAACAGGGCTGTAACACTTTTGTACTTTACTGGCTTTTAGAGCTCCCAGACCTCGCGGCCATCTGATACTGTCAATCTCATTTAAGAGAGATAAATTGTAACACTCAGGGAAAAACTCTTTCCATACCCCAGTCCAGCACACAGGTGTCACCCTAAAGCGCTACAGTGGTTCCTGAGAAACCTAGAACCTCATATCTATCCAGAAGCCTGGGCCTCTGGGTGGTATTCAGCCTGGTGGAACCTGGCAGCAGCCACTCAGGAGAATGTCAGATGACAGCCACATCCCGAGGAATACCCAAGGCCCCAGAGGTCCCCCTAACAAAGCAGGACCACCCAGGCTGCCGCCAGATGGAGAATGACACTCTACTTACTTTAACCCTTCCATCAACTTACGATGGCCATCCAAATCATAATGTGAATGTGAGTCACCTCAATAACAGGAGGAAACACTGACATACCAAAGGGCTCACACATGTGTGTACACACACGAACAGACTTGAATACTATGTAATTGATTCTGGAAGGCAGTACTTGAAGAAGAGGGTTTCACACGAGGTTTCTGTGTGATTTGGAAGGGTACTCTGGGAAATACCAAAAGCCTTCTAAAACTTCTTTGTTATGCTTCATTTCACTTCAGGTCTACTGAGGAGGACACTAGCGAGCTTCTATTTAACAGCCACATGCACAAGCACACACTTCACAAATGACAGGGAACAGGGAAGAAGCAGAAGAGATAGAGGAACGAGGAAGGATCATTAGGACCCACACATCAGGAAGGAGAGAGGCTTGAGTGGAATTGAGATGACCGCAGTAGGAGAAGAGGGGCTGAGTGACTAATGGCTAGCGGAGAAGCCACAGGTCCACACAGAGATGGGAAGGAGCAAAGGCAGAGAGGGCATCTGCACCACTATGTCGCCAAAGGAAGTGCTCTTGGGTGGAAGACATGCAGTTCACAGCATGGCACAGGCACGGAATCCTAGTGTGTCCTCTAAGGCCCTTTTGTTTCCCAAAATCCCTCCAAATATTACAATAACAATATTATGTAGCATTTATTACAAAATAATATTATCATAGATGATAGGATAGGTGGTAATATTCAAGCAATAACTAAAAAGGGGCCATTTTGAGCTTTAAAGTGAACTGAACTCCTTTAGGAAAGTCTCAGAATCTAGTCAAGTGCTTCTCGGGAAATGGAGGCTACAATGATTTAACCTCCAGAGAGTAAAATTATACTCCCTACCCAGCCTTATTGTGAAATTAGTACTGAAAAGCTTCTAAACATGTTGGCAACCTTGCAGAAGCAAAAAATAAAGATACTGTCGACTGATAAAGTATTATCATATATGTGCTGGTCCAGGGCAGTTTTCCAAAACAAATAAAAAACAAAGAAAAGTTAATAATGAGCAAAACCAATAGAATTTAGCCATACCCAACAGACAAAAGACACAACAAGCCAAAATCTTTTCTGATCACAGAAGAACTCTCTTCTTAGCTGATACCTCAGGGAGAACACTAGACTGAAGAGCTCTGTGCCAGCTTGTCCCATTTGCAAGAATTAACAATGCCCATGATCACTTGGAACCAATGTTTCTGTGTACCATGACTATATAAACTTTGCCAAATCAAATGTTCTCCCCTCATCGACAAAAATTCTAAGTAACAAACTACATTGAGAAAGCAGGACTACAAAACGGATTGCTGGGCTGGCAGGCACAGATGTGTAAGACGCTGTCAGCAAGTCTGCCAGCCGTGCCTGCCTACAGTTTTCCAAGAATGGATGCAACTTCTATCTGATGCAAAATTAGTCTGGAGAGCTCTGTGTTCTTCCCCATTTTCCCCACTGCAAATACAATTGTGTTTGTGAGCAAGAGGACTATACATGAAATTTAATGCCCAACAACCTTAAAATGACCCTCAGTTTCCACTCCACTCCACTTGAGGGATCCAGTTCTTGCCTCTCAATCTCTACTGTGTCTTTCCAGCCAAGCTTATTCAGTTGGTTTTTAACATTTTAGGAAAAGGTGAAAACTTTTTCTTCATTTGAATAACTTCATTTGAATCATGTGTGCTGTGCCCTTCATGTTGTAACAGATACACATTCACAAATATACACTGTGTCCAATCTTCAGGACTCTTTAAACAATTACTTGTTTTAATTAACTGGTGTGTGATTTCATCGTATGAAAGCACTAGAACTAAGATCAAATGACTCTGCAAATCCTACTTTAATAATAGAATATGGTAATTCAACTGATAAATTCTTCCAGAGCCACAAATAATCAGAAACTGAAAACTATTAAAATATTATTTGCTCTGTGGGAATTACTTATTACGCGTTTACTCAACCATATCTGCTGAAAGACACAGAAACACTACCGAAGTTAATTTAAGGACTTACCAATTTCCCTTGCAATTCTGACAGCTTCATCTGCATCCTGTAAAGGCAGGAAATGAGACTCAACATTAATCCCATGAGGCATTGCACAATGTCTTTAGGGCAGTCATATATTGCACTACTGTCTCCTCTGATTCATTTAATGTTCAATTTTACAACCTTCTAACCCTTTTCATTCAGAGAAATGTAAAATTAATACCATAAGTGGAATGTAAATTCTCCTTCGTCGTTATTATATTAAGAAACTCAAAGCGGTTTGAAACGAGCTGGCAGGAAACATGACCAGAATTGCCAATGACTCGGTGCAGTTGCCGGAATTTAATGGCAGAATTTAGATGTTTACAATCAATACTGCATCGTAAATCAGATCATTAAAGCTTGTCTGCAGTCCCTTGTCTGTTTACACCCTGTGTTTTCCTGGGTTCTGTCAGCAGGGGGAGTTGATTGTCTATTGTTGAGTATTTCCATCAATTTTCTAGAAATAAGTAAATTTCCAGTATCTGTAGGAATTACCAATTGTAAAAAAAAAAAACAGACAAAACCCTTTTGTTTTCCGTTATCTTTTATTTTTAATCCATTTCTTTAGGTATCTATTTTATCTTTACAGTTATGTACATAAACTAAAATGCAATGAAACTGTGAAGAGAAAGAAATCTCAAAGCGAAGTGAGGGCTCCTTCCTGAAGACCAAGGTCAGTGTATACTAACCCAGACGTGTCCCTGACACTTGTCAACAGTGACACTTTAAAGCATCTAAAAGCTGCTCAGGCTAAGCCCCTCACACACCACGAATTCTCACCTGACATGTGCTGTGCAAACTCTATGCACACATTTTCCATGTAACAGTGAAGAGTCTGAGCTTCAGCCACCTTCAAGTCAATCACTTCTCTAGCCCAGTGACATGATGCGGGCACAGCCATTCCTAGAGCCACCAGTTGGTAAGTACACGGGGACTGCCACACAAGCTCAGAACACTCAAATGAAGAGCAATCACAACAGAACCCTCCCCCAACTAGGACCAGAGGAAATAACTGGTTCATTTATGCCAGTTAAAAAAAAAAGAAAGAAAAGAGAGAGAGAAAGAAAGAAAGAAAGAAAGAAAGGAAGGAAGGAAGGAAGGAAGGAAGGAAGGAAGGAAGGAAGGAAGGAAGGAAGGAGGAAGGAAACTCTTCCTTAAAAGCCTCAGCACCCAACACGATCCCTGAGTAAGGAGCCCGGCAGGGGAAGTTGTCAGAAAACTTTAATTTCCTTTCATTAGCCAGTCTGCTCCACAAATAGGTGCCTGTTAAGTTCAAAGCAACCCTGAAAGCAACATCGGTTTTAAGTCTTTTTTTACTCGAAGCAGTCACATCTGCTAATGAGACTTTCCAAATAACAATTGTTTTCAAGTCAGAGATAGAGCTCTACCTCCCCCAAAAAACAAGGTTTCCTGCCTTACCACACCTCGCTGTTTGCACCGACCCTACATTATCCAAATTTTAGCTTAAAAGAATTAAAAAAAAAAAAAATCCATGAAAGGGGTCATTTAAGAATGTACGTGGTTTCCACACACACACTGAACTGGAAGGTTCTTTGTTCCAGCTGGTGACAGTTATTGGAGAATGCTTGCCTTTAATAGCCTCTGTCAGGAAGTGTTAAACCTGCCAAATCGAACAATTAGTGCCTCTTAGACAAAATACAGGAAGAGTAAAGACTGAGGAGGACGGGCTTATAATCAGCAAGGAGGAAACTTTTCACATTTCAGCCAGTATAGAATGGTGTGTTTGCCAAAGAGGGTCTCAGAGAAATTAAAGTGCAAGCTAAAAGCATGGAGCTCAGGGAAAGCCAACCGTGCCCAGAGCCTATTTTTGTCATGCATTTATATATGCACATGACACACACATATGCCATGCTCCACATGTAAAGACAGTTACATTTATGTCAGCGAAACTCCTCAAAATTCCTTCTCTGCCACCAAACAATCTTAACTTTCAAATAAGGCATATGTTTAAGGTTTCCTACTATGAAATTCAATTTCTATAACATGAACTTTCAGGTAAAATCAAATGGCCCTAAAAATTATTTATTCTTTTGTCATTCATTGTGCCAAAAATGTCATTGAGGATCTATTATGTATTGGACATTATAAAACATTATTATCGTTTTCAAAAAGAAACTAAACTCACTCAGAACATTTAGTTTTACTATGGGATTCATAAGCTTACACTGGCAATAGCCCCTAAGTCAATGGTCCTACCATGACACCAGGAAAGCTTCTTACAGGTTATGAACAGAATAAACAACATTTAATAACGCTGTGAAAGATCCACTGATAGTTCAGAAAAACAGATGGTTTTAAGTCCAATAAAAACAGATCTAAAGGGAAATATAAAACACATCCAACCTGAGCCATCACCCCAGCAGTGGAAGTGTGACACAGGTAGGAGATCCCACTGAGTGTGTGACACAGGTAGGAGATCCCACGGAGTGTGACACAGGTAGGAGA
>NW_026591086.1:59566413-59573463 GCF_907164565.1 Psammomys obesus | reverse complement strand
CACAGGTAGGAGATCCCACGGAGTGTGACACAGGTAGGAGAGCCCACTAAGTGTGAACAGAGGTACAAGCTTAAGTAGCACTTCACAGCCAAAACAAACCATAGCCTCTATGCAAATAGCTGTAGGCATTTATCAAACCTGGATAGCCTGCCTCTCTTCATCCCCAAATTTTACCTGTAAAGAGTTATCCTATGGATACTTCCCTCACATGTATGAACAAAAACTTACAAAGACTATATGATTTTCAATTGTGACGTTCTGAGAAGTAAAACATCTGGAAAGAATTTAAAGGCCCTTCAACAAAGGATTAGCATACAAATGGTACAGTGATTGAAATGGCATACTAAACAGCCATCTAAAAGAATTATGATCCATGTGTTAGACACTAATCCAATAAATATTTCCTGGCAACAGTGAATGCAATCCAGCTCAGCGCTTCTAGAATCCTATCCATGAAGAGAAACAGAAAGTCAAGTGGACAAGCAGGTCAACTGAGAACTGACATCAACATCTCAGGGAAACAGGGAAGTGGGTAATAGGGAAAACTTGTTTTAGATTATCTGAACAGGACCTTCCTGAAGCAAAATTTGAAACCTACACATATAAAAGTTCAATGTAGTAGGAAAACAAAAAGAGAAAGGATGTTCAACAGAGAACCAGCGTACAAGGAAACTTAAAAGGAACTTAGTGTGCTCTAGAAACAGAAAGGGACCCAGAAGACAAGCTAGGGTGGAAGCATGGCCACTCCTGGCCGGGCCTTCTGTGATGCGCTCTAGAAACCCAATGGCTCTGATCCTATACAGGAAGAAGACAGTGAACTGGGTGGGCTTTCAGAGGTCAGTTCCCACAATCTACCCAGCAGCAGCCTACCCTGTATGGTTGAACTGCTGATGAAGGCGCCGAAAGATATCCATGGAGATAGATTAAAAGCTCGGGACCCCCTCACAAGCTGTGCAGGTGGGGACTTCCACTTAATGCTTTACACCCTTAGAAGCACAGTGACGTTTTCCCGTAAAAGTTATGACTTTATCCTCCATGATAATTTCATGGTTTAAAACCAAAAGCTGCCCTGCTTAAAGTTGTTGTTGTTGTTTTTAATTATGTAATAACTGTCAAGGCATTAAATGTTACCAAAACAAATGAGAAACTGTATGGTATGATGATAGATGCCTGTAAGTATGTACAGGGGGTTGAGGCAGGAGAATGGAAAATTCAAAGCCAAATCATGTCTCAAGAGTCCAGAAATAAGTCAAAAAAAAAAAAAAAAAAAAGAAAGAAAGAAAGAAACAAGAAAAGTTTTCTTAAAATGTTCTATGACATCCCACTGCTTTGTTCAGAACAAAGCTCTGAGTCCTTAACTTGGTGTCAAGGCTTGGTCAAGCCTGCCCACCACACCCACCAGCCCTCTTCGCTAAACCCCAGGGTGTCCCAGCCTGTCCTGAGCAGCTGGCTCAGCTCAGAGAGGAGCTCTCTTGTCTTCTAGTCTGCTCTTACTGAGACTGCTACCTGCAAGCCCTGAACACACAGACAGGAAACAGGCGCCACCCAAGCTCTCAGGGACCCTCCAGGAGAGCAGCCAGACCTAAATGTAGCTTCTGAGACAGGGTGTGTCTGTGTAGCCCTGGCTGCTCTGGACTCACTGCACACCGGGCTGGCCTCCACACCACAGCGCTCCACCTGCCTCTGCCTCCCCGAACGCTGGGATCACAGGCCTGTGCCACTGCGCCCAGCTTTGTTTTATATTTTAACTGATTTCCCTCATACCAGCCCTCTTTGTGCTAGAGCAGGAATACGGCTTTAATTATTTCTTCATTTATTTACTGACTTTGCAGGTGGGATGCACGCACGCTCAGAGGACAGTCTGTCGGAGGTGGTTCTCTCCTTCACATGGGACTCTGGGAACCAGGCTTGCTTCAGGCGCTTGACCATGCAGCCGACCCATGAGTACTGTTTTCTTTTGTTTCTTTTGTTTTCTCTATCTTGCCCCTTGGGTGAGAGAAGGGTCCTTTTTAAGCCCACACTGCCTAATTTAAAAGCTCATTTAAATATATTTCCAGTCTGCTCTGTGGTATAAATGAGTATTACTATTGTTTTTTAAGGACTTATTATTGTATATAAATGTACGTGTGTGTGTGAGAGAGAGACATGTGAAAACGCAGTCTAACTCATGAATACCAGAGCAGTATTTACATTGAGAACATACTGTTGTTTGGCATCTCCAGGGTGTGGCTGAACTTATTTGTTTCTTTAAATAAATTATCTTATCTGACATGTTTGTGTGCATGCCACATGTGTGCAGGAGCCTGTTGTGGTCAGGAGGGGTGTTTGGGCCCCTGGAGTTGCAGGCAGTGACCGGGCACTAGGAAACTCTCTCAGGTCCTCTAGAAGAGCAGCAAAGGCTCTCAGCTGTGGGCTCTCCCCAGCCTCCTGCCTCTCTCTGTTGTTTCTGCTGTTCTCTGATAATTAATAGAGGAATGCATATAGCTTTGTCATATAGGTGATGCAGAATCAACCGTAATTCCCACCAGTATCTCACAAGCTCTTCTTCTACCTCTAAACCACCGTGTGACAGGGAAGGGTGGTGTCCCACACACTTCCAGAGTCCCACCTCTACTCAAGGAGCAGGCCCTCTTCCTAGGAGACCCTATGCCGATCCACTTCACAAGAGAGCATTTACTGTACAGACGGAGTTATCAGACATGCTCTCTGGAAGCCTTGGATCCCTAGGGAGACTGCTATTCAATGGGAAGGCAGTATTAATCTGAATTGTGGCACATCAGCACTGTCGTGATTAAATAAGATTCAAATGAAGCTCTCAAAAGGCCAAATTCATTGTCAGGAGGACAAACAAACAAAAACACACAACAACTTCTAACTAGTGCCCACCTCTACACCAACAAAGAAAAGGGAGGCCAGCGTGTATCCACTGACGGCTGACGATGACAGCACAATCTACTCTGCCAAGCTGTGGCCAGGCAGTAAGACAGGGTGTGCTTTTCCTGGAGGCTCAAACCAACAGTCTGCAGCCAAGACCAGGTGAGGCAGCCTATGCTTGCCATCCCAGCCTTCCAGACACAAAGCAGGAGGATCAAGAGCTTAGGACTCCTATGAGACACTAGGACAGAATAAATATTAAATAAATAAAACTTGCCTCCAAGCCCGCTGGGGGACATTCCTTGTACCTCGGTGACTGAAAACTCAACATTTTTGCTGGATCTTAGATGTCAATCACCTCACACCCCCCCTCGCCCTAAGCTTCAGAAACTACCCAAGGCTCATAGCTCTGTGGGTTTCCTTCCTAGAGCAGCGTGCCAGCACATGGGAGCACACTATCACACCTCAGAGCCTGGCTGCAGCTTATACAGGATGCCGAGAAAGGCACGCTCAGGGGTCTGGCTGCACTTTCTCTTCCTTCCTCCTTCCTTTCTCCCTTTCTCTCTTAAGACAGGGTCTAACTATGCAACCCTGGCTCACATGGGACTTGCTATGCAAACCAAGCTGGCATCAAACTCGCAGAGATCTCCTGCTTCTGCCTCCCGAGGATGATTAAGGGCGCGCACTGCCACATGAGCTTTCTCTGATGGCAATTCACATCAGTATCCTTACATGCAATGTCTTCTCCCTGCTCATAGTTTATAGCACTGAAAACAACCTGACTTAAACCAGTCTATTTTTTCACATATACATAAACAATTATATTTCTCACAGAATCTTTGACTGAAGACACACACCATAAAGATTTAAATGAAAGTCTCTCACCTTCACTACTCCATCAAAACCAGGGATTGTGTTGACCTTTGCTCTCTTGGCTAATAGTTTGCTTTCTATCTTGTCACCCATGGCTTGAATAGCATGAGTATCAGGCCCAATGAAAGTGACGTCTTCTGCTGCCTGAGAAGAAAAACAAGTTGACACTTAAAACATTGTGATATAAAGTCACAATTTTTCTCAGAGGAAAAGCTCATTCAGGTATGTGCAATTACATAACTATATCTTTAATTATTATTATTTCTGTAGCCAATGTTAAAGTAAGGATGGGAGCCAGCATATCAGAATGTAAATTAGCATATTGCGTTCCAGCTCAACAGAGCACAGAGAAGTAAGGCAAAGCTGGGCCACCAAGAGCACAGCAGTGGAGACTACCACTTGATGTGACCAATATTTTGTGAAGAAAACAATTGACATAACACTGTGCTTACCTGGAACATGCTCTCACTAAATAAACAGTAACTCCCCTTTCAGTGGCCTTATTAATCTCTGTATCCTCATTGTCTTTCACACAGTGCAACAGAACACAAACACCACGTTTATTAAACACCAGCTGTGGGCCCATCTTTGAGCTAAATGCAATGACCACACAGACACCAGCAAACTCAAGGAACACTGATAGATACCTGTAACTCAGAAAAAGAAAGCCAGGAATGTTTGCCTTCTGTATGTACAAAAGGTGTATCCAGAAGATGTGGGGATTCGACATGAACAAATATGGTTTTAATTAAACGTCAGCCTGGGAGCTGGAGAGGCAGCTCAGCGACACCTGCAACGTGGGTTCCAGGAGGTCTGCTGCCCTCTTCTGACCTCTGCAGGCACTAGGTGTGGACACAGTAACAAAGCAGAAACAATCATCTGGTTTCCCCTCACATCCACCTCCCGTGTTTACATCCCGCTCGTTTTTAAAATGCTCATAGAGGGACAGTGAGGTCCTCAGTGCCACCAGAGCACAGTCTAGGAAAGTAAGATGGGGTCACAGGGTCAAGACCTGAAGCTGAGCACAAAGCAGTATGCATGCTGGGCACCACGGTGAAGGACGGTGACCTGACCCTCAGGGCCCGCCGTGAGGCATACGCCACAGGGCGTCACGCATCTGCATCGATGCGCACAGAACTCTCGGGGAAGGGACGCCATTCTTTTTCTAACCAGAGTAACTACACAGCGTAGCTTGGACGGCCTTCCAAAACTGCCCAAGGAAAACTAAAGCCTCCCAGAAAAGGAAGTGGAAGTATAATCGATGAGGAAAGGGCTAGGTAGAAAGACACATACCTGGAAGATTACAAGTCAGCTTGGCCTGTACAATATGAGATAATCCAGTACTCATGTCCAGAAGTTATAAAACAAGGAAAACTGGGCTTCTAGTTGCCCAGAAGTATTAGATAGTGGAGTAGGTTAAAAACTGTCATTGAAGTTTGGCATGATGGTACACACCTGTCAATCCAAAACTTAGGAAACTGAGGCAAGAGTAAGACAAATTCAAGGTTAGCCTGGGCTACACAGTGAGACCTTCTCTCAGAAATAAAAACAGAGTACAACTGAAATTACTCAGAGACAAAATACTGGAAACCAATGTCTTTACACTCAAGATGACTATTTCTCCTCCTGCCCAAAAGCAGACAGAAGAAAAGAAAACTCAGTTTTGGTCCATTTTGGGGGTGGCCATGTGGAAGCAAGTGACCTGCCAGTCTGGCTGAAGTAAGTAAAATGATGAGAGGGAGGAAACTGCCTTTCCTCTTCTTCCTGGGTTTACATCTGTTGTACGGACTATAAAAGACAAACTGATTGAAGAAAAGCATATGGGTGTTTGTGATCTATGCTGCATATGTCACACAAGGCTGTCTCCACAAGGAAATGAGAGCCAAAGGAACAACGAAGTGTGGGTGTTCTGTTGGAGGGTGTTATCTGCGAGTCTGGGTGCTGGGGAATGGACACAGTGCCCTGTATCTGCTTTACAGACACTCTCACCAAACTGTACATAGCCCAGTATGCACAAAGCTTTGGGGGTTTACAGAGGTTTGCTGAAGTCTGATAAAGAATGGTCAGCTGTGTAAATGGCCAGGCAGGTTATGAGCACGATGTCAGAACTAACTGGGAGAAGCATAGCGAAGCCTGCCTGCCTTGTCTGGCCATCCCTGCACTTCTTATGTAAAGACCTACTGACCTACTCAAGAAGAGATGAGCAAATCTCCTCAGTTTTATGAATTGCTTCTCAGGAGATGGTAGGAGAAGGCCAGAGAGAAACTTCTGTTTCTACTGGTGTCTCCGATTCTTTCCACTTCTAATACCGAAGATGTCACATTTGGGTATAACATGTCCTGAACCCTATCAATAATTGCATAAAGCACTAAACTGAGTAGTTCACTATCCAGAAGTTGTGATAAAATGAGAACACTAGCATAATAAGCCAGAGAGGTCCACAGGGTGCCAATAACACAGGAAACCAATACCTACAATCATTCATATTAAGAACTGTAGAACTCTATGTAAGGAATCTCTTTGGCCATACCAAATGTTCATAAAATACAATTCCATCCATGTTTTTAACTAGATTTAGCAGAACCTTCTTTGAGGGGAGAAAGATCTTACACAAAACTACAAAAACGTAAAGCACATGGAAATACGTCTGGACTGCGTAAGGAGAGTGCGTGGCAGCCTCTGCCTGCCAGGGACCTGTGTCTCCACCGGAAGAAGCCACAGTGACAGGGCAATACTCTATGCACTTCTGCATTCCAAGCTGCAACTCTCTGGACAGGATGCAAAGGCAAGAGGCAACAATCACACTTCACACAATTGTCTTTGCCAATTCTCATTTTACCTGCTAAGCTACATGATTTTGTCATCAGTGCTGCTTTAAAAGGCGGATGTAATCAAGCAATCAGAATGCCCACACAAAGAGCTGAAGAGATAACAGAAATGAGAACATCCAAAACACATTATGATTACAAGCAAGACATGATTAACAGCAGCCAGGCGACCTGTGCCACTGATTAACCAGACTTTCCACATGCATTCTAATCTAAAAGAAATTACTTCCTCCAAAATGCAAAATGATCCACCAAAACGCTCACATCAGGTATTTAGTGACTATTCTTTATCCCATGTAACACAAAAGAGAAATGGTCAGTAAGCACACCAGGTAAGTTCTCAGACAAAGGTTTGTGTGAGGCAACTTCCTTTTTAGCAATGTGTTTTCGAAGTACTCTCTAGGTTAGAATCCATATATAGTTAAGGAAAATGTCACCCCAGACTCTTGGCTCCCGTAATACTATAATCAAAAAA
>NW_026591086.1:59548049-59566403 GCF_907164565.1 Psammomys obesus | reverse complement strand
CTCTCTAGCCCTTGCTGCTCTGACTTCTGCCGGATGCTGGCACTGCCGGCATGAAGCTGCTAACTGTTCTGGCCAGGACATCCAAGGAGGCAGCCCCTCCACGTGCAGTGTTGGTGAGCAGACATGGGTCCCTCATGCCGCTCACCTGGACGACCAGCGCACAGCCCAGGTACTCTCACTCTCCGCTTTGCCTGCCACCCTCTCTCCTGCTCTTCTGCCCGTTTCCAGGCTTGTACAAGACGTGGCTATCATGGACAGGTCTGTGGTGTGTGAGCAGGGATATCAGGAAGCAGGAAGACCCCCAGTGGATGCAGGAAGGGCAGTGCAGGGAGAGCAAGCGAGAGAGCTGAAGCACGCTGAGGCTTTGTCTGTGCTACACATTTCATACACTTTTCACAAGTCTCCGTCCGGTGGCCACAGACACAGGCAGTGACTGACACAGGAGCCGAGTGACCCTGAGTTCTCTTTTCAGGTGCTTCTTCACCTGAAAAGAGAAAAGATTATATCCACCCGCTGGGCTGTTTTGGACAGCAAACACGTTTGTGCACGCTGAGTGCTTGTGCCTGGCTCCAAACAGTCACAGATCTGAAGGGGCAAAGCCTCATCCAGCTGTAGTGTGAACACAATCAACCTTATTTTGCTTGCACTCGTTTTATATAACCTCATTATTGCCTTTTCATCTTTCTCTACAATTTTTTATTTACTACTGCCTTTAAATGTTATGATAAACAGTAAGGATGGCAGGAATGATAATTTCTTAAAAAAAAAAAAAAAGAGTATACACTACCAAATCTAGTTCCTTGGGGCCTATGAGACGGCTAATGAGACTGGGCAGCCAGCATGACAATCTAGGCTCAACCCTGAGACCCACACAGTGGGTCCTGTGACCACGCCCACACTCCCGCACACACAGTAAATACACGTAACAAGAAACAGGGGCCAAATTAAAACTCAAAGGCATATAGGCTCCCAGGGTAAAATTAACAATTAACAAATAAGAATGGCACACAATACTCTCTTAAAAGTCATATATAAAAATGTGACTGTTTTCAGGCAAAAATAATTTAATAGGTGATAGAGAGCACAGCATTATTAAAGTCTTTCAAATAGGTGTGATTAGTTTGATGTGCATAACAGAGAGATTGACTCTCCAAAAGTCTGCGCCCTTTTGAGGGACAGATATAAGCGATTTTATTGCAAGGGTTACTGATGACCACTGAGTGCAATAGTAGGGCCACGGGAACTCGAGGCCTAAGAAAACAGCGCATGTGGAGGAGCAGTGAGGGCGGCTCGGGATGGCCCCTCTGGGAAGCTGTTCTCAGCACGTGGCCCTCCAAGGCCACCCAGCCATCTTGGCACAGCATTTGTCCAACTGTTGGAGTCATAATCGCTTTCTGGCTTTAAAACCTGACAATGCTGGCACGCTCTGACACCTGCAAGTGGCATCAATATTTTCCTAATTAAAATTTAAGAATATTAAAACTGCATATATTTAAAAAGAATAGCAACTTAATGCTAACAATTAAAAATAACATTTATGACACACTCATTAGTAAAAGTGGAAATGTTTTGCATTTTGAAACCCTCTCTAACATCTGGCTTAGTAGAAGACACCTGACTCTCTTATTTGGCTTCTGCATTGGATTTAGTTGGGACAGGAATCACACAGACACTAGAAAACTCTGCTGCCCAATCCTGAAGATGAAGAGGAGGAAACTTACGCCACAAAGTTTTCGCCACAGGATCTAGCAGGACCTTAGAGGCCCTAAGGCACCCGGGGCTCACGAGAGCCAGCATGACCCACATTCATTTTCCTCACAGCACTCATCGTGGTCCCTGGCTCTAACTCACTAACCTCCCAAACTCAAGAGCTCAGGTCCCGGCTGTAGTCGCTGCCAAGGATAATGTCAGTACTAGACATGAGCCAGTGCCACCTCCCAGGACAAGGCACATTCCTGGATGTTTGTGGCTAATCTAGTTCTCACCTGGCTTGCCTAAAATTCTCCCACAGCATGTACCAAAAATGGAGCATTCCACTGAGAAAGAACTGTCCACAACAGCTCTGCCCTCCGGCTTTGCCCTCCGGAAACAGAATCTCCTGTAACACTTCAGCCCGGGAAAGCAAATGAAACCCCGGATGTACAGGACAGAAGAGAAAGTCTGGGGTCCCCTAGCTGAAGTGGGAAGTAAATTCAACTGGGATCTCTTTCTAAGCCTCGGGGATCAGACCTGTGCTTGTGTTTATCGGGCCTTGCAGTAAGCACCAAGTGTGCACTCCCTGAGATGTTCCCGACCGCTCTCCCGGCTGGGTCATTCAGGAGCACCTGCAGACCTGGGCAGCAGCAGCAGCCTGCCAGACCTGAGTCACAGCACGCTGGGTCCCTGCCAGCACTGTCACCAGTGCAGGTGGCATTTCTGCTCTGTCCATTCCACCAGGATGAAGCTGAAGTAAATAAAATAATGGTCTCTCTGCAAGTCTGTTACGGACTGAAGCATTCCACATAGATTCTTACCTTGGCTAGATGAATGCAAGTTTCACCTGTTTGGTTCCTAGCAAATGCACTTGTGTGTGCGCACACACACACACACACACACACACACACAGGCAGACAGATATCAGTTTTTCTCAACTGCCTCAAGAGTAAACAGTTATTCTGTGAGACTAAAGAATTAATAAGAATATGGTAATATTGAAAAACTAAACACTACATTTCTCAAATATGTATTCTATTAAAACTAAAACACAAATGAATCAAAATTCAATATTTTTGTATGTGGCAACTAGCTGGCCCTGGAGACGGTGCTAATCTTCATCTGTTCTAATCCAAGCCTACTTGGTGGCAGCACAGCACGGAGAGCGCTCTTGGCGGAAGCGGCTTGCCAGCATGGGGTGGGAAGCATCAGGTTTTAATGGAATACTGGGACTCAGTGCCTATGCTTTAAGCTCCGGGCTTTTGTTGTCGCTCGCTCAGGCTTTTATTTTTATTTTTTAATATATTTTATTTATCCTTCTCATATATTACACCCCAAACAGTTTCCACTCTTCCGGGTCCCCTCAGCTTCCCTCTCCTCCAGACCCACTCCTCTTGCCTCCCTTCAGAAAAGAGCAGGCCTCCCATGGGTACCAACCAGCAACAGCAAGCTAGTTACCCTAAGTCCAGGCACAATCCCTCCTATCCAGCAAGGCTGGACAGGCAACCCATTAGGAGGAAAAGGGTCCCTAGAGCAGGTGAAAGAGTCAAGAGCCGCCCCCACTCCCCCTGTTTGCTTATGCTCTGGAAGCACCATGTACTATACATGCATATAGCACAGGCTGGCCATCAACTCCCAACAGTCTGCCTGCCTGAGCCTTCTGAGTGCTCAGAGTCCAGGCAAGCACTACTGTGCCCAGCTGCATGAAGCTATCAAACAGCTGGGCACAGGGAGTGGTGCCTGACCGTAAGAGCTGACATCCTCCAGGATCATGTCCTTTGTGTGGTCCTCCTCTGGTGGTTAACACCATCCTGGCACACCTGGAGCATCCCATTTGAGTCAACTTAGTTTCTGTTCCCTAGCAATTAAAAAGTAACAAACCATTGTACTGCTTCTGTTCCTGAACATATTAACTATAAGGGATGGAGGACGGTGGCACTCACACCTTTAACAACAGGGGAACAGATCAAGAACATTGGCTAAAACAAGCTGGTGCTGGACCTGGAAGAAAGTGCTAACATCTCCAGGCTTACTACATCCCCAGATGAGGGACCACTGAACCCCACACATCCTGTGTCAGCTGGCAGCCCAGAGCACAGGACATGAAAACACACTGAGGCTCCTATTATAAATTTTCTTAAATGAAAGACTTCAGACACAGTCAAAACTAGACTTTACACTGCAATGGATCCCTAGGTACCAACCACCCAGCTTCAGCAATCATTTTAAAACTAATTTTAAGTTTGTATTTCAGCAGTACTAAAACCAACTGAGCCTTCTAAACATGACGTCACTGTAAGTTAACAGCAAGCGCTGAAAAGATCATGCTTCACCCTATCATTCACATCGATACTGCAGGAACATAACCAGTTCTGCTGCCACAGCACACTTCCTGCAACCTACGGCCTTCTCATCCGTAGTAACATGCGCAGAGCTGCCACTCGCTAGTCAAAACAACTCCTCACAAATAAAGCACTGTGCTTAAGAAACACAGCACGCTCCCTTTAGCCTACAATACGACCTTACTTCTCTTACCATCCACACTCTGAGTGAGGATTGATCATCTTACCCAGGGTCCTCTTTCTTGTTTATCTTCTTTAGGTGTACAGATTTTAGTATGTTTATCCTATCTTATAGGTCTAGTATCCACTCATAAGTGAGTATATACCGTGTGTGTCTTTCTGCTTCTGGGATACCTCACTCAGGATGATCTTTTCTAGATCCCACCATTTGCCTGCAAACTTCATGATTTCCTTGTTTTTAATTGCTGAGTAGTATTCTATTGTGTAAATGTGCCACAATTTCTGTATCCATTCCTCAGCTGAGGGACATCTGGGTTGTTTCCAGCTTCTGGCTATTAGAAATAAAGCTGGGTATGATGATCAATCCTCATTCAGAATGGCAAATGAGAGAGAGAAAACAGGAAACAGGACAGAAGCCTGCCACAGAGGGACTCTGAAAGACTCTATCCTGCAGGGTATCAAAGCAGAGGCTGAGACTCATAGCCAAACTTTGGGCAGAGTGCAGGGAATGATATGAAAGAAGGGGGTCATAGAAAGACCTGGAGAGGTCAGGAGCTCCTTAAGGAGAGCAACAGAACCAAAACATCTGGGCCCAGGGGTCTTGTCTGAGACTGATACTCCAAACAAGGACCATGCATGGAGATAACCTAGAACCCCTGAACACGTGTAGCCTGTGGCAGCTCAGTGTCCAAGTGGGTTCCCTAGTAAGGGGAACAGGGACTGTCTCTGACATGAACTCAGTGGCTGGCTCTTTGATCACCTCTCCCTTAGTGGGGAGCAGCCTTACCAGGCCACAGAGGAAGACAAAGCAGCCAGTCCTGATAAGACCTGATAAACTAGGGTCAGACTGGGGGAGGGGTATGGGTAGAGAAGAGGGAGTGAGGGTGTGGTTGGGAGGGAATAAAGGAGGGGGCTACAGCTGGGATACAAAGTGAATAAACTATAATTAATAAAAAAATAAATAAAGTTTTTTAAAAACATCCACATTCAAACAACCAACTAGTGGGTGAAGAACTGAGAAGCTACGAAGAAGCACACGCAGACAGTACAGTTCACCACAGGAAGGCTGAGCACACAGACACACACAAAGAGCACACCCTTGACTAGACACACACGCCAGCATGCCAAGCTCTGTCTCTAATCAGTGTTCCAAGAACCTGCAACCTTCTTAGACAAGGTCCAGTCCACAGCAAAGGCCTGGCATTGTCTCATTACTTCTGCTTCTTTGCTGGTTTTAGACAGCATGCACTTAAAAGCTTAATTTTAGAATGAACGTGGGGCTGGCCAGGAAAAAGCACCAGCCGCAGACAAAAGTGATAATTAATGTTACTGCATTTAATCCAGTGAAATCTTCAACTTACTACTTTCACTTGAAAATATTTTCTACTGAATTCCAAAATTAGGGGTTAAATACAAAAACAGCAATAAAAATCAGTTCTAACAGAAAAGAGAGTTACTATACAATAGTACTAAAATTAAATATAAAACACAACACAAAAACACAAGATAATTCTCAAAGTGACCTTTCTACATTGGTTTCCAGAATTTCAAACTTTAACTCAGCAACTAAAAGCGAGCTCAGCAGTGACAGCCTAAAGCCTCTAAAGTGAAAGGGTTAAAAAGCACTTCAGGCTTCTAACAACCAAAATCTGCATATAATGTCTGAGACAAACAAATCGCAAATACTAATGAGAGAAAAAAGATACATGTTCAAATAAGTTAGGAGAGAGAATTATATTTGACTCCTCCAGCCAAAGGCAAAATTTCTAAACAAATTAAGAAATATTTTATGTTGAAACATATCTCATTTTCTATATGGTCTATATTGTTTGTTTCTAGATTATCACATAAAGTTTTGCACTAAAGTCAGAAACCACATTATTTTAAAATTTAATATAAATATCCACATACACCATTCACCTCTTTCTTTAACCCAAAGTAAAATAACACAATAACAAAAACCCTAAGCTCACCATGACTTACAAACTGAGAATTCCTCCCTCACACAATGTAAAGCATCTTTTCAAAGCTTCCCTGCATGTCAGGAATACAACCGGCCTTCAGCCTCTTCTTTTATTATTATTGTTGTTGTTGTTGTTGTTGTTGTTATTATTATTTACATTTTATTAACTCTGTATCCCAGCTGTATCCCGCTCCCCCATTCCCTCCCAAGCCCTCCCTCCCTCCCTCATCTCCTCCCTGCCCCTTTCCAAGTCCACTGATTGGGGAGGACCTCCTCCCCTTTCATCTTCAGGACTGGCTGCCATGGCCTCCTCTGTGGCCTAGCATGACTACTCCTCCCCTGGGGGGTGGGGAGGTCAAACAGCCTGCCATTGAGTTCCTGTCAGAAATAGTCCCCGTTCCCCATACTATGGGAAACCAATTGGTTACTGAGCTACCACAGGCTTCATCCGAGCAGAGGTTCTAGGTTATATCCCTACATGGTCCTTGGTGGAGTGTCAGTCTCAGAAAAGACCCTGTGCCCAGATATATTTGGTCCTTGTGGAGCTCCTATCCTTTCCATGTCATACTAACTCCCCTTTCTTTCATATGATTCCCTGAACTCTGGCCAAGGTTTGGTTATGAGTCTTAGTATCTGCTTTGATACACTGCTAGGTAGAGTCTTTCAGGGGCCCTCGTGGTAGGCTCCTGTCCTGTTACTTGTTTTCTCCTATGTCCAATGCACCTCCCATTTGTCTTTCTAAGTGAGGATTGATCATCTTACCCCGGGGTACTCTTTCTTGTTTATCTTCTTTAGGTGTATAGATTTCATTATGTTTATCATATCTTATATGACTATATGAGTGAGTATATACCGTGTTTGTCTTTCTCCTTCTGGGATACCTCACTCAGAATGATCTTTTCTAGATCCCACCATTTGCCTGCAAATTTCATGATTTCCTTGTTTTTGATTGCTGAGTAGTATTCCATTGTGTAAAGTGACAACACATGCTGGAGAGGTTGTGGAGAAAGGGGACCCTCCTCCACTGCTGGTGGGATTGTAAACTGGTACAACCACTTTGGAAGTCAATCTGGCACTTTCTCAGACAATTAGGAATTGCACTACCTCAAGATCTAGCTATACCACTCCTAGGCATATATCCAAAATATGCTCAAGTACACAACAAGGACATCTGCTCAACCATGTTTGTAGGAGCTTTATTTGTAATAGCCAGAACCTGGAAACAACCCAGATGTCCCTCAGCGGAAGAATGGACACAGAAACCGTGGTATTTTTACACAATGGAATACTACTCAGCCTCTTTCCAGCAGTCACTGCTAAGGACTTCGAACATGGACTTCTGATCTCTAGTAACCTGCAACACAGTCCTGCTGTGATGCTGGCCTCCAGGGCGACCAGAAGAAACTGGAAGTCTACAGTGGCCCATGTTACTGAACCACACTGTTGGAAGGCTAGACAGATTCAGTTCATTTCTCCCTCTAGGCAGCAGCTCTCAACCTAAGGGGCAAGACCCTTTTTGGAGTCACATATCAGATGTTTATATTATGATTCATAACAGTAGCAAAAGTACAGTTAGGAAGTAGCAATGAAGTAATTCTATGGGTCACCACAGCATGAGGAGCTGTATGGAAGCATTTCTCAGCATTAGGAAGGCTGAGAACTACTGCCCGATGGCGTCTTCAACCTGCAGTGGGTCTGGGGACACAACCATCTTAAGGCAATGAACCTCTGTTAGTGTTCAAGAAACAAAGAGGAAACTCACAGTGACAGAACACTAGCAATGATAAGTATCAGACAAAAGAACAGCCATCATGGAAACAATTCTGTACTACTTACTCAATAACAATACAAACCCAGCTAACTCACTAACCACCAGACAAATTCAAATCAAAATCACAAAAAAAAACAGCACCTTGCAACAGACAGAGTGTGGCAACGTGGAGCAGCCAGTAGGAGAAACGCACACTTACACCTCCTCATAGACATACCACTGCTTCTCACAGCCCGAAAGGGTTAGAAAACAGAACTGAAAGCAAGAGTCCAGAAAGCCTCCTGTCCTGAGCAGGCTCAGTGGTAGCAGCTAGCAGAGAAAAGCTTTCCAATACGCAGCAACACACAACGGTTACAAGTGAGGCTGGCAACCCCATACAAGAGAACACAGGACTCAGAAACTGGATGAAATTAATGTGCTACTAATGGTTACAACATGGATCAATTACAAAATAAGTTTGCTGAGTGAAAAATGGGAGGAATCCCTTCTAAACCTAACACAACTTGTATGGTTACATCTGTCTAAAATCCTTGCAAAGCAAAACAACCTAAAATAACACAGTAGATCCCAGTCATCTAGAAGGAAGAGGGAAGGCATAGGAGGGGAAGCGCAGATGTAAGGGGCCCATGGACACGCCTTTCTCCTGACTGAGGCTGTGATTTCAGGAGCTAAAGCAGAGAGTGAGTCGCTATGGGTGTGCTTTATGGAATACCAATATATCTCAATAAAGCTTCTTACTGAAATTGTAAATAAGCAACTGTAAGCAAGTATTAAAGTGTTTTTTAAAAGTAAATAATGAACTGAACAGGAATGGAACTAAGAGTTATATACAATTTAAAGTACAAAATTAAAAATGACAGGTTGACAGATGAACACAGAAAAAGTCAAAGACATTAAAAAGCAAACATGGGAAAATATCTCATCATGTAATAAATTCCGTAACTGGTTTTCTGCATCACTTACATGTTTACTCATGAAACAAGAGGGGGCACTGGGCAACGTCCACAACCAGTGGCCCCGATGCCTGCGCAAGTCTGTGTGACAGATGGAAGTAACGGCAGCCCCAACAAGCATTGGTCTATGTTTAGGAAGAACGCTTCTGTCCGGTGGCTGCTGCGACAGGCACCCTAACCAACAGCAACTTAGAGAGGAAAGGGTTTGGCATCATTGAGGGAAGTCAGAGCAGGAATCCAAAGAGGGCAAGAACTGCGGCAGTGCAGGAACCCAAGGGAGGCTGCTTACCTCAACAATATGGCTGCCTACAAAGCTGTGCAATGGTATATGGGAGAGTCAGATGTAGGCGGATCTCTATGAGTTCAAGGTCAGCCTGGTCTACAGAGCAAGCTCCAGACCAGCCAAAATAAAGGCACTAGGAATAAAAATCTTACTTCTGGCCTCATCTCCTGTGTTCTTGGTTTAACAATGTCACTGTAATAAGTCCATGAACAACCTGGTCTCTTCACATAAGATTTACTGTATTTGACTATGTGTGTGCGTGTCTGTGTGAAGTGTGTGCAGGTGAGTGCACACACCCACAGAGCCAGCAGAGAGGGCCACAGCCTGCAGAGCTAGAGTGGCGCTAGGAACCACCCTTGGGTGCTAGGCAGCAGCAGTATTTACTCTAACTCTAGCCCCATATTTACATTTTAAAATCTGAAATTTTCAATATTAAAATCTAAGGAACAAATAATATAACCAATTGAACAGAATGGTGACTTTTCCTCTTCCATTTTTATAATTACTCATCAAGACCCAGACTACAGAATGAAAACATTCACTTGTAACAATCATCTAAAAGTCAGTAAATGAATTAGAATTCTGTAACACTGCTTTCTGGAATAAGACAATCATGTCTGGCTGTGGCAGACTTACCAAACTCCTTGCAAAGTCTTTGTTTTCTGACAGGAAGCCATAACCTGGATGAACCTTAGGATTGAAAACAAAAGGCTCCTTTAACTTCGTTCCATTTTAATCCTCCCAGGCTACAAGTCCCCACTGCCCAAGCGGCTCCTCAGCTGCCAGCTCTCTCCAAAGCAGAGTCAAAGTCCTCCTTTGCCCCATCGGCAGGCCACAAGGGCGTCTGTGTGCCTGCCCCACTGCACCCGTCTGCTCTACCCAGAGAAACTCACCCGAGGCTGGCCAACAAGTTTAGAGAACTTCACAAGGGCTAGGGGGCCAAAGGCTATGATCTACAACGCAAGAACAGCTGCTTCTAAAGCCATTCTTGCGTGGCGTGGGAGCACAGGCCTTTAATCCCAGCACTTGACAAACAGGCCGACAGACTGCTGTGAGTTTGAGGCCAGCCCGTCTACACGGTAATTTCTGGGTCAACCAGGGCTATGCAGAGAGACTCTGCGTAAATAAGAAAATAAAGCCCAAGCTCTAAGTTACCCAGTTCACCTTATTGCTACTAGCAGAAGATGTTCAAACACTCCCTCAGCCGCTGCCAAACAGCTCTTAGACAGAGGTTTGGTCTGACTTGCACTTTGTCCCATCTATTGATATCTATCCCTTCCCCCCTCACTTCATATGTGACTATTCGCAGTTACTGTGCCATCTTCCAGAAGCCACAGTGCACAGTCTAAGCTGTGTCCTAATCAGTCACTTTTCACTCTACCACACGGCAACCAGAAGCCATGCCAACATCAGTGCTGCGGCAGCCTCTACTATAACACCTCTAAAAGGAAAGTCAGATTCCTGCAGGCGCCAGAGCTGGAACCTGAAACAGCTATAAATCTCATATCTGAACCCAAACCAAGTGTCATGGGCATGTACAAGAATAATTCAAACAGGATAAGCCCTTCACTCCGCCATGTTACCAGCATAGAGAATTCCACTGGACACTTGTGAAGGGTTTTCCTTCTGTTAAGGGATAATGTGCTACAAGCATCCACAATGTGAAGTCTAGAAGAGGGTTTATTTAAACATTTCTTTCTAAAGAAATGAGCAGAGCACTGAGGCTCCAAGCTGGTGTCGGAGCTGCCTGCTTTCATCTGACTGTGGAGATAACTCGGCTTTTAACATAAAATGTAAAGCCAGTTCTCTGGTTAAAATCAAAAATTACCATAGCTCATGTCAGAAACTAGTTCCCACCCACACACACACCTTGGACTCTACTCCATCCAACCCAAATGAGGAGTGCAGAAAGAATTTATCAATGTATTTTGTTGACACTAACAAACTGAAACAATTAGCAAATGCGCTGTTTTTATTTCTAGCAATGCAACTGAGTGTGCACAATGTTTAAATGACTAAATTGGAATTTAAACACTTCAGAACCTGATTATAATACAGAAGTTTCCAGGTTTTGTTTTTTGTTTTGAATGCTCTTATTACACTGAAAGGGTTAATACTCAAAACTAATTGGGATTTCTTTCTTCCTGGCAAACCGGGAACTGAACTGAAGCTGCTCCCTGGTGTGAGAGTTGAGGCCAGCAGCCACCTGCGGCATGAGCCGCGACACTGCCAGATGCCAGAAAGCCTTTGATTTCCAGGAGCGAATCCGGCCACATTTAGCTCATGTGACATCAACTAACTGCAACAGCATTTTCGATCATTCTTTCTTATTCTTTCTAATACAAACTCCAGCTTTCTACATATGAAACAGCTGCAGTAGATAGGTTCATTCAGACTCACAGCTTGGGCCCTGGTTTTCCTAATGGCTTCCATGACGGCATCCATGTTGAGGTAGCTTTTACTGCTGGGAGCTGGGCCAACACAGACAGCCTCATCCGCCATTTTCACATGAACCTAAAGAGACAAATGCCTGCATTAACAGATGCTCTGAAAAGAGAATTACAATCACCCATCAGCAGATACAAAACTACAAATCTGATTGTTTCACAGTTCCCATAGAATCAAATTTCTCTTCAAATGCCAGCTAAAAAGCAACAATGCAACAAAAAAAGACTCAGGGTCTGTATTACCCATGAACTCATTTATTATGCAGGCCTAACCAAACAGTTTCTATAACACACCTGTATCCCCTCTCCAGTTCATCCGTGCATAAATCTGAAACCCAAACCTCCCTCACTACATGGAAGCAGCATAGCCCAATATGTTAATAAGCAGGCACATTCACGCCTAGCTCGAAGCAAGCTCCCCAGGACGCTGGGCAAACAGAGGGCTGAATGGAAGGCTGCAGTGAGTGTCACTGCAGCCTCAGGTCAGCACCAGCCTCAGATTAACGCCCAGAACCACAGAGTTCACTGTCATAACACATGAAGCAGAAAATGCTGAGAAACGTGTAAACACTCTCACATTAGAGCCTTGTCCGTTTTACATTTAGTCTAAACTGTATGTGTAATAAATACCCACTCTATATAAACTCATCTAATTCAAGCATGCGCTGTCCATTTTTATGACAATTCACCCAACAGTGTTTCCGTCTACGTGATTTTGCTCAAAAGGAGAGTAGGTAGGCATTCGATTGTGAAAAGAACAAACTGTTTAAATTTTGAAAGGAATCTACCCTTTTTAAAACAGTCATCCTGTGTTTCTGAACTGGTATCTCCTAATGATTTTACAGCTTAAGAAATTCATAATCTTATTTAGTTTGAAAGGCAGACACATAAAACTGGATATAAACATACACCTGAACATTTCCACTGAGGGGTGAAATCTACAGCAGAAAACAAGTATTTCAGTGTTTCTGAGTTACAACCTTCAGTTCTGAACTAATTTCTAAAAACTACTTTTTGAGATGAGATCTGAAAATTAACAAAGTAGCATTTTTGAAAAAGAAAATCAGAATTATTTTTATTAATTCAACAAAAAGTCTCCAATCAAGTAATAATGTCATTGCATACTGAAAGGTAAAAAAATCATAACCTTCTCAAGAAAGTTATAGATTAATATCAAATACTCAAATATATACACTTCTTTAACGGCACAAACTGCAAAAATAAATAAATAAGGTAAATAAATAAATAAGGCAGGCTTGCGTACAAGGAGCTTTCACATAGTCCTTCCCTCAGAGCAGACTCTCTCCCTTGCTTGTTTTTGCCTGGCTTATTCCCAGACCCATGTTTCTCTGTTGCTCTCAGACATTTCAGATTCCACTACTATCATCTTTGTTGTTGTCATTAAAGCTGGGGGTTTTGTTTGTTTTCTGTAAAGAAAAATTTGAATACTTAATGATCCCTTTCAAAGAATGCATTAGCCAGGTAAGGTTAGCCATGAAAGTTAAGCACACACATTATATAATTTATCTCTCCCATGTGCGGAGTCTTTCCTCAGCACTTCACACTTGGATGACCCTCCTTTAATCTGTACTCTCGAAAATACAAGCACTGAGTCTCATTCAACCTAAGAATCTCATCTTAACATCTTTACCATGGTTGTGATGTATCTTCTTCACAAATCCTAATGATATGAAAGAGAAAGACTATGTCTTAAATTCTTTTTAAAATCTCCAAACATGTTATGTGCTAAAAGATTCAGGGTGGAAATTTATTTAATAACTTGCATTATTAAATGGTAAAACTATTGTCTCTGGAGGAAAAGAGGAAAACACCCAAAGTCTCTAGAATGCACACACAGAAGGGCACAAGACACCCTGCTGCTGTGACCCCTGACTCCGGCCTTGTCTTCCCTTCTGTGATGCTACATAAACAGCTTTTTTTTCTGTTATTCTTTGGCTAGCATGGTGGACGCTTGCCTGCATGTTCACAACCCCTCGTGAAGATGCCAAGGACAGGCTCAGAGTCCGACATGTGGCAGCTGATGATTCGTACTGTTCTAACAAACACTCCACAGTGATATGTCCAAGCAGGTCAAAATTGCAATGGACTTGACAGAGGAAGGGTGCACACACACTTCCTGGTTCTCAGAAATAAATCTCACTACAGAGGGGTATATATCCCAACAAGCCTACAGTCTAGCCGAGGGTCAGTCCTCTGGAAAGGAAAACATCTAGAATCCCTTGCCACCCTATTTATCTCAGAAACAAAGTATCGTGGAAAGGCTAGTTTTTAAAGCGTCTGAAACTCCTACCAGGAGTGGCAGCACACGCCTCTAATTAAGAGGCAGAGAAAGGCAAGTCCCGGCAAATTGAGGCCAGCCTGATCTACACAGTGAACTCCTGGGCTACATGGGGAGACCTTGAACTTCATTTGAGCTGCCAGGTGAGTGTTGTTATTATTGTTGTACTCTGTATGTGAGGTGTTCTCTTTGGTTTAATTATAGTTTCTAACTTTGTAGAAGCACCTATATGATTTTGAAGAGACTTTGCTTACCAAAGTTTTTATGTTTCAAAATTTCAACATCTTAAAACAAATTTTTAAGTAATTTAATTTAAAAAAGAAAAAGAAAACACAGCAATCATACTTTAAACTGAGAAAAATTAATCCAATAAGATTTGCTATGGTTCAAAAAAAAAACCATGTTGGTAGTTAAACAGCTCCAAATCCAGAAAACAAGTGTTTTTCAAAAGAGAGTACTGGGTTTTATTCAAGCACATGCAGTTTTATATATTTTTTTTAATTCCTTGTAGGAGAGTTGCTTGGCTTAGCCTACTATTTCCTAAGTATTAAGCCTCTGGGTTCAATGGTGTTATTTTTTAACTTACAGGACTGAAAAAGAACCATCTTCCCATTCTCTTTTATTAGCATGCATGAGGCCTTGCAGTCAGATGACAGCACCACACACAAAAACCTAATTACTTAAATACTTGTCAGTATACACAAGTTAAGACTGATGCCTAAATTTTAAAACTTTGCATTAATTTTAAAAATTCATACCAGTAAATGAGATGCCTGAGATATGTTGAAAATATTCCAATTACCTCCTATGTTTATAAAAAATAAAAAATAAAAAAACACTGTACCTCAGTGCTTAAAAACAAATGACTGAACCCGGCAGCATATTTAGCCTAAAGCGTGATGGTCTAAACTAGTGTAAACTAGTTCACTCTGAAACACGAAGACACTTCATGTCTTAGCACCTAAACATTCTTCTCAATAAGACCTGACTCCAAGAGGAGAGCCATGAGTCTCCCACGCGATAGCCTTCAAGGCAAAAAACTCCACACAACACCAACAGACTGACAGACTGGAGACTATATAGGATTCTTGCCTGAACCAGCAAGGCTCACCCAACAACCAAATCTAAACCACCAGAATCCACCAAAGCTTAACCAAGCCTCACTAATGTGAACATAACTAAGAACTGGAAAGGGAAGAAAGGAAAGTCAGCCACACAAATCTTAATTTGAAGCATTGAAAAATGTTATTTTCAAGCAATCAGATAAACCCTATTTCTAATGAGACAAAGTGATCTTTGTACTTGCTGTGCTTATATTTTATTAAAGAAATGTATTTGAGTCACAATTATTTTGAATAGTAGAATTTAAGGAACTTGCTACTTATCAAGGTGTAAATCTCAATCTGTAAAACGGCAAGAACAAAACAGCTGCAAAACTTCTGGCCCTTTTTTGTTCATATGAGTGTTTTGCTTGCATGTATATTTGTACACTGTGTGCATGCAGGGTCCACAGAGATCAAAAGAGGGTGTCAGATCCCCTGGAACTAGAACTACAAATGGTTGAGAATTACCATGTGGGTGCTGGGAATCACACTTCATGTCTAGAAAAGCAATCAGTGCACTTGACCACAGAGCCACCCCACCCCCACCCCCTGGCCCACTTTCTATAACATGTTATTTTATCTGTTCACAAAAAAGAAGAGGATCAATCAGGACACAGGTTCTACATTGGGTTGTCTTGTGGGGATGCAGGAATGCACTGCTCTTGATACAGGACACAAAACAAGTTCTTTGTAGACACATCAGGGAAGAGAGATGTGAAGGAAGAGCAGCAAACACTGAACTCCCAAGCACAACCTTAGAAAAAGGCATGTCTGTGGAGCTGGTGGGTGCACAGCGGACAAAGGGCTGTGGGATACAGCAATGAGGAAACAAAGATGTGCAAGGAAGGAACAATAGGGTTGGGTGGGGACTGCAAAGGTGAGAAGAAGCAGGAGAGATGAGCTGTGGTGTCAATTTGCTTTCTTTTGTTAACTCGGGGAAATTTAGAGAAAACTTTATAGGACACTAACAACACCTGGGATCTGAAGTACTTCCAAGAAGCAGGGGAAGCAGGAGAAGAGGGATGGCGCTCCCACAAAAGGCAAGCCAGTTTAACCAGAAACACTACAGGAAGAAGGAAAGCATTGAGTGAGAGACAGAACGGCAAAGGAGCACATGGGCGCACTCAACAAGGGCGGGGTCAAGAAGAAATGCAGGCAGTTTCTAGCTAAAGCAGCTAACCTCAGGACATTTCCCTCTTCCCTATGAAGGAAGAAAAGAGGAGTCAGTGATGGAAAAAGAAAAAGTTGAAAATGGTCGGTGTGGGCAGGGAAGCACAAGCCAATCAGAGAAATCCAGGAGAAGTGCCAGGGGCCTGTGCATTCACAGTGACCCTTTGTAGTGAAAGAACTGGAGTTGGTGTGTATGCTCACATGTGTCAGTGTGTGTGTTCAGGTGTGTGGGGGTGTCAGAAGCCTTCCTCAATCACCCTCCACCTCCTCCATGGTGAAGCAGGGTCTCACTTAAACCTGGAGGACTGGGTTATAGGCAGGTACCACGCCCACCAATCCTCCAGTGCTTGTAAGCAACTGAGACGTCTCCTCAGCCCCTGAGACAGTTAAGACAGCTTTTGGCCCTGGCAAATCACATCTCCCTTGATCTTGCAGGCAGACTCGAGACAATAATGAAAATAGAAGGTAATCTTCCTGGGCTGGAAAGCAAATGAAAAGTGAGAGAAGAACAAGGATGCCTCGTCTTCCAGGAAGACAACTATAGTGCCAGGCGTACAAAGACAGGACTGTCAGCACTGCTCCGTTCACACACAGTGCAAAGCACGTTTTCACTGCACACTGATAAAACTCTTCAGAGGTCATCTCTTCCCGGAGAAATGCCTTCCAATACCGGGACTCACACAGAATCCCCTCAAGATAAGCAAAAACAGCCAAATGAAGCCATAAAGACATAAAAAAAAAAAAAAAATGAAGAAAGAGTGCCTACACAACTTACAGTGCTTATAGCATTTAATAGTATAGAATTGAAGAGTTCAAAATGAATGAAATGTTAAACTGTGTCTTTACATCACTTACCATAGTAAAGTCTACACATACGACTTATGGCTGAACTTATGGCACAGTGGAAGCACACACTCGAGGCACTTCCCAACACAGTATAAGGTAAGTAGCCAGCACAAGCTAAGAAATACAGGGATGGCAAGGAAAAACAAAGGAACAGGAAAGAGCCTGTAAGGACAGTCACAGGGCTGAATCTACACCAGTTTACACAGTTCTCGGGAAACATGGGCAGACAGCAGGTGTCATGGAGTCTCAGGGCATTCCTACAGCATCACCAACACCCCCTGTATGCTGTGCAGGAAGAGCTTTCTTAATTTCCTCATCCTATCTACTCAGGTATGTACAGGTATTCGAGCTTGATTGAAAACAAGTTTTAACGCTTTCGCAGTAAAGGAACAAATAACCACTGATAACCTTCACTCAATAGTCCTTCAATGTCTCTCCTTCCCACTTCCTGCCTTCAGGTATCCTTCTAGAGCCCCACAGCATTCTTACATGAATATGTGACATAAAAGTACACTTACAGTTTTCTTGGTAAAACTCAGTCACATATGGATTATTCTGTGCCTTGTCTCATTGAGTTCTGAACAGTCTGTTTCAATTTCTAACTGCTACCCAAAACTCCTACTAATACAGAGAACAAGCTTTAAACCATTTTCCCAATATTGGAATGGTTTCTAATTAAAATGCAGAAGCCCCTGTTAATATGCTAATGTGTACACAAGCACGTGCTTCTAGAACAGCTGAGCACATAAACACTGCAAACCAGATAACCAAGAGCTTATGTCAGTTTGCATTCCATTAGGAGTATGTCCCCTCAGCAAATGAAACTCAACACTTTCATTTCAAGCTAATGGAGAAAATACATTTTCACCTTTTTGTTTTGTTTTGTTTTTGTTTTTGTTTTTGAGACATGGTTTCTCTGTGTAGCACTGGCTGTCCTGGAACTCACTCTGTAGACCAGGCTGGCCTTGAACTCACAGAGATCTGCCTGCCTCTGCCTCCCAAGTGCTAGAATTAAAGCAATGGGCCACCATGCCTAGCAGCTTATTTCTTTTTAATAAACTCAGTCATACTTGTGAATTTAATTTTCAGGACAGTATAGCCAGGTTCCTTGCCACAATGTAACACTCAGGAGGCAGAGGCAGAGATCTGCCTAGATTCTCCATCAAGTCAAGGCCAGCCTACTCTACCTAGTAAGTTCTAAGCTAGTCAAAGCTATATAGACCCTGTCTCAAGTAAATTAAATAAATAGATATAGATAGATAGATAGATAGATAGATAGATAGATAGATAGATAGATAGATAGAT
>NW_026591086.1:59516036-59548039 GCF_907164565.1 Psammomys obesus | reverse complement strand
GATAGATAGATAGATAGATAGATAGATAGATAGATAGATAGATAGATGGATAGATAGATGGATAGATAGACAGACAGACAAGCAGATAGATAGTAAATAAGCCTGCAGTCAATTCTATGGCAGCCACCAACAGGACCGAATTTTTTTTTTTTTTTCAAGACAAGGTTTCTCTGTGTAGCCTTGGCTGTCCTGGGCTCACTTTGTAGAACAGACTGACCTCAAACAGCGATCTGGCTCCCCAAGTGCTTGGATTAGAGGTGTACAAAACCACACCCAGCTATGACTAGCTATTCTTAAAAGTGCATTTCAAATGTCATGCTGTCAGGGAAACACTTGATGCGATGCACATTATAGGCCTGCCCTGATGCGCACACACAAAAAAGAAAGGGTGCTTTAATCATGAGCTACAATTTTTATCCTTAACAAAAACAATATGAAATTACCAAAAAAACAATTATTTAATGTATAATTTTGGCGTGTGAAATATAACTTATTGAGAGGAAAAATTACACTTGTTCCTCCACTTACGAGGAAATAGATGATACCGTTAGCTGAAATTGTATAGAAGGACTAGTGAAACAGTTCTACATATAAAAGCATATTCAGTCCACAGGACCCACTAGGTGGGAGCCGAGAACTGACTCCCCACAGCCGCACTCTGAGCTGCAGCCACGCTGTGACACACATCCACATTCAAAGGGATGAAGGTGCAGCTCAGTGTAGAGTGCCTGCAAAAGCCTGGTCAGACCCCAGCCCTGCTAGACTGGGCGTGGCGGCCTAGGCCTGTAACCCAGCCCACGAAAGGCTGAGGCAGGAGGGCCACAGGTTCACGGCCACCCTGTGCCACAAGGTGACCTCAAGGCCAACTGGAGATATATGCAGCAAGAGCAGGAAAGGAAACACCTTAGCCGTGCCTGTTGGCTGATGACTGTAAATGACTCCTGAGACACTCAACTTCGTAAGGGGAAGTGCTGGCTGAGGCTCACAGTTTCGGAGGCGTCAGTCTAGAGTCAACCAGCCTTTTACTTAGGCCCGTCAGTGGGCAGATGGTGAGGAGTACTGAAAGAAAAAAGGAAAAAATGGGGCTAGAGAGCATCAAGCCCTTTAGGCCAGGTCTCACCTCTTAAAGCCGCTGCCGTCCAACGGCTGTAGACCAGGAACTAAGCCCTTCTCGGCAGCTCCTTTGAGGAACACTTCCAAGCCAAACCATAACCACGGAACCTTCTGAACACCCTGCTTTAAATTCTCTGTAAACTGTGAGGTGTTGATTGTTTTCCCTCCTGATTTCAGGGTTAACCAGTCTCTGCCACTATGGGGCATCAGGAAAAGAAAAAAAAAAAAAAAAAAGGCTCATACTGCATGCATAGAGCTCACCTGGGAAATACCTACATTCAGAACCTGAATGAGGGTCTCTACTGAGGATGCATCACGTCTTCAGAACTGTAAAAGCAAAATAAGACAGCTACAAGACATCAGGGGCCATCTGCACATGAAACGTACAAAATGGTCTCTGCAGTTTTGAAACTGAATCTCCTACCACTCAGACAGCATTCCAGCCGAGCCCACATCACAACAGCCTCGGGATCTATAACACTTAATTAGAACAGTTCATGCAAGATACTTGCCTAGATTTAATTATAAAGGCTCCTTTACCCAATATCTAATATCCATTTGGGGAATATAGAAGACACTGAGAATTATTCTACACAGAAGCAACACAACACTCAGTTGTCAACAGAATAAACACTTCCCAGTACTGTTTATAAGCAGTTTTCCCCAAACTTAACATTTCTTTCGTAGAATCATGAGGCTCTTGCCCTTAGGAGGCCTGTAAGCTCTGCAGAGACATGCACATATGCCTGGCGCTCCGGAGGCCTCCTCCTTACTATGGGCTTCAGTCCAGATAAAGCGGCAGATGCCAGTCTGCCATGACCATCTTCAGACAGCTTTACTTCTCCCTTTGCTGCTCCAACCAGGCACCCACATCATGGCCACATAGAAGCAGCCTGGACAAGCAGGAGGACGGAGTGACTGCAGATGGAGAGAGATTGAAGTACAAAGGGGCAAAGCAATATCTAGACAGGCTGAGTGCCGCTGGCACACTCTCTAGCCTCAGTAAGCCCTGTAAGTAATCACATTACAAGTTTACTTCCAAATGTGTACTTGGGCAAACTGATCTTTGATATTAAGCAAAAACACAACTAGGTCATCAGCCTTTTTCCCCGGTCTTCATAGTCCTGAGTACAACGCAGCATGAAAAAGGACTGGCACAGTAAGTTCACACATGCAAACCTTGTTTCAAATGCACAGCAGTGAATTACAAAACTGTACAGAAAACAAGATGGCAAATGAGAAAAGGTAAATGGCAAACACTTGAGGAAGTCAAAATGAGAAAGCCATGTAACAATAAGCAATGGTAACCAAGTATAAGCAGCTTCTTTGGAAGCAGGAGCTGTGAAATGAAATGGCAGGCCACTCGGAATGTCAGCAGGAGCTGGGACAAGACAGCCGCTGGCGGACAACAGGTAAATGGAGCTGCCTGCTCTGTTTCAGCTCCCACAGCTTTTGGAGTCAAAATCAGAAGCAGTGAGTGGTCTGTTGCTCACAACCTTGACCTTAAGACCCAGACCTGGGTGCAGAACGCACAATGCCAATGGGACCACTAGAAAGCTGCTGGCTGGGAAAAAGAGTGTGCTGCTTTGTTTAAGTCCTGGGGGTTAGGGGAAGAGGCAAGGGATAGGGAGGGCGAGAGAAAAACCAGGAAAGAGGAAGGCAAAGAGCAGGAAGCATGAGGTAGGGAGGTGATGAAAGGGAAGGACATCTCAAACCTTACCACACATAGAGCCTCTAGACCACACTACAAACTAAGAGTATCACCCACAATTCAGCAACAAACGAAATAGGCCAGAAAAATTATTTTTGCCAGTCTGGCAACACTTTTCAAATACATTACTTTTTATAAGTGAAACTATAAGCATGTTGTTATTTTTATACCTCTCCTCAGATTATCAGACAAACCTTATCCTTCAATACATCAACATTACTGAGTCATTGCTAGTCTTCCTGACATCTAAACATCCATCGTATATTCGTTCCTCATTGCTGTTGACACCAGCACTACACACGGCTTAAGGCCACAGCTTTTAACACTGTTCTAGACAGCACAAGTCACAGGAGGCCACAAAGCACTAAGGCGGGGGCCATCATGCTGGCTCTCCTTCCTGAAGGCACAGGGACAGAATGCAGGCCTTGCTTTTTTTTAAGTGTCCTGTGACTCAAAGCTCCTACTCTTGCTTTCAGCTTCTCCCCTCCCTCTGCCAGTGTGCCTCATTAAGAGAACCCTTGTGATTGCATCAGGCAATCAGGTAACCCAAACCAATCTTCCAATCACCAAGTACCACATAAGTGAATATGATGTAATGGCAGCTAAGAGCATGAAAGTATGTACCACGAAGCCTGCCAACCTCAACTTAAGCCCCAGGACCCACATAACTGAAAAAGAAGGCTGACTCCCCCAAGTCGTCCTCTGACCCCAACACACACAGTTACACACACAGTTACACACACAGTTACACACACACACACACACACACACACACACAGCATGCATGTGCAAACATGCACACAAAACTAAGCAAACATATTATAAAATGCTTCCATAATCACAGATTAGAAACTGAACACGTCTAGAAGGACTTCTGCATCTTCCAGGCTTTTGTCCTTGATAAACCTTATTAGAGTCAAACAGAACAGTTACTAGTGAACAGGCTTTTAAACACCTCACAAAGGAAGTGACAACTAAGTGAAGGGTATGACTAGATTATAAGACTTTTTAGGATATGGACTTACCATTAATAAGCAATAAGAAACCAAAGAAAGAGTAGTGACCATAGTCAATACCTCTACTGTTTGTTTGTTTGTTTGTTTCTTTGTTTCTACAATGATATGCAAACATCAGAAGCCAGAGAGCCCCATGCTTGTCGTTCTGAATTTGGAACAGCTTCAAAGCATCTGAATAGAGATGTCAGGAGAAGCAACAGACAGTGAGGGTGCCGCAACTGAGCAGTGGGTGCTTGCCCTACATTCAAGGCCCCAGGGCTCATCCCCAGAACAGAAGAGAGAGAGAGATTTGCTTTCCTCAGAAACGTAACACAATAATTACATCCTGTTATCCTATGCCTTTCTCTCCCCCTGGAACACAAGGCCCATGAGAGCAGAGAGCAGGCTGTTTCTGCTCAGGCTTCTGCGTCTAACGTCTCTTCACACTCAGCCCATAAAATGCAGTGATAGAGCCAGAAGCTGGAAACAACCCAGATGTCCCTCAGCTGAGGAAAGGATACAGAAATTATGGTACATTTACACAATGGAATACTACTCAGCAATTAAAAAAAAAAAAAAAAAAAAAAAAGAAATCATGAAATTTGCAGGCAAATGGTGGGAACTAGAAAGGATCGTCCTGAGTGAGGTAACCCAGAAGCAGAAAGACACACATGTCACTCATAAGCGGCTATTAGCCACATAATATAGGATAAACATACTGAAATCCACAGACCTAAAGAAGCTAAACGACAAGGAGGACCCTAGGGAAGACGCTTAATCTTCATTCAGAAGGACAAACAGGATAGACACTGGAAGCAGTAGAAGACAGGGAATAGGAAGAGAGGCTACCACAGAGGGCCTCTGAAAGACTCCACCCAGCAGGGGATCGAAGTAGATGCTGAGACTCATAGTCAAACTTTGGGCAGAGTGCAGGGAATCTTATGAAAGAAGAGGGAGATAGAAAGACCTGGAGGGGACAGGAGCTCCACAAGGATAGCAACAGAACAAAAAAATCTGAGATCATGGGGTCCTGCAGAGCCTGATGCACCAATCAAGGACCATGCATGGAGATAACCTAGGCCCTCTGCCCAGATGTGGCCCATGGTAGCTCAGTCTCCAAGTGGGCTCCCTAGTAAGGGAGCAGAGTCTCTGACATGGACTCTGTTGCCTTCTCTTTGATCACTTCCCCCTGGTGGGGCAGCCTTGCCAGGCCACAGATGAAGAGGATCCAGATAGTCCTGATGAGACTTGATAGGCTGGGGTCAGATGATAGGGGAGGAGGACCTCCCCTTTCTGTGACCTGGGAGAGGGAGATGGCAGGGAAGATGGAGGGAGGGTAGGGCAGGGAGGAGAGAAGGGAGGGGACTACAATCAGGATATAAAGATAAATTATAAGAAATAAAAAAATAAAATAAACAAAATAAAATGAAGAAACCCTCAAGAGTATGGTAGTGGCACACCTTCAGTCCTAGCACTCGGGAGGCAGAAGCAGATAGATCTCTGAGTTCGAGGCCAGCCTAGTCTACAGAGCAAGTTCCAAGACAGCCAAGGCTACACAGAGAAACCCTGTCTCAAGAAAACAAAGCAGGGATGGAGAGATGGCTCAGAGGTTAAGAGCACTGGCTGTTCTTCCAAAGGTCCTGAGTTCAATTCCCAGCAACCATATGTTGGCTCACAGCCATCTATAGTGAGATCTGGTGCCCTCTTCTTGCCTGCAGTCACACATGCAGGCAGAATGCTGTATAAATAATAAATAAATAAATCTTTAAAAGAAAGAAACCAGAACAAACAAAAACCTCACAAATATTATTCAAAACAATGAACTGTGCTTTGTCTTGAGGAGGGAAGCCATATGCTAGAAGGGTGAGGACGAACCTGTGAGCAGTTCCACACTTAGATGTGGATGGTCCTCGCATCTCTGAAAGCAACCGCCCGCTCTAAAGCCGGAGCACCCTTGCGTCATTCTGTGCACCTCTAGTGCACTGCAGACACCAACTGACAGACACAGTGCTGATGGTCACCCAACCACCTAAACGCCTAAAGCTTTAATGCAGCACAGCTGTGGTGCTTCTGTGCGGAAAGACAGCTCGAGAGAGCAACACCACTCCCATGGACTAGATAAAGAGAAAAGGCCAATTGAGAGTTGGCATTCACCTTTCTCACATTCCTAGTTGGTGCCACAAAACACGCCACTCCCACTGCCATGCTGCCCATGCCATGAGGACTGTATCTGTCTGAACTACGAGACAAGGAGTTGCTTTTAGCCAGGAATTTGGTCCTAGGAATGAGAAAGAAACTAATCCAGCAGATGACCAAAACCCTGGGACAAATCACGGCTACGAATGAGTGCTTTATAAACACTAGAACATCAGTAAAGCTAAGCTGTGTTTTCTAAGAGTTGATCTCGTTTTCTGTGAGGTAGTACTTTCGTCCTTCTTAAAGAGATGCTTCGAGAAAAATAAAGCCATGATTAGGTATTATTTCATAGCCCAAGGTCTGATGACATTAAAATACACACATTTCCTCTGAGAGTATCATTCAAATTCACTATGTGTATATATTGCTAGAGGTCAAATTCAGGTGTCTCACTCACAACAGGCAAACACTCCACCACTGTGCTGCACCCCCACTCCCCACTTCTTTTGACCTGTAGAAAGTAACTTTGAAAACCTGCCCTTTATAATAATGGGAGTGTGTGTCCTAAGACCTTCTTGATTCTTTGCTGATAAGAGTCCCTGAAAAAAGAAATTGTTGTTGCTGCAAAGCACCAGTGCAGCAGACAGAAGGCCAGGGCTTGTGTCCTGCACGTCAGTTAGGTGAACCTTGCTGGCAGGGTTAGGGCCCAGTGGCAGGAACATAACAATTTTGTCCTTTTTTATTTTTTTTTTAAATAAGAACAAAAGAATGAAATGTTTCTCTTTGGGATTTTGTTTAGTTAAAAGTTCTGGTGAGTTCAGCAAATGCAGCTTACTGAGGGCATTTGCCAAGCATTTATGAAGCCTTGGGTTCAACTTCCAGAAAAAGAAAGGAGGAGGAGGGGAAGAAAGTGGAGGAGAAAAGAAATCGGAACTCTGTTAAATGGCCTAGTGCATGAACATATAAATGAATCTAACAACGTATACATGGAGCTATCAATACCAAGGCTTTTCTCCTGCGCAGACGCAGTTTCTGCCCAACTACTGAATGAAATGACAGCCCCTCTCTGGTGACTTCTGCCCCTGCTGCCCACTACCACAAGCTGCATGGATAATGGACTTTAGGAACAGCCGCCCACAGGCCAACACTTCCACTATTAGCTTTAATTAAGTTAATAAATAAAGGTCACAGTTCAATACAGCGTTTCATTAAATGTGGCAATGTTTACAATTTTTTAAAACTGTGTGTTCATCTGTACAATGCCACTATAAATTTATCTACAGATAGAATATGGTTTGCTTATGGAGTTATGCTGCATTTCAATTTAATTTTCTAAAGGAATTCAATTTATTCACTCCTTTTTCCCAAAATAGGTACATTTGTAGCATTTCTAACTGACAGTGGCATGACAGATGGCTGCAAGCGTGCTGGGCGCAGAATGGGCCTACCTGGCATAAAGAGACCACTACCACAGCAAAGAAGACTCCGCCTCCATCTGGCTCTAGACCATTCTGATGGTGGAAAAGATCGATGCTTTGATTCTTCCGTCGCTTTGTGTGTTAAATATTAATTTCTCTCTGAAATATCTGAATTATTTTTCATCTTGAAAAATAAAGACACACAAATTGTAGTTTTGAACGCAAATCATTATGCAGCAAGAAATGAGCCAGAATGCTTATGGTGCACAGAAGAAAGGGCTAAGCAAATTCTTAAAGGGATGTGCAGCAGGAGGCGCACTGCCATGTTAAAGGGAGCGTACTACTTTAAGATGGAATTCACACAACCAACACAGCTGACGCAACGTTCACTTTGTATACGTACAAAGCAAATTGTTATTTTGTTAAAAATAAGAGAGTGAAGTTAAATTTCTCTCGCAGACATACTGAGCTGGGCAATAACTGTATTTTTAAATACACAACCTGACAGGCACTATGGCGGCTAATAATGAACCAGCATGGGAGCCGTCTGATATATTGTTGATTACCCCATTGCCTGTCGGGTGTGCACAGACATGCTTACATATCATAGCCACACCGCCGCCATCCCCACCGCTAACACGCCAGCACCTTGATTAGTCCGCAGCTCCCAGGCGGCCATCGCTAATGCTGAATAATTCTCTTCAGCCTCCCACCACTGTTCTGCAAGATCTCCAATTAAACATAATGTCCCTGATGAGCCATATTAATGTGGACAAATCCTTAGCAGGCATCCTATCCTATTCCACTTTGCCCCCAAATATGAAAGAAGTAATTTAGCTAAGCCAAGATAATCAAAACATTTAAAATTGAGCGATACAATGTTTCTGCAGAAGTTTTTCTAAAGACAATAATAGCAGAAAAGAAAAAAATGTCTAAACATCTCAAATGCATTCTTCTCCTGATTAGTTCTTTATTGAGAGCTCTAGTATCTCAAACTTGCATAAGTATATACAGTATATCCCAATCTAAAAAAAAAAAATGCTAGTGGCTACATTTTATGAGAAAAGCAAGCAACAAGTTTTAAGCAACGATGCCATTCAAAAACCCTTTGATTTGCTGGGCCCAGACCTGGACTGTACTCTCATTACTCAGGACAGTGTGGCTGAAGAATCACTTAAGCTCAGGGGCTCAAAGCAACACAGTAAAACCACAGCACTCACCATTCCCCAACAGCATGTTAACTACCTAATCACCAGAATGAAACGAAACCTTGCTTCTCCCCAACACTTCTTCTCTTCATCCTTAATGAAGCTACCCAGCACCTTGTGATGGGCCGTTATGCTGTAAGCAAATCCTTCACTGACAGGTTGCAGCATAAGTATCTGTTTAATACTGATGAGTATTCAGAATAATCCTAGGGTTTTCAGTTGTGGTCTAGGTATTAGCGAGTGTTGCCAACTAAAAAGACTAACTGGAAAACACGGATCATAATGGCCAATTTCTCAACATATCCCTCAGTAGTCACAGCAATTTAAGAATGTGTTACTAGCTGGGATGGTGGCACATGCCTTGAATCCCAGAACCAGGGAGGCAGAGGCAGACAGATCTCTGTGAGTTCAAGGCAGCCTACTTACAAAGCAAGTTCTAGAACAGCAAGGGCAGATACACTAAGAAATCCTGTTTTGGAACCAAAAAAAAAAAAAAAAAAAAAAAAGAATGTGTTCCTTAAGGGGCTGACAAACATACACTTGATACCAACTCTGATGCCCAGAGTTCAACCCCTTACACCCCACAGCTCGGTAAGGGAAAGACTCCTACAAATCAGCCTCTAATCACATACCGATATGGTGCACACAACAGGCCTGGAGAAGTGGCTCAGCTGTTAAAACCCCTGGCTGCTCTTCCAGGTGACCTAAATTCAATTCCCAGAAGCCACAAGGTGGCCCACAAACTATCTGTGTGACTCCAGTCCCAGGAGATCCAGCACCCTTTTCTGGCCTCTGGGAACACCAGGTATACATGTGGTGTCCATGTTTGGGTGTACATGTAAGCAAACACTCATACACATTAGATAGATGGATGGATGGAATGGATGGACAGACAGGTGGATGATCTACAGATGACAGATAGACAGGTGATGGATGATAGGTAGACAGATGATAAAGAGATGACATATGATAAAGAGATGACATATCTCTTTATCAATCGATAGATACATACATACATACATACATACATACATACATACATAACTTAAAGCATATATAAGTGTATATAAAAAGAACACACTACTAAATACATCACTTTAAAGAGAACCCTGGTCACACACAAGCCTAAAATCCCAGTTACTAGGGAGGCTAAGGCAGAAGGTTCTGTACCTTCAAGGCTTTTTTGGACTACAGATAAGTTCAAGGCCATCCTAAGAAACTTAGCAAAACTCCTGTCTCAAAATTAAAAAAAGAAAGAAAGAAAAAAAACTCTTTTCCATCTTAAAAATGTTGAGAAATAACCTGAAGTCATCTAAAAGGGGGAAAAATGCTTGAGACTCTTACATTTCAACTACATTAATCTTGGTAGACATCTAAGGTAAAACTGGAAATGTGCTAACCATGATCTAAATATATTAATTCATAACGATATATATAGTTAAAGCAATGAGATAAAGCTAGTCCAACAGCCCCCTAAAATGTTTGTGCTTCCCTCAGGTCTCATACCACAGCCTACATTAATGTACTCCAATTGCATTTACCTGATCATTACCCTCTGGTTTGTTCAGCTGGAACCAACAGACACTAATTACTTCAGCATCATGAAGTCCTGCTTGTCCTCCGTCCCTCCCTAGCCAGCAGGGAAATGTCATCAAAGGTGTGACAACCACCTCCGATACTGTCACTCATCCCAGAGAACTCACAGGAAGCACCACTCAGCCTCATTATGGATGCTAAGGCTGGGCCCAAGGGCCCACCAGGAATCGCACCTTAACCAGCCAGTAGTGTGGGTAATATTTCCTGATTTTAGTCTTGTTTCAAAGCTACATAGCAGACAGTGATCATTTCAATTCAGCATGACCATCCACAAAACAATTATGTGACAATATAAGAGAGATGAGAGCCAGCCTTGGTGACACACGCCTGAAACCCAGCACTCAGGGAAGCAGAGGCAGGCGGATCTCTGTGAGTTCCAGGGCAGCCTGGTCTACAAAGGGAGTCCAGGACAGCCAGGGCTACACAGAGGAACCCTGTCTAAAAAAAATAAATAAATAAAAATAGGTAAATAGATAGATGAGGTTGAGGGCTGAAACAGAATCATCTTCCTCTGCTGAAATGAAGAGTCTGGACCTTTTCAATTTGGCTTGACTAAATCTTTCTTTTAAAAACTAAGTTTCTAACTTCAGTGGTTTAATAAAAATACTTTATTCCTTTACTTTACACTTAAAATACAAAGACTGAGTGGACACTCTCTAGGTGTATCTGGAAGGTAGAATGCAATCATCTCTAAATTCTCAGTCTGCTTGTTCACCAAGTGAAGGAAGCCCCTATTCACTAAAACAATTAAAAAGTTCTGATCCCTGTATTTAATATCTTCTCCGGAACCACCTAAAGTCACAGTAAACTAGGGACTAACAAATGCTGAGCTGTTCCTCCGTACTTTCTAAGCCAACATAACAGTGATAAAACCCTAATTAGCAAGTCAAGAAATTCTCCCACAGTAGCCCTGCCTAATATCCAGGGATTTATTGCAGACCTGTCTCCTCCCCTTGCTCTGACGTGAATAGCCCTAGCTTGCCCCAATTATTGAATTTGCTTTCCCTATCAACTTTCCAGGGAAATCGCTAGGCCAGAGGTTCACAACCTGTGGGTCAAGATCCCTTTGGAGGTTGAATGACCTTTTCACAGGGGTTGCCTAAGACAATCAGAAAACATGGATATTTATACTACAATTCCTAACAGTAGCAAAATTACAGTTATGAAGTATCAACAAAAATTAATGTTACGGTTGGGGGTCACCACAACATGAGCAACTGTATTAAAGGGTCACGGTTGAGACGTGAAGGTTGAGAGCCACTGCTTTAGGCCATTCTTCCATATTTATGTTTCGTTCAATTTCAAAACAAAAATACCGTGTTTTCTAGGGTTTAACATGAAAGAATACAACATAACCCAGAAATGATTTGCATCTAACTTATTGTTTCCCTGTATAAATCTCAACGTTCTAATACATGTCTTCAATTTTTCATGTTAAATTTAATTCACATAGTTTGTAGACTAGAATTATCCACTATTCTATAGCTCTTGTCTCAACACAGTTATCTAGTTTGTCTAAGAATGCTATTAAGTCATAGTCAAGACCTTGTGAATGAGGTTGCCAAGCTCAAAAGATGCATCAAAAGGGTCCCCAGCCCCTCTGCATGTGAGGTCAGTCAAGAGCGTCCTATGTGAAGCAGGAAGGACAGACCCTCACCAGCAACCAAACTTTCCAGTCTTGACTTCCCTGTTATTTATGAGCTACCTCATTTATGGCAGCATGTTGTCACAGTCTGACCAGGCTAACAGTGACCAAGACTCAAACATCTAAAGTCAGGAATGAGCATGGAGATATTGCCACGGACCTTACAGAAGTAAAATGCTAACAAGGAAATACCATGAACAACTTCATACCAATAAACTATGAAACCTAAGTAGACAGATTCCTAGAAATAGACAAATTCAGATACTTACTAAAGAATAAGAGGATCTGTAACCAAAAAAAAAAAAAAAAAAAAAAACCTCTCCACAGAGAAGGCACACCCAGACCTCATAGATGAATTATACCAAACACTTACAGAATGCCAACTCTTTACATGTGTTCCCTGCAAAACAGAGAGCTTTTCTATCCACAAGGCTATGATACTCAATTGTTTTTGAGTATGGTAGTTTTCTTTTTGTTTTTCAAGACAGGGTTTCTCTGTGTAGCCTGGCTGTCCCAAACTTCACTCTGTAGACTAGGCTGGAACCAAAGACAGGAAAACTACCAAGTAGTGTCTTTCAAATATAAACAGAAAGCTCAGCTCCTTCACAGTTTACAAAACCAAACAAAAATAACTGCATCTCTATACATTTACTTTTTAAAAAAAAATAGCACAGATACTTGCATAAAAAATAAAATTCTTCAGAATAAATACACCAAAGTAAGCACAGAACTTACTTTATTAAATTACAAGACACCATTGAAAGGAATAAGAGCAGCCTGAACAAGCAGAAGACAGGGACTTAGAAATGACACCCTAATTAAAAGCCCCAATGCACGGTCTTGCTTTAGGGCCCTCTTGAGCCTTCAGTAAACCATTATGGACAGAAACCTTATGAGGAATGAAAATAACTACTACTGAAATCATCAAATTAAAAAGAAAATTAACCAAGAATCTAGGATCAATCTTTTAAGTCAAACTATATATGCAAAACAAATTTAATTGCTTTTCATTAAAAGATACTTTAAACACAACCATCAAATAAATTAAGTAGTTAACACTTATTTTTTTGTATATTTATTATTAGTTTGCAATTCTTTCATCTAGATTTTTGAAAAGAAAATTCCAATAAGACAAAATAAGTTTCAAATAGAACACATTTTTTAAATCACCATGCTTTAAAGATCTTTCTACTAAATTAATTACTAAACTATTAAAGGTGACATTGTAAAAAACAGACCGAAAGGAAAACAGTGACTAAAAAGTATAGCTACTCATATCTAATCCATAAAGTTCTGATACTCTGCATTCTCTCCCCATAGAATTTCACTCTACTCATTCATAGCTCGTTACCATTAGAAAATACCTGTGTGTTTACAACGCCAAATAAAATTATATATCATTCATGACTATATGCTATACTTTCTCTTGTTCTGATCCAATTAGCATAAGCTGGCTCTCACCTGTCAAGCTCTCAGCTGAACACAGTAGCGCACTTAGGAAGGATTAGACAATGACAGCATTCCCTGAGTGCTGCTGAGGCTATGCGGGAGACGTGCATACACCAACACTGTGTAAACAGCCCATTCATCTTCCTACCTAACTTGTGCCTTGTTCTAATCTGTTTGTTGATGAGCAAGGAGCCTGGAAATCTTGGTCTGAAGCTTGAAAAAAAAAAAAAAAAAACGATAATACTTCCATTGCATTCGTGACAACAGTGGACAAGCAAATAGCTTTAAAAACTGAACACACCTTTTGCCAAGTGAAAAAAATATGAAGAAAGTATCTTTCACATCTGTCCTAAGGGACCCAAATTAAATCCTCATTGAAAGTAGGTAAAAATATACTTACAGAGCTGGCGTCAACATCGCTGTGAATGGCAACTGTCTTGATGCCCATCTTCTTGCATGTTTTAATAACCTAGTCAAAACACATCACCTATTAACCAAGGTCCACATGCAAAGGGACTTTCACATACTTCAGAGCAAAAAAGAAAACACTTCAAATTCTACTTACCCTACATGCAATTTCTCCTCTGTTAGCAATGAGAATTTTATCGAAAATCTGACAAGAAACAAAAAATTGTTATTATTACAAAAAAAAGCTTTTTCACAATTAACAATAATGTTTCTAGTAAACATTTACTTTCTAATATAATAGTAAATGTCATAAATAATTTGTTCATTTACAACCAAAACACAATTAAATTCATCTGTTTGGACCTGGCCCTACAATAACTTGGGTAAAGCATCAACTGACTAGGTTAGTCTATTCAATAACTAAGCTGTATGGCCACAGAGAAACATGCCTACCACTTTAAAAGGTTCTGGGTTCAACTTCCAGGTCTTGCTGCTCTTACAGAGGACCCAGCCTCAGTTCTCAGCACCTACATGGCAGCTCACAACCATCTGTAACTCCAGTTCCAGAGAACTGGAGTTCCAACACTCTTTTCTGTGTTCCTTGGGTACTAGGCACAAAATGGAATACATACATGCATACATACATGACAATAAACACTCATAAAATAAAATAAAAACAAAATAGAAGATACTCATGTATCTTAGAAAAGATAGCATTTTTTTTGCTTACATGGAAAATTTAAAAAAAAATAAAAACTGGAAAGACTTAAAAAGTCTTGAATTAACCTTTATAACATACATGGCTATGCTACCAGCCTGAGAAGTCAGTCTTTTTTTTAATTCATTTTTTTATATTAGCTACAGTTCTTATCCCAGCTGTATCCCGCTCCCTCATTCCCTCCCAATCCCACCCAAGACAGTCAGTCTTGATCTCGTGGACCCTTAAGATAATCTCCTCTCAGCAGGCCTGACACTGTCCAAATGGTCACAGTAGATCCCTGTTGGCCAGTATGTGCTCCCTGAGAAAACCACACCTCCACACGAGAGCCGCACTTGGAGCAGTCAAGCTCTAGTGTGAAACAGGCCGCATCTGCAGAAGCGCCAATATCGCTGCTCTTCCTTACACACTAAGCAACTGCAGGCAAAAGATGTACAATAAGGCGTTATAAAATCAAAGACATAGAAGTCCCTTTCACTTCCGGTTTAGGCAGTGACTCTCAGGCCCTCCAGAGCCAAGCTGCCCAGGGTGGAACCCAACAAATCCACATGTTCTCCTAGGGCAATGGGGGATGAAGTAAGCACAGGCTACCAGAGCTTCTGAGGATGACACAGTAGCCTGAAGTTTTAGCTCAGGTCCTCAGGGCCCTGAGAGCAGGAGAGCTGTCCCTGCCCCTCAGCAGCAGCAGCACTCAGGAGAGTAAGCCCTGCACCTCGCCTGGGCAGCACCGTATCACTGGCTGGTACCAGCCAGTGGAAGGCACGGGTGAGGGCATGAGGGCAAGAGAGCTAACCCTGCCCCTTGCTGGCTGCAGCACTGGGTGAACTATTGGGGGGGGCAGTGCTGAAGAGCTTACCCTCCTGGTATGGGTGTGGCAAAGCTGTCAGGCTGACCAACTCAACTACCACTGAGGCCCAGATCCAGGACTTTGAGTTGGCCCACCCCAACATCTACCTCATCTATAAACTGCTGGAACATGCAAAGGGGCCAGTCCTGCAGAACCAAAGCGGCAGGATCTCCATGACACAGGGCAACAACAGGATATCCAAGAGGAGTCCCAGTGAGGACCCAGTATTGGTGGTGTAGCAGAAGCCAGAGGCCTCACACCAGACCAAGACACACTTCAATGAACATTTGCAAGTAAAATGTGTGGTCAGAGGGACATACTCTAGGACACACTGTGACTCACGACAGCTTCCACAATGGGGAGGTTTTATGCTTTGTTTTGCTTTGCTTATTTTTTCTTTATTTTTGATTTTTATTTTACTTTGGGGGAAAGTCTGCAAAGGCAAAGGGCAGATATGTAGGAACAGGTAGATAAGTATGATTGGAGTACATGATGTAAACCTCACAAAAAATCAATAAAAAGTTAAAACCAAAAAAAAAAAAAAAAAAAAAAAGAACTCTAGTGACTGATATCATTCCTTCAGCATTTATGCCAGACTGTAAGGGGTATTTACAACCATCAAGAAAACTATGTGAAAGTCGGTATTTGCATTTAACACAGCATCTGTACATTTAGCTTGGCCCCCAAGGGTCAAGATAACAGGAGAGCTGGTCATACCACTCACTGCAGCCCCTCAGAAAGTTTAAAGCCCTGAAGATTCACCCTGGTCCCTGTCCCAAAAGCAACCAGTGCTATAAAGATATTCTTCCAGATAGCTATTAAAGAGTATATACAACAGAACCAAAAAAAAAAAGGGGTCTTTTCTGAGACTGATACTCCAACCAAGGACCATGAATGGAGATAACCTAGAAACCCTGCACAGATGTAGCCCATGGCAGCTCAATATCCAAGTGGATTCCCTAGTAAGGGGAACAGGGACTGTCTCTGACATGAACTCATAGGCTGGTTCTTTGATCACCTCCACCTGAGGGAGGAACAGCCTTACCAGGCCACAGAGAAAGACAATGCAGCCACTCCTGATGAGATCTGATAGACTAGGGTCAGATGGAAGGGGAGGAGGACCTCCCCTATCAGGGGACTTAGAGAGGGGCATAGGAGAAGAGGCAGGAGGAAGGATGGCAATGGGAGCGGGTGGGAGAGGTGCTACAGCTGGGATACAAAGTGAAGAAATGGTAATAAATAAAGAATAAAATAAAAAGAGCATACACACATGTAGTAAGCCAGCTTTGAACTCCCCTTCTGCATCAACAACTATCAGCATCAACTGCACTTTCAGTAGACAACATGGCACAATCACAACCAATTGTGCTACGTGCTGTGCTAAAGCTGTGTCCAGGATACTGGGTACAGCAAAGTGGTAGCATGAACAGGATAAAAGCACCCATGCTGAGAAAAGAAGACTTCCCCAAAAAGCTATAAGGGATTTTTTTTTTAAGTCTGGCCTATACATTTGATAAAATAGGAGACTTTGGGAGACTAAAACCAGAGACAAGGAAAGGACTTACTGCCATTTAAAGAACAGAGACTTTATGCTCTATGTAGAGCCACAGGTGAGGCAGTGCCCTGAACAAAAACACAAAAGCACAACCAAAACTCAGGAGCCTGAATCCTTGAAGACGGAAGGGCTTCTGGGTGCCAGAAGATCCACGGGGCTCCTGCAGGACTAGTCAGCTCTAATGATGGCACAAAGTTTCTGGAAGCTCTTCTTAATCCTCTTCGCAGCCTTCCTCCTTTCCTTCTGTTCTTTGTGCTTAGCCTATCACTGCTGGCGCTCTAAACTGCCACGGGCTCTTCTCTCCATTCAGAGACCATGAGAAGGAATGAGCCCACCATGTCTCCTGGGTATTCCACAGTGACATAGAGGCAGACAGTTAATCACCAGATGCTTCTGAGAAGCAGCAGAACACGACAGGCCAGGGGTGGGAGGGTGGGAGGGCCCAATTTAATACAGCCTTCATGTCAGAGCACAGTGCGACTGACATGAAGGGATATTACAGTGCAGGCTCTCTTAACAGCCCCATACATGCCAACTGCGATCAAGCACATAAAAACACACTCTATACTCTGCTGGCCCCACTAACTTGGGACACTCAAACCTCCTGACCTCACGCAGACAAACTACCATTAAATTAAATCCTTCTTTTAATGAACATGTATGAAACAAGATGACATGTCAAAACTTAAAAATATCTTCATAGGAACAAGCATAGCTACACACACTGTGATCCCATTACCAAGAAGGCTGAGAGAAGAGGACCGTGTGTCTGAGGCCACCTGGCTCCAGAACCAGATCACAGCTCAAACAAGCGAGTCAGTACATATGCTTGGTACTGTATGTTTCTACAAACAGATGTGTTCCTATTTACAGACACATTTCTCCTGCCTTAATTTTGACCTGATATGAGTCACTAATAAAAGACTGAATAAGGAAGAAATTAAGGGCCAGGAAGATGTCTCAGGTGGTAAGGCACCCACATGCAAACTTGGGAACGCAAGTTCAGGTCTGCAAGACTCCATCCAAAGCTGAGTATAATGGCACATGCCTCTAGCACTGGAAGTGGAGATGGATTCCCAGAGCTCAAAGACCAGCTAATAAAGCCACTCAGTGAGACCAGGATTCACTGAGAGACGCTGTACCAAAAAAAAAAAAAAAAAAAAAAAAAACAAGGTGAAAAGCTGCTGTGGCAACACACACCTCTCTACTCCAACCAGAGGCAAGTGAGTCTCCAGGAGTTTGAGGGCAGGCTGGTCTGCAGAGTGAATTCAGAGCATCCAGGGCTACATAGGAGACCCTGTCTCAAAATACATATTAATTAAGTGAAGAGTAATTGGAGGAAGGTTGTTGTGGCTACAACCATGTTTTTGTATTGGTCCCAGGTATGGGATGTGGGTCTGACTCAGATGGTCCACAGCAGCAGACTATTTGTCCCATGCCAGCTCTAAGAGGGCTCTTTGCCAAATGTAGACAGTTTGAATCTGAGGATTCTGGAGAAAGAATAAATGCCAGAGCCCAGACACTGTAGGGCTCCAAGAAAGAACAAGGTTCCTTCTGCTTCCCTCTTGCTGTTCCTGGTTGCTGTTGTGAGACAAGAAGTTGGAGACTGCCTGAAATGAGGACTGTACTGGCTCCAAGAAACCTGAAGACCCTAACTAGCAGGAAGCAGTTAAGAGAACTGCACCCCCGCTCCCACTAACCTTTTCACTCTCCTTCCTGCTGTTGGGGTATTGGAAGGGACTGGGGTAGAGTAGGGAGAAAAAGATAGAAGAAACACAAATAAGAGCTTTAATAACCAATGCCCAAGAAGATAGCTGAAGTTGACCTCCTCTCACATGTGTGTACCTGTCCCTGCACACTCACTACACAGTCACCATACACATGAACACACTCATACAAAATAAACCTAATTGATTAACTTAAAAGAAGTCAGTGACATATTCAAATGAAAACTCTTACACTTTGGATACTGAGTATCCCACACAAGACTTGAATAAGGGCCGGCTCCCACCAGAAGACACTCTTTTGGGAAGCTCTGGAAAAGCCTGGCTGGAAGAAGCGGATCACTGGGACAGGTCTTTGAGTGCTGTAGTCTGTCTAGGACTCCACTGTCCCCCTGCTGCCTGTCAACTACGAGGTAAGCGGCTTCCACCAGACATTCCCACTGCCACAGCAAAGACCGGGAATTAGTAGATCCAAGGCTACAAACTTAATTCTCTGAAACCACAAACCCTTCCAAGTTATTTCCATCATTCTTGCCAGCACAGCAGTTAGAAAGCCAGCACACACAAGAATCAATGTCCTGGTAAGGAAGGTTGGATCTCTTTAACACTCCAGACTGTAACAACACACAGAACAGCTCAATATTTCCCAAGAACTCCATGACTCCCTGTAGTGTGAGGTGATTGTGAGTTGGCAGATGTGGGTGCTAAGAAACAACCCTGGGTCCTCGGGAAGCGCAACACATACTCTCTCTAAGCACTGACCACCCTCCAGCCGCTAAACAGCCTCCAATCCATGATCCTTTTACCTTAGCTTCCCAAACGCTTTATAGCACGAGCCACCACCCACGGCTCACTTATTGTTCATAAGTGTCAGTAGCTACAAGGGTCAGAGATGAGTCATCTATTCCTGTAGCCTCGTGGGGTTATAATAAAAGCAAGTCCCGACACACATACAAGCAGTAACAGGTCACCAAGCTCGTACTTCACACGGCTCCAGGAGCCCAAGGGACACTGGCAATCATGTCAGCCTGTGGCTGGCCATACTGTCAAGTTCCCTCCATCAGGGGATCTACCAGACCAGCTGAGGACAGAGCTCTCACTCAAGGAGAAAGTCTGAGTGTTACCGTGAAGGCAACTGAGGAAAGGCCCAGTGGCTCTTGGCAACTCTATTCACACAGGAGCAGAGAGGGTCTGAGGCAACAGACGCCCAGCTTCAGAAATTAATCCACACCTTCTCTCTTCTGTGGGTGGGGTTTGGAGACAGGGTCTCACCAGGTAGCTGTGTCTGTCCAGCTGTGTCTGTCCAGTAGAGCAGACCGGTCTCAAACCCACAGAGGTCTTCCTTATGATTTATCTATTCTATTTTGTGTGTGTGGCACGTTTGTGGAAGTTTCTGGTTTCTTTGGAAACTCAGCTGTGTCCTGTAAATGTTTTTTTTATTTTGGGCCCAAGTGGGGAACATGGGAATATGTCCCCTATGTTCCCATCTCCCAACCCCCCACTGTACCCTCCCCACACATGCCCTAACCCCACCATACCCTCTCCCCCTCCCGCAGAAAACACCCCATGAAAAGGCACATGATGTCTGTCAGTAGGGGGGTGCTTTTTGTGAGTTGGAAACCAGTCTCCTGTGAACTCTGAGATAAAGAGAAACCCGCAGACAGTGAGACAGTGCTTTTTGCATCTCTCTGCTTTGGAGGGGCTTTGCACTTCAGTGGCAAACTCAGCAAACTCGTGCCCTTTGGGCAGAGTCTAGCTGCTTCTGCTGAGTTGTCCCACTGCTTCTGTTGTTGCTGCTGCTGCTGTGGTTTGCCACTCTGCTGTCTGACTGGACTGCTGGTATCCTGAGGACTACGACTGGTATATCCCCAAAGAACCCAAAGACCCTAACCAGCAGTAAGTAGCTAAAAGAGGTCTACAGCCCCTTTCCCAACTAATCTCCTACCTAAGGGGGGGGGGTGGTGGAAGGGAAGTAGAGGCGTTTAAAAAATCTAAGTCCACAGTGCCACATGCACGCAATGCCCCCAGAGGCCAGAAGGTGAGGGGTCAGATCCCACGGAGCTGGAGTTACAGACATGGTGAGCCACCATGTGGGTGCTGGGAACTGAACCAGGTCCTCGAGAAGGGGAGCAGCGCTCTTGACCGCTCAGTCATCTCTCCAGCCCTGAATCCACATTTCTAACACCTTTGAGGCTACTGTTAGACTCCAGCTGTGCTCTAGAATGAAAACTGTAACAACGCTGGAGTCTCTAAAACCTGATGTAGGAGGTGGGGGCTCACCGGGTAAGGGCATTAGCTACAGAAGCACGAGGCCCTGAGTTCAAATCTCTAAAAAACACAAAAATGCCTGGACATGGCCCCCCAGGTGCTGTAGCAGCGGCGCAGTGAGCAGAGGGGTAGGGAGATCCGTGGGGCCTGCTGCAGGCCTACCTGCAGTTTCAGTGAGACTCAGTCAGAGCATGACAGAGCACAACACCGGACGTCTTTCTCTGGCCTCTACAGGGTGTGTACACATGCATGCATGCACACTCGTGTAAAAAAGAAAGAAAAACAGAAAAGAAGCCTCTACTTCAGCAATACAATAACTACAATAGCACTACAATTCAGTCAGTGCCCTGAACATCGTGCAGCAACAAGAAGTGAAACCATTCAAATTAGCTACAGACAGTGTCTTTAGAATACTTACTTTTTCTTTAGGCTCACATCCCACAGAACTGGGACTCTGGGACACAAGAAGGCACTGTTGTGAATAGACTGGAGCACACTATTAGAAACAGAAAAAGGTAAAAGCAATTAGATCCTTGTGAATTTTACCTTTTTTCAGGGTTCTTCTTCCACTTGTTTCTACCTAAGATTTTCCGTTTATATTTGCAGTGCTAACAAAATTAGTTTCCCTTGTAAGGGGAACAGGGACTGTCTCTGACATGGACTCAGTGCCTGGCTCTCTGATCACCTCCCTGAGGTTGGAGCAGCCTTACCAGGCCACAAAGGAAGACAATATAGCCATTCCTGATGAGGCCTGATTGGCTAGAGTCAGATGGAAAGGGAGGAGGACCTCCCCTATCAGTGGACTTGGAGAGGGGCATGGGAAGAGATGAGGGAGGGAGGGTGAGATTGGAAGGGAATGAGGTAGAGGGCTACAGTTGGGATATGAAGTGAATAAACTGTAATTAATAAGAAATAAATAAAATTTTAAAAAGAATGTAACTTAGTTACCAAAGGGAAGCCATAACTGGAGACACACCCCGTTGACATGTAAGAGGAACCAAAGATGTGAGGGAAAGAAGGAGACAGGAACAGGAGAGAGAAGGAGCGAGAGGCAAGCAGCCACTGGCAGCCTCTGGGGGTACAGCAGTATCTGCGATGGTTCAGGGGCCTTCGGCTTTCACCGCAGGCTGACAGTGCATGGTCAGACATGTCTCAAACCACAGGGAACCTGACAGGATTGAAAGCCACAGCCAGGTATGTGTTTCAGATCATCAGTCTTACATTCTAAGGCCTGAGGGAGTAAGTAAATAAATAATAAACCTATGGCCTTAAGGAGTGTCAATTTTTCAGTTTTAACAATGACTAGTAACTTAAAGTGTCTGTATCACTCATTTGGGTTTGAGTGGTAGACCAGGCTGGCCTCAGACTCCCAGAGATCTGCCTGCCTCTCCCTCCTGAGGACTGGGATTAACAGTGCACAGCACCATGTCCAGCTAGATGTCTTTACTTACACAGGTATCTTTCGGACACTTATGTGTCATTTGATCTCTTTATAAGAATGTCTATTTTAATTCTATGTCCATTATTCAAATTCAATTTTCTTTTTTTGTTTGTGCAGCCCTGGCTGCACAGCTGTTCTGGAGCTCACTCTGTAGATCAGGCTGATCTTGAACTGAGAGATCCACCTACCTCGCCTCCCAAGTGCTGGGATTAAAAAGCGTACCACCACCACCGGGCTCAAACTGGATCTCCTTCACTGCTGTGTTACAAGGTTCTTGACATAGTCTGGGCTCATCCCTTCATCAGGTATTTGAACACAGTTATTTTACCCTATTCTATACATCAGGTATATATCACAAATACTTCACCTTATTCTGTATATCAGGTACATACCACAATTACTTTACCTTATTCTGTACATTTGCTTTTTTACTTTCTTCATGTCCTCTCAGGCTTTAAAAAGTTAATTTTGATTAAATCTAATTCCTTGCTTGCCATTTGTGTCTTTTTAAAGTCACAGCTAATCAACTACTGTCTTTACCTCTGACTTCAGAGATAAAGAACAAGTTCCAGGACAGCCAGAACTACACAAAGAAACCCTGTCATGGTGGTGCACACCTTTGATCCTAGCATTCTAGAAGACAGTGTATCACTGTGAATTCGAGGCCAGCCTGGTCTACAAAGCAAGTCCAGGACAGCCAAGGCTACACAGAGAAACCTTGTCTCAAAAAAACTGTATTAATTTTTGAAATGTTCGTATGATATATCTGGATCACATTCTCCATGTAGCCCCTGCCCAACTTTGTGCTGTCTTTTTTGTTTCTTGTTTTTTTGTTTTTTAAAAGACTTTTTCACAGCAGATGCCTCTGTGTGTCTTGTCTCCTTGTCCTCTCTTCCTGGGTGTTCCCAAAGCCTTAGGTGGAGTTAGATACTCCATGGGTCACTAGCCTCTACAGTTGACCAGTGTGGCTTTCTGTGGTGGTCTTCATTTGAGGAGGGGTGAGATCTGCCCTCACTGTGAGGATATAGGTAAGTATCTAGAACGCATGGTTATTGCTATTAAGAGGAAGAAGGGAGACTGATCTACAGAAAGCAAATGTGGCCAAGCAGAGTACAATGATACTTCTAGTTTTAGGTCTAAATATTCATTTTTTATTAAAATGAAAGCTCCATAATTAATAAAAACAAACAACAATGACAAAATGCAAAATGATGCTTGCATTTGGGAAGAACTTCCCATAGAGCAGCCCACCCACAGGAGGGGAACGGAGGCATTGGAGGACCAGCCCAGCTCAGCCTCACACTGCTGCTTCAACGTAAGCCCACCTGCCGACTCCCACTCTCACTAGAAAAGATGCGCTCAGCCTCCAAAGGTCTGCACTGACCTGGACCGCTATCACTCAAAGCAAGCAGTAGCCCTTGTGCACACAGCACCAGGAGTCACCGGACACAGTGCATTCATGCTAAACACAACAGCCACGGTGGTGAAAGCGGTGTCACTGCCAAGCTCCATGACAGTAAACAAGCAGAAGATGAAAGAGCTTATATGGTTTTGAAAATGTGAACATGCACTGTATAGGTAACTCTCAGGAAAAACCTTGAGTGCACTCCCTGGGTCTGAGAACAATGGACATGGCTGAGCTCTGTCCAAAGAGAACCTCCAGAATGCTCTAAGCAGCTAATCTCTGGAGAAGGTTTGAGCCAGCTTCATCAGCATATTGTGTATTTACTCTCAAGAAAGGGTCAATAATGTAAAATCAGACTTAGAAGCACCTCCACCGCACAGTTCACAAATTAGCCCAATCTATTACAAACTACACATAAACTAATAGGGGAAAATGTAACAGCATGCCTATGTGAACACAATGGGCTTTGGAATCCACCGTTATTACTAAAAGTACTTGGTTTTAAGGTCTGAGAATGTATGCTGCCACTTTTGTAAGAGACAGACAGAGAGAAGACAGTGTGCAGACAAGCAAATGCTCCACAGCGTAGCCCAGCACCTGAAGAGGCATGGGTGCCCCGGTTAGCCAGTGACTGGAGGTAGAGATCTTAGAGGAAACAGCGACAGGAAGCACCAGAGCCTGAGTGAGACAGCCTCCCACTCGCAGCCTGAGACTGCTAGTCTGAACTGGTTTGGTTCTGCTTGTTCATTCCCAGCAAGACCTTCATGAAAATCTGAAAACGAAGAACCCAAGGCAAACATAATTTTGCGAAAGCCACAACATGAAAATTATGCTTTTAAACGTAGGGAACAAACTTAGTAAAATTCTGCTACTACAGAACTTTACACAAAAACACTTAACATCTGATGTTTTTTCTTAAGCATATAACAGACTGGTTTCAAACTCAATCGAGAAGTCTTTTCTCCATTTCCTGGCACAGCAAGTCCTAAAGAACCCAGGCACAGTGAAGCATGCCTGTAATCACAGCCACTCGGAAGGCTGAGAGAGGACTGAAGTTCAAGGACACTGTGTGCCAAGGTCTGTCTCAGATAGAACAAGCGCAAGGCGCGCCTATAAGCTGAGGCTCCCAGGAGGAAATTCCACATTACACATTCTAGAAGGGGCGAGCAAGAGAGCGGCATGGGTAAAGGTACCTGCTAATAAACCTGATGTCCTGCGTCTGATCCCCAGGCCCCTGGAGAAAGGATGAAACCAGCTCCCACAAATTGTCTCCACACCTGCACCATGGCATGTAAGCAACCACACACAAAATGAACGGATGGAGATGGGAGAGGGACGGGACAGAGGGAGAGGAAGAGGGGTTTAAAGAGATTCCACAGCACTACATAGGACTTCACGACTCGGAGCACTGAAATCCTGTAGGTCCAGAATTAGCTTTGGCTCCCTTTAGTCTCCTTAACGGTTATTTAGCAGCAACTCTCTTCAAATCCGCTAAAGCTGTGCCAAAGTGGCTGGCCAATAGCTTCCCTAAAGCCAAAGGCAAAGACTGTGCTCGAGTAATGTCTGAAACCCAGAGCAGATTTCTTCAATTTTCTTTAACCCACATACCCAGTTTCCTCACCAAAGCAGTTGGCCAATGCCAAATTATAAAGTTTAGGTAAGCATTGCCATTGTCATTTGGGGCAACCTGAAGCCATGTCCCAGCCACGCCACTCATTGAACTCCAGAATCTTCTCTTTCAGACACGAGCTTCTCATCCACAGCTCAGTGCTAAAGTACGTCCCAACACACACAAGGCCCTTGGCCCACTTTCCAGTACCACACAAAATAAAAGTTTTGAGGAAATATGTTTAAACATCTCCATTTAAAACACCTACAAAAACTACCACTGCCAAAAACAAAGAAAAAAAGAAAAGAAAACTCGAGGTGCTCCAAGGTAACAACATAGTGCCTTTACCTCCCTTCCTCAGAAAGAAAGAAGCGCCTGGGAACAGCATGGCACACAGAGGGGCGTGGCCAGCAGGTGACAGCATGGCACACAGAGGGGCGTGGCCAGCAGGTGACAGCATGGCACACAGAGGGGCGTGGCCAGCAGGTGACACATGCACTCGTGCTCAGGTCTACTGTTGCAGAACTGGACGGCACGGACCACGTCACTGCTAAGGGCCTGCGTTTCCCTTCTTAAAAACCTAAGTCATGGTGTCTCCCTAGTGCCCAAGAGACCCGTTAATGAGATCACATGACTCTTTACAAAGTATCAAGTGTCCCCAAAGGCTGGATGCCACAAAGAGCCAGGTTTGTCCTCAAAAACAAAACATAGCAAGCCACTTCGGACGTTCCACAGAGTAATGATGCTCATTGAACAACTCTCATCAGAATCAGATTCCAGCCAGGAATGAAGCTCAAGTGTGACACTTCTCAAGTGCACAGGAAATGCCTTCCTGTGAAAAACAGGAGCAGCAACAGCACCTGCACAGCCATAAGAGCTAAGAGCGTTGATAACAGAGTCTTAGTGATGCAGCCATGTCAGCACTCGGTGAGTTAACCCAAACAAAGGACATGATCATGCCTTCAGACAGACTGAAGGAACACAGGAAAACAAATCTCCTTTGGCGATAAAATAGTAGCTGCTCTTGGGCTGGGGTTGTGTCTCTTAATCCTTTAGCACTCATCTGGAAGAACAATTTCCACATTTGTCCTGCCCTGACGGAAGCCTGTAACACACGCACAATAGCACTCAGACAACCAGGGCACAAAACTAAAACAGAAGAACCTAACCCTGAGAAGCTGATTCCGAGAAAAAAGACGCTCTTGCCAGAAAGGAAGCCCACGCTGATGCCTCCTGTCTTCAAGTGTGGTCTCCTCCACAGTTCACTCAGAAGACTCCAAAGCACATCAGCACCACAGATCACCACGACCTTCGAAGGAACTTCTCTAAATGGAGGCCAGACTCGTCAACACACATAGCAGCTCCCTCAGGCACACCCTGACCATTCCGAAGTACCCATCCTAAGCACAACAGCTCGCTCCTTGAGAGTCAGATCTCAAGACTATCCTGCTCCGGCTCCACTCTAGGCTAGAACTCCCAACTCAAAACCTTCATCCACCCTCTTAGACTCCTACCACTCTCTTCCTCCCAGCCCACCTGTAGACACCCAGGGTACCACATGGACCCTCCTCACCAGGCACGAGAGGAGTTCTCAGTTGGCTGTGCCCAACTGAGAACTCACACCAGCTCCCCTCATCATGGCCATTTCTGCTCTTTATTTTTTTTAATAATTTTATTTATTTTTATTTTATGTGCATTGCATGCCTTATCAGAGTATAAGAAATCCTGGAAATAGAGTTACAGTTTTGGACTGCCATGTGGGTGCTGGGCATTGAACCCAGGTCCTGTGAAAGAGCAGAAACTACTCTTAATTGCTGCGCCATTTCGCCAGCCCTGGCCACTGCCTCCCACCCCATCCCGCTCTCTCGCTTCTTTTTTCTTTCTTATGTCTGTCTTTGTGCCTGGATGTATGTGTGGGTACCAAGTGTGCAGGAACCTTCAGGTTTTGGAAGAGGAGTCAGATCCCCTGAAACTGGGGCTACAAATGGTTGTGAGTCACCACCTACGTCTCTGCAAAAGCTGGAAGCATCTTAACCACTGAGCCTCCACAAGAGTACAGAAGTTCTCCATCAGTCCTCAAAGCTCCTGCCTCCCAAGCAGCAGCCAAGGTCACAGTCAGCCAGCCCAGGGACACAGCCTGAGCTGCACTGTTTGATATGGCAGCCAGCCACCTGTGTATTCTGAGCGTGTGAAATGGGGCTGGTAGCCATTAGGCTGAGTCCAGATAGAGTCAAAGATTAAATTACACACTTGATCTTGGCAACAATCTCTAAGAATCACAGAAGGCCATTCTTTTGACTAAGCTTTTGCTCCAGGCCCAAATGAGCAGGGCTTAACCTCCAAGTCACACAGCTCAAGAGAAAGCTGTTTTATCTTTCTGGAAATCAGGATTTGATAGATAAGCAGTCACAAATCTGAAGGACGGTTCTAACTGCCATCATACTGAAGCTCTGTGGAATTAGTGATTATACAAAAAGGTAAGCCAAGGGCTTTGAGTTAACAACTTAGCTGTTTCCCACTGTTCTGGATCTGTCTGCCGTGTAACTTTGAAAGGACTGATTGTGTGCTTTCTCCAACCCTTTTCAGTCTCTGAAACAATAGTTCTCAACCTTCCTAACACTGAGACCCTTTAATACAGTTCCTCATGCTGTGGGGACCCCTAACCATAAAATACTTTCATGACTCCAATTTTGCTACTGTTGTGAATCATAATATAAAAATATTTGGAGGCGGTCTGCCAATGGGGTCACGACCCACAGGCTGAGAACCTGCTCTAAAACCAGCCTCCTCCTCTCAACTGGCAGAAACAGTACTGTCTTATAGGAGGGAGGCCCCTGAGTCTATACCTGACAGCAAAGCAGTCATTCGTTACCCTGTACCTTTAACCTCCTTACAAAGCAGAGCCTGAAGCTTGCTGGGCTAGCCTCAGACCCACAGAGGTCCAAGTACTCTGCTTCTATCTTTTAATTTTAACACAGATAAACAAACAAACAGACAAAAAAACAGAGCCCAGTATCTAGTCTTTTAAGTTTCAAAGACAAAAGTTAGTCCTTTTCTTTAGTGTAAATGCATGCATAGGATGTGGGTGTGTTTTTGCATATGCACACTTGCTCTCAGGCGCATGCACTTGTGTGTCCATGCGTGTGGAAGCCGACATTTAAGACAGTGCCAGTGGGCCCAGGGCTCGCTGACTGGCTAGCACCACTGTGCCCACCAGCACTAGGGTGAGGGCTGCCCACCACACCAGGGCATTTACATGGGTTCTGGTGAGCCCACTCGATTCTCATGCTTGGGTGGCACACACAGATTGTTGGTACTGACTTCTGTCCTTTCAAGTTTTAAAACCCAAATGCCAGCCTTGTTTTAGTCCACCTGTACCTCACCTCCCACTGTGTGAAACCGCACGGACCCCAGCAGGCTGTCACTGCAGAACGCATCAGGGTCACCGGCAGCCTGCTGAAGAGCACAGGCAGCTGGCTCGCCCAGCCACGGCTCACGGAACCACCCCGCAGAATGGGCCTTGGCTCTAAAGCATCCTGAGGAAAAACCTACAGCAGTCTCCAGCCAGACAGGGCTGCCAGCGGAACTGTTCTGTTCACTCACACACAAGCCCTACACAAGCTTTTACCCAAAGAACCTCATCAACCCAGTTCTACAGAACTGTTCTCATAAGCTGACCTGTCAAAAAATACCAAGTTCATAGCACCCTGCTAGAGAGAAAACATCCCCACATCTTTTGTAAAAGAAGTAACAAGTTACTCCTTACATTCCTAGTTGCCTTTATAGCGTCTCTTGTTGTTGTTTTATTTATTTTTTTAAATATTAGTTACAGTTTATTAACTTTGTATCCCAGCTGTAGCCCCCTCCCTCATTTCCTCCCAATCCCACCCTCCCTGCCCCTTTCCAAGTCCACAGAGAGGGGAGGTCTCCTCCCCTTCCATCTGACCCTAGCCTATCAGGTTTCTTCAGGACTGGCTTTTTTTTTTTTTTTTTTTTTTTTTTTTACATGCTAAAAACAATACAAAAGAGCCCAGGATCAAATCTGTATAATCACGTGGGTGATCCACCTCCTCAGTGCTCAGATGAGGGTGAAGCAGGCTCCGCTGTGGAGCCTTGGTCCCTAATATGACAATGTAGCTGAAGCAGACCTTGAACTCACAGCAAGCCTCCTGTCTTAGCCTCCCTGGTGCTGAGTTACAGGCATGTGCGGCCATACTTGGCTTAGAGTAAGACTTGTTTATTCTGATGAATTACAATTTCCTTACTCATAGACGGACACCTATCTGGTCTACTAATCCCTTCTCTTCCATGACTACTATAAAAATCAAAGTCATTTTTATGCCTAAGAGACGCAGTTGGTTTTTTTTTTTTCTTTTTATGACCAGGTTTATTAATATGGTATGATTAAAGCATTAAAGACATATTTCACTGGCCAGGCAGTCTAGCTACCAGTGAGCTTCCAGCTAATGAGACCTTAATGGCACTACATTGTCCTCTAGTCTCTATACTTCCAAATACACACACACACACACACACACACACACACACACACACGGCTTTTCTTAAGTTTGAATGAGACACTCTACATAGGAGGATCAAGATGCTCCCAGAAGCCATAGGTAGTACAAGGTGTTCACATTAGGAAGCACCCTGAGCCCCACGCACCAACTGATACGGGCTGTTGCCACTGCTCTTGGTTTGCCCGTCAAAGCTAACTGTAAGATGCTATTGAAGCATGGGCTCTTGCCATAACACATAAAGAAACCAAGTTGGAACTGAGCTAGAAGCTGCCACCCTGCTGGCGTGCCCTCAAAAAGTACAATTGAGGCTGAAGGGGAAAAGTCAAGCGTTAATCAGCTCGGGATAGTGCACACAAACAAGCCAGCCAGGCAGGATGTGCCCGTTGGTGCACTAATGGCAAGTCTACTCTGGGTAAGCAATACTTCTGATAGAGACCGAAGCCCACCCCACAGTAAGGAGTTTACAGCTGGAATACAAGCTGGTTGAAAGTCCAGATCGTAGCACTCTTAGGCCCTGTGGGGGAAGCTATGCTCTCCTTTTCTAAGTGGACATGCTGTCTTCAAATTACCTTCAAAATAGTTACATTTAGTTACATAAATTAGTACCACTGTCAGCTTTCCTCAGAGGAGCTTCTTTTTAAAAAAAATTGCATCTCATGTGCATGCACGTATGCTGTGCATGTGTGTGTGCTGAACATGTATATGTGTGCCATGCATGTGTGTGGCTGTACATGCGTGTAGCTGTGCATGCATATGGCTGTGCATGTGAAGATCAGAGCACGGCTCACAGGGATCCTGCCTGCGGGGTCAGGTGACCAGGGCTGGCAGCGGGGACCTGCATTGCCTGGGCTATCGCCCTGTAGTGGGCGGCCTTACTGCAGACTCCTAACTGGCTGGGTGCTAAGAATGAGGGATTGCTGGGTGCCCATCCCCAACGCAGCATGTGCTCCCCTCCCTGCAGTGTTCAAGGACAAATCCTACAAGAGGCATGAAGAACTTAGAGGACTGGGCAGAGCTGCGGCATGCCACCGCACCCATGAGCTCCCATGGGTTACACGCGCCTGCAGAAGGCATGGACAATAGTGGACGACCCACTCTGTCCCTCTTGGGAGGTGTCTACTGAGATTCTATGAACAAAATCATAGAGTGTAGCCTGTCCCTTCTGGAGTTTATGTCTAAAGAGTCATTCTTAGTGCCCTCTTCACATGTAATTCCTTCCATGGTAGGCACAACCAAGCCCTATTTGGTTTAGCGCCACCCACCCTGCAGTTTATTTTTTAGGATTTATTTATTTTCTGTATCTGTGTAAGTGCTTGTGTGTATACAGGCACACCACATGCTTGCAATGTCCATGGAAGCCAAAAGAAACTTTCCTATCCCCTCGGGTTGGAGGTACAGGGTGTTGTGAGCTGACGCATGCTGTGTGCTCTCAGCCACTAAGCACCTCTGCAGCCCGCTTCTCTCTGGTCTTATCCATGAGCACCACATGCCTGAGACTGAAAGATGCCTTACAGATACTTCTAAATATTCTTAAAGTGCAAATTACAGGTACGACAAACAGACAGATGGAAATTACTTCTCGAATGGTCTTCCCTTGTGTTAGGGACTGGGTTTGAAACATGCCCCAAATGAGTCAGGAACTGAAGACCGGTATGCAATGCAGGAACATCCAAAGGTAGATCCTGAAGGTGACAGGACCATAAGAGCTCTGACTCTGATGGTGACTTCACAATTTGACGGCACTTCTGAAGAAACCAACATTAGCACTACCAGAGGAAATATCCAAAGACAGGGCCTGGCTAATGGAAGGTCACTAGGGAAGGTTCTTGGGGGTTTATCTTGTCTGAGGCTCCTTCCTGTGTCTGTGCCTCCTGTCCATCATGAAGCAGCTGCCCTGCCCCTTGCTCTGCACTACGAAGCTCAGCCTCACCTTAGACCCACAGCAGTAGAACACATGATCGTGAAATAAGACCTATGCGACCGGGAGCCCAACTAGCCAATTCTCCCTTTCACCCCTCGGGTACTCATCACTGGTAAGGAGTTAACACACCGCTCCCTGGTAGGCCTGTAACCAGATACCTACATAAAACCCTGTATTCCTGTCTAAAAAATGCTTTCTTCCCAAAACTTCCATTCACATCCTTTGCCCTTGTTCACCTACTTAGCAACATGGATGGATGGGCGGATGGATGGATGGATGGATGGATGGATGGATGGATGGATGGATGGATGGGTGG